>NC_056735.1:563628014-563740514 GCF_019279795.1 Protopterus annectens
TACCAGCAGGTGTAATATTGCTAGGGAAAAATCATAAGGTATGGCTCATCTGATAGCTCCTTTTGTCATTGTCCATGTCTGCTCACTCAATCCCTCACTCACCAGATATTACTAACTGAGCTCTGTATGGTCACCTCTTCAAATAGTCATGGGTCCCATGCAAAGTCAAGGTCAAACTGGGGACAAACTTTTCCGAACAATTGGGAAATGTCATGATTATCAGGATTATGTAGACATAACAACTGAGGAGGACATATGGAGGCCATAGTGGTATTAGTGAGAATGGTAGGAAAAAAAAAAGGAAAACATAAACCAAAGAGGACTGCTTGACCACCAGTTTCTGCATAAACAAAACTTTGACTCCTAGTCTGGGAGTGAGTAAAAAGACGTCCTGCTTTTCTGGTGATTAACCATTAAAACGCAAGAGAGTATGCTTAATTGCAAAAAATCCTAGTTATCTTTCCTGAAACACTTGGATGTTATTAAAAAAATCAGCAAGAGTCTTGGTAATTTTCTTGGCAATTTCCAAGTATGTTTATTTATTTATTTTTTTTTTTTGTTCTTTTTTTTTGAAAGAAAAATTGATACCAGCACAACAAATGACAATAGCAATAAAAATAACTCATGGTTTGCAAGAAAAACAACTAAAGCTAACACATTAAGTATAAAAATAAAACTCCTTATTCAAATACATGTCTAGAAAGAAAGTCAGCTAAAGAGTTAACTGTGAGGTGAAATGTAACTGGTACAGTCATATGTACTTTAATTAGCAAATGAAACAAATATTTGTTGCAAAATTTAGGCTTTCCTGGTATAACATTTTATTGAAACATAGATTCTTGAAAGTATGCTACTTAGCTCCATTTAACCAAAAGCCATGTCAAGTGCCAGTAACCCAATAGAAAGCATACACTCCCTCTCACATACAAACTTATAACAAGCATGGGCAAGCCTTATTATATCATCTTTAAAATAATCATCACTGAGGTAACTGCATCACAGAGAAAGTGCAAGTCCTATTCAAAATTAGCTCTTTTAAACAACACATGAATGAGTCAAGTTTTATTGAATCTTTCATTTTATTTTATTTATTTTTATTTTTATTTACCAGGGTAGATCAATGATCTAGGGCAACAATTTTACGTTCAACCCATACAAATGAGCTGAGTATGCAGAGACAGTACATTGATAACATCATGACATTTGGGTAAAAAAAATAGTAGAAGAAGAAAGTAAACAATATGAGGCAAATGTAGTATGAACATTATTTTAAGCAATGAGATATTTACATGTTCTGTACCAGTTTCCACTGAGGTTATTTTCATGCATTCCCACAGGTACAATATAATTAGGTTGATTAATATCAGAAGTAAGTTCTTGGCAGATGCATGTTTTAAAAGAATACATAAGTGATCTTAGATAAGTGTGATTTTATAGAAGAAAATGTGGGATTAGAAAATGAAAGAGTACCGTGCTGACCTATACCACTCAGTACTCAGCAAGCTGACGATCTAAGTGATGTGATGTGAAGAATTAAAGTGGTCAGGGCAGTGGTGCTGCTGTAGCGTTGTCACCTCACAGCAAGACGTTGTCCCGTTCAATTCTCAGCTAGAGCGTCTTCTGTGTGGAGGCATGCGTGAATGGGCATGCCTTCGTTGAAGGTTGTGCGTCAGGGCTGGTAACTCGGCACGTAAAAATCCACTACCAAACATTAGCGGACCGGAGTTCCGCTGTGGCTACCCCTAACCAGGATAAGCCGAAAGACACAGTAGCAGGGCAGTGCCATTGTGATGCATCTTGTCAGTGGGTTCTAAAGTCAGAGAGTATGTTGATGTTAATTATTTTATGGAATACACATTCCCAAGGTGTTGGTCCTGATATTTAGAAGGACTGGTCAATGAAGTATTTATATGTGTGAAAAGCCTACAACAGTACCTTTAGAGGAAGTGAACAAGACTGCATCTACCTTCTTTTATTGTTATATACTGGCAAAGTATGGATATGACATTTGCTTAAGTAACTTGAAGAGAAAAGAGCACAGAAACAGGGTGGGCTTGCATTAGACTGGGAGACAAATGGCTTATTTTAGTATTGAACAGTGATGTTCACTTCTGGGAAATTGGCTGATAAACTGGATGCTTGATTTAGTTTGTAGGGATGTTAATTATTTTTTTTCTTGTATGCAGCAACAACAATTGGTAGCTGGAAGTCAGGTTTCCCTTTACTATTGCTTTTCTGTTTGCTGGTTATAGGACATGAGATATTTCCATTTCCAGATAAGGAAATTTTGGATTTTCAATTTTGAATAATTGATGTATGTTTGAAAGTTAAGTTTTTGTTCAAGCCAAAAGTCAAGATATAATAATATCTGAATAGTTGCTAAGAGAATGTTGCATGATCAATAACATTACAGGGTGATGAGGACAAGAATTAATTTCTAGCATGTGCAAAACATCATTGGTTTGGTCTTTTTTGAATTAAAAACACATTTCTTGATCCTAACACAGTTTGTGTTTGATTTAGCAGATGTACTTATAGGTGGTGCTTTATGATAGCTGGAGATGTTTCTGATCTATAGATGTCCATGTCATCAACATAACGTATAAAGAGAATGTTTAGATGACCCATTGTGAGTTTGTTAAGGCAATGTGAAAACAGAAGTAATGATGGGATAGGACCTTGGACAACAACATTAAGAAGAGTATGTAAAATTATCACAAGAGTTGATGTCAATCTTTACAACAAATTTGGAGTTACTTCTAGTTTTGTGCTACTGGCTAGCATGGGCATTTGTAGTAAGTGCTAGTGAAATAGTTTGAAAGCTTTGGTGAGGTTGTTTAAAATGATTCATGTTCATACTAGTCAAAATGCCATCTGTTAAAGAGTAAAGGGCAAACAGTGTGCTTTTGACTAACCAAAAAAATGTGTTTTTTCAATAAAAATAATCCCAAGTATCTTAATGAATTCTGCAAGTTGCTTTATGCTAGTTCATGAATTTTGATAAACCTAGATGAAATAGATAGTGATCTGAAGTCTCAGCAAGAACTGAGTTTTGGACTTTTGATATGGGTTTCATTGTGATGTTTTTCAAATTTCCAGGAAAGATGGTTTAACAACAGACAAATAAGATCAATGATGTATAGGTGTGTGTATATAGATTCAAACATAAATAATATATTATAGACTATGGCCAGAATTTATATAGAATTGTGGTATTTTTTTTGTTTGTTTGAATTTTTGTCAAGATAGGGTATTATTGTTTTCAGTGGACCTTTTCTCACTCAGCTCAATTTATATAAAATTACATCACAAGTGATTAAACATGACATTATCCACTCTATCAGTTTCAGTATTTTGTCTATAATCTTTGGATCTTATTTAAAAGAGACAGCTTTTTTTTTTTCCATTAGACTCCCACACAATTGTATTTAAATCTGATCCAAGCATTCTAGAATTCTGGTATTATCTTTGACTCTTCAACCTCTATAGAAAGCCTTTCCCAATTGTCTGCCTTTATCTGAAAAAATATTTCTGTAAATTATGAGTTGCCCATTTTGCATCTCCAACTTCCATTTTATTCACACAGATATCTTTCATTTGAACAATGCACCTACTTAAAGTCACTGGATTTCTTAGCTATACCTGTATACTTCTATCATACCCGTCTCAGTACTACCGTCTCCAAGGTGGTACATGCTAAGTTCTTCTATTCTGCCTCTCAGTGTCTCCAGTAAATGCTATGCAGAATTTCAATGCTTTTCTCTAAAATTAGGATTTTAGAGCTGTAAATAGAGCTGTAAATAATGTCTGATACTGTCTGTGCTTTTTATATTTTAGATCGAAGTTGTACTATATCACTGTTCTACCTATTAGATAGATTGCTAGATAGAAAGATAGATTTATAGACAGATAGATAGGTAGATAGACAGAACTACTAAAATAGTCTAACTTCCATCTATATGTCATATTGCTTATTAGCTAAGTACAAAATGTGTAATATATTACTTTGATCCTTTTTCCCCATGTCACTTCATAAATTCCCTGTAATATTTACAACTTAATCAAAAGTAAAATAATGTATAAATAGTCACTGTTTTAAGGAAAAATAAAACAAATAATACACAGATAACTACTGTTGAAATTCAAATTATTTGAATTTGTATTTGTATTCAGAATCTTTGTTCTAATTATAATAAAAACACATTGATTAAAAATACCAACATTAGAGCATGATGGATCTGTTTAATTTCTGCTCATAAATTTCTCTGCATGGCCAAAGCTATGGCATAAAGGGATAATGCCCCAGCTACAGCTCTAGTGATCCAGGTTTGATTAGCTGCACAGGGATCTGAGGTGCTGGCAGGAAAGAGATGGGCATGCCCAACTCAGGGTGAAAGGGCATTTGTCAAGGTATACCCTGTGGTGAGGCATAGCCAATAAAAGGGAATAGCCCTCATGAATACAAAGCAAATGCAGTGGAGGGAAGATACCAAGGGATAGGTCATAAATGGAAAAAAAAATCTTGTGATGAAAGCAGTAAATGGCATGACCTCCAGGATACCCTTAAGTACTGTACCAGCCATAGTCTAAGAATGGATATAGTCTGCGGCCAGTAGGAGTGGTTGGTAGATAGAGTGAATGACATGGACACTAGGGTAGCCAAAAGGGACAAAGTAGGAGGGGAATAAAACTAAAATATAAAGAAAAAAAGATTTTTCTCTGCCTTACAAGGGTATGAAATTATACAGGCTATTAAACATTGTTAAAACAGTAGCCATGTTTTCTAAGAGCAATGCTATAAGCTTCCCAGTCAAAAGATACAAAAACCTTTAAACTTTTGAGTAAATCCTACAAACACTCAGACACAATGCAAGACATTTTGAGAGATCAGCTTCACACACTTTATTCTTTTAATTTAATCTACACTAAAGTTTTTCACGATTTCTTCACACCTTTAAAAGTGTTATAAAGCTGCAAATGTTTATGTATTTATTTTAATTTGTGGCATTACATGTGTGGGAATCAGTCTCATAAACACACACGCACACACACGCACACGCACACACACACACGCACACACACACACATATCTATATATCTATCTATATATCTATCTATATATCTATATCTATATATCTATATATATATATATATATATATATATATATATATATATATATATATATACATACACACACACACACACACACACACACACATATCTATATATCTATCTATATATCTATATCTATATATATATATATATATATATATATATATATATATATATATATATATATATATATATAAATATATGGGTATTGGGTACCCCATCAAATATACACTATGCTGACACTTAGGAGATCAATGCTACGACATCAAATTCACAAATATTAACACGTTCCGCATATGCTCAGGGGATTATCCTAGAGCAGACTAAACTAATGGCAAGTTTTTTTTTGCATGGAGGCTGCACCCCACATACTCCCCTGCTAATTATATGTACTAACTCTGAGATCACACAGTTCCTCGGAAAGGGGATATTCATCTACCCAGGACTAGTCAGTCTCACACACATGATGGCCATATGTCTGTGCTGACCAAATGGTGTCAACCAGATAGGTGTATGGTGTCAACCAGATAGGTGTTAGCATAGTGTACATTGATAGGGTGCCCTACATAAATATAGATATATATTAGGATGAATAACTTGTGTACACTTATTTATGGAGCAACATGAAAGTTACAAATCAGGGATAAAAATGAATGTAGAATCTGCACTCTAAAATTCAGCCTTGTTAATTGTTTTAAAATGTAAAGACAATATTTATTTTTTTATTTACATACTTCATGGTATATGTCAACTGTTGCCCCTGACTGAGATGTGAAACTAAAATAAACAAATTCTGCCAGCAAAGGTAGTGAACAAGACTGGAAAAATTATTGACACAGGTAAGCCACATAAATATTTTGCTCTTTGACTCGTTCATCACAGATAATCAACATGCATTACTCTGTACAATACCATCTTCATCATCAGTCTTGTCTTCCCATAGCTACATGGGGTTGGAGTGTTATTTCAGCTGTAACCACCTTTCTTGCTTGACAGCTTCTCTTCTACCTTATTTGACTGCCTCGTGATCATGTCTTCTCTCCACCAATCCATTTCTTGAGTTAACATCCTGATCTCATGATTCCTTCTTCCCAGTTCTCCCCAGTATTCCTTATCAAATTACTCCCTGCGCATTTGACCAAACCACCATGATCTGTTCTGCTATGGAATAAAGAAATATATTTTGCTATCTCAAGTGGTCTTTGATTATGGAACAGCAACACACTAGCATGTTTCTTTTGACTGATAATCACCCTGCCTCCATGAGCACTGATGTAAAAAAGGAAGCAAAAAGTACAGTTTTGTACCTACCATAAATGTAGATGTCCGATAGATATGCAACTGCAGTCATAACATATGGGTTGTCCTGCCTCAGGCAGCCCTCGGTCAGCCGGATTCCAAAGTCTGGGTCCGACGTCGGCTGATGTCGCATTTCTCTCCGACGTCAGAGTGGCTGGAGTATATAAGCATCAGCCGATGCCATCTTCTTCAGTGTTTCTTGCCCCAGATGCCAGGTGCCCTCCAATGAAGGCTGTAATCAAATTGGAAGACAAAAATAGGTTTCCAGACAATAAATAAGTAATAAACAGATACACCATAACAGATATCCCCAGCTAAGGATAACAGGGAGAGGAGTGGACCCAAGGCATAGAGGGGAAGGAGGGAGGGAAAACCCGACTGCAGTTGCATATCTATCAGACATCTACATTTATGGTAGGTACAAAACTGTACTATGTCCTTCAAGAATGCAACTGCAGTCATAACATATGGGTTGAATACCATAGCTAAGCTGGGGGAGGTGGTATGCTCTAGGAAAAGGATGGTGTAGCTATCAATCCCTGCAGGACTGCCGAAGCAAACCCTGCTCTGGATCTGGAACATAAAGGGAGGTTGTAGTGTTTGGAAAATGTATGCACGGAGCTCCATGTGGCAGCTTCTAGAATGTCTTTTGTAGGCACCCCTCTTAAAAAAGCTGTAGAGGTGGCTGTAGCTCTGGTGGAGTGTGGTCTGACATTGGCTGGCACACTCTTTCCATGGAAGGAATAACAGAATCTGATGCAATGTCCAATCCATTTTGAAATTGTCTGTTTGGAAATTGCTTTTCCTTGTATTCCAGGGGCATAAGCTACAAAAAGCTGATCAGACTTCCTACTGGTCTTGGTTCTGTCTAGGTAGTAGCGAAGTTGTCTGTGTACGTCCAAGGTATGTAACAGTCTTTCCCCTTTGTTCTCAGGATTGGGAAAGAAAATAGGCAGGTGAATTGCTTGATTTAAAGAAATCCTGGATACCACTTTTGGCAGAAAAGTGGGGTTGGTTCGTAGGGAGACCCTGTCTCTGTGAAAAGTTATGAACGGTGGTATTGCCATTAAGGCCTGTAATTCCGAAACCCTTCTTGCTGAGGTTATGGCCAGCAGGAAAGCTGTCTTCCAGGAAAGAAATTGTAACTGCACAGAAGCTGCTGGCTTGAAGGGAGGTAAAGTCAATTTTTCTAGGACAAAATTGAGGTCCCAAGCTGGTACTGGTGCCTTTCTTGGGGGCTTTATATTCTTGATTCCTCTAAGAAATTGCCTTAGCAAAGGATGTGAAAACACAGGTGGATCAGTGTTGTATCTAGCTGAGATAGCTGAAGCATGTATTTTTATGGAAGAGTATGAGAGTCCGTTGTGTAACATATCTGCCAAGTATTCCAGAATGAGAGGGATGCTCAAAAGTGATGCATCATGACCCTTGTTGGTATTCCAAATGCTGAATCTCTTCCATTTGGCTGAGTATGCCTTTCTGGTGGATGGTCTGCGGGCTTCTGTTAGTATCCACTGAACTTCCTTGGAGAGAGGTAAATTGAGGTTATTTATGGGATTTCCCAAGCTGTTAGCAGTAGAGTCTGGATGTTGGGATGAATAGTCCTGAAGTTGTGTTGAGTCAGAAGTTGAGGCCATTGTGGAAGGGCCCACGTTTTGTTGTGACATATGCTCCGTAGTAGTGGGTACCAGTGTTGTCTTGGCCAGTCTGGAGCTATTAGGATCCCCTTCGGATGCTCTGCCTTGATCTTTAATAACACTGTGGTCATCAGTGGCAGGGGTGGAAATGCATAAATTATTAGGGAGCTCCAGTTGAATGAGAGGGCATCTACTTTCCATGCTTGTGGATGATATGTCCTTGAGCAGAACTTTTGTAAGTGATGATTGAGGTGGGAGGCAAATAGGTCCACGTCCGGCCTGCCCCATCTCGAGGTGAGTCGTATAAAGATGTCTTGATGTAGCCTCCATTCGTGGGGGTCCAGGAAATTCCTGCTTAGACTGTCCGCCAGAACATTGTCTTTGCCTGGAACAAACTGGGATTGTAGCTGTATGTTTAGACCCAGTGATTTTTCCCAAAGATTCATTGTCAGTCTGCAAAGGGGGTAAGGATGAGTGCCCCCTGCTTGTTTATGTACCACATCACAGTGGTGTTGTCTGTCCGTATTAGTAGGTGGCCTTGTTGAAGTTGTTGCCCAAAGGCCTCGATGGCATGCATTACTGCTAGCATTTCTTTTTGGTTGATATGCAAATGTGTTTCCTTTGGGGACCATTGCCCTTGAATACATCTGCCCTCCATGTGCGCCCCCCATCCAAGGTCTGAGGCATCTGTGGTCATTGTCAGTGTTATCTGAGGTTTTTTGAATGACATGCCTGTGTTTAACTGGCTTACTGTGGCCCACCATAGAAATTCCTTTTGTAGACATGGAATGAGTGGAATAATTGCTTCTAGGTTGTTGCTGTGTTGAGACCATAAGCTTTTTAAGTACCATTGAAGCTTTCTCATGTGTAGTCTTGCTAGTGGGACCAAGAGAATGCAGGATGCCATGTAACCCAGGGCCTGTAGGAAACTCCTTGCAGTCATCTGGGTGAGCTTTGCTAAACTTTTGAAGTAATGAGTTAACTTCTTTTGCTTGTCTTCTGTCAGGTAAGCCATTTGAGAGGCTGTGTCTAGTTTGGCTCCTAAGAAGGTTATTTGCTGGGATGGCTGAAGTCTTGACTTTTGAAAGTTGACTGTGTATCCCAGAGCCTGTAGCAAGTGTATGACATAATTCAAGTTTTTTGTCAAGGTTAGTTTGTTGTCCGCTTGTATGAGGCAATCGTCCAGGTACGGGTAGATTTGAATCCCCTGGAGCCTGCAATGAGCAATTACTGATGCCAGGCATTTCATGAATACTCTGGGTGCAGTAGATAAGCCAAATGGCAATGCTGAGAATTGATAATGCTCTGGCCCTGCAAGAAATCTGAGGTATCTTCTGTAACTGTGTCTGATAGGGACATGCAGGTATGCCTCCTTGAGGTCCAGAGTAATCAGCCAAAACCCCTTGCCCAGCATGGGAAGGAGTTGCTGTAAAGTCAGCATTTTGAACTTTGGTACTATGAGAAAAGTGTTTAGAGCGGACAAGTCCAGTATTGGTCTCCATTGAGTTTATTTTCTTGGAACAAGGAACAGTCTTGAATAAAACCCCTGACCTTGTTCTTGTTGTGGAACTTTTTCTATTGCTTTGATTTGAGCAAGCAGAGAAATTTGCTTGATAGCCTCTGCCCTCTGATTTTGTGGAAGGTTTGGCATGCCTTGTTTTCTTGGCAAGGTATGAAAGTGGAACCTGTAACCATGGTCTATAATGTCCAGTATCCATTTGTCTTTTGTCAGTTTGTGCCAATTTCTTGAAAACAGAGATAACTTTCCGCCCAAAGGAGCTTCTGTTTGCTCCTTGGTCAGCAGAAGTAGAGGAACGTCATTGAGCTTGTCCCTGCAGGGCAGGAGAAACCCCTGTGTCACTTCTTTGTTTTGTTGGTTGCCATTGTCGTCCCCTGTAGGATCCTCTGTATTGCCCTCTTCCTCGGGCATGCCTGTTTTTACCCCTTTGAAATCTTTCAGGATTAGGAAAGGACCAGTTTTTAGAAGGCCAGTTCCTGCTGAATCCTGGCGGCTGAACCTGGAGGAAATCTTTGACTGTCTGTACTGACTTGGCTTTTTCCTCAATGGACTTTAACACATCTTTAGCATTAGCACCAAAAAGCTTGTTCTTTTCCAAGGGTGCATCAAGAAGTTTTGCCTTAACATGATCTGGTAAAGGTTGTTCTTTTAGCCATGCATGTCTACGAATGACTGCCCCTGTCATAGCTGCCCTACATGAAGCCTCCAATGCATCATATCCACACTGCAAAAAATGATTGCTAACTTGCTGAGAATTATGCACAGCCTCCTGCAAAGACTTCCTATCTAAAGGTTCAGGAGAGGCCAAACTTTTCTGTAAATCATCTAACAGGAAATCCTGATATTGAAACATGTGAAAGAGACAATTGAGAGCTCTCATAGATAAAGTAGTGGAGGTGTAGACCTTCTTCCCCCATCTCTCTAAGGAGGGCAAAGGATTTTTGGATGTGGTAGCTGAAACCCCTTTAGGCCCCTGGGAAATTGTTTCTAAATCAACAGCATGGGCCCTAAATAAATGAGAATGGGTTTCTGGAACCCTATAGTATCTGTCAGGCTTGACAGGAGCAGGAGGAAGAGTATCAGGGGTAACACTGGAGTCAGAGTATAAATCATCCAAAACATCAAGCACAGGAGGTATAGCTAAGGGTCTGTGTTGAGGCTTTTTAAGGAAGGTTCGAAGGCGCTTTCTGGAATCAGAAAATTCCTGGCCTTGGTACTTAAAATGCTCCCTCATGGAATGCAGAACTTCCCCAAAAGAAATATCCTCAGGAGGGGAGGCCGAGGGGATGGAGTCCTCTGCATCTGAATCCTCATAGGTCTGGAAGGGCTCTTCCTGGCTTTCAGAGGGAACAGAGTCCTCAGAATCTTCATCTGAGGGCAGAGGGTCAGGGGGTTCAACCCTGGGCCTCTTATCAGGAGGAGGCTGGGATCCTCTCTCAGGATGGGCCTGGGAGCCTCTGATCAGAGAAATTAAATCTGCGGCCATGGACATGATCTGAGTTTAAGGAGTAGTCTGAGGTATGTTTTTAGCAGTAAGATGTTTGGACTTGCTGGCTGCCTTGGCACGTGTGTAGGCCTTGATAGACATGGACATGGGAGGCCTAGCCACTCCACGTGCAGGAGTTACCTTACCAACAGCAATGGTCTCGGGCATTTCCTCGGTTTCGGTATCCGGAGGAAAATCAATAACTGGCGTCGGAGTGGCCTCCGGTATCGGAGGTATCGTTAATGCGGTGTCTTTGGTTCGGAGCGGTGGAATAACCGCCTCAGAGGGAACCGGAGCACTCGCGGTTAGTTTTGGCGTGGTGTCGGTTAAAGACACGGGCCGAGGATGTCGGTCCCGGTCTTTTCGTTTCTTAGGAGTCTGCGTTGTTGGTTGTTCCGACGGCATTGTATAATCAAATTTTTTGCCGAAAAAGTCTTCAGCGAACTCCGCCCGGCGCCTGAGAGTGCGCTTGTTGAAACGAGCACAGGCGGCACAGGCCGAGACGTCGTGGTCTGGGCCAAGGCAAGGGAGGCAGTAAGAGTGGAAATCCTTATGAGGTATTTGTTTACCACAAGACAAACAATTATTTACTTTTTCAGTAATTTCTGACATCGGCTGAGGCAAGAAAAGGTCCCCAACGGGGTACCTAGCTTTTTTGATGAATTCGGTTTCGAAGAATACAGAAGCTGACCGACCAGCACTTGCAAACTGCTTCTGCTTCGGGCACCGCGCGGCAAGAAAGACTGGAGAAGATGGCGTCGGCTGATGCTTATATACTCCAGCCGCTCTGACGTCGGAGAGAAATGCGACATCAGCCGACGTCGGACCCAGACTTTGGAATCCGGCTGACCGAGGGCTGCCTGAGGCAGGACAACCCATATGTTATGACTGCAGTTGCATTCTTGAAGGACATCACAAAGTGTTTAATAGTGAGTAATAAAAAAGCTACATTGTTAACTCAGGCCCAAGGTTGTCAGGAATAAAGCTCTGACTACAGCCCAAATGGCCATTGCTCAATTAATGGCATGGATATAACTTCCTTGCAGTATTCTGCAGATCTGCTGCAGCATACCTTCTCAAAACACTGTCTCAACCATCTCTTTGCACTGCCCTTGAATGAAGCTGGTGAAAAATGTTTTTTAATAACATTAAATTTTTGCCTGACAAGTTTTTGCAGTTCCCTTCTTCCAGTCCAGCAGACTTTTTTTTCAAAGTTGTCATACTGCAACTGTTATCCCATACCTATATACTTTTGTTATGTGACTAGTATGCAGCTTAAAATGCAAATTATTAATTGACTTCTGGGAGTTTTTTTTTTTCCTTAACAGATAAAGTAGTAGCATCCTCTAAAAACAAGAGGATGATCTGAAAGCTGAAAACTGAAAAAAAGAAACATTTAAATGTACATGTGTGAAGGGAGGTAGAATAGGTGTAGTAGAAATGGTGTCTGCTACAAGTGCTGGTTTGCATTGTTAATTACAGACATTGCAGTGCCAGGATTTATATTAAATAGAGGTATTCTTTTTATATTGATGTTGCATGACGTCAGAGTTAATACTGCAGTATACTTGTGGGGTGGGGGTAGGGGTTGTAGCTTCTTTGATTATCCAGGTGTGACAATTGGGGAGAGATGGGTGAAGGCTGCCAGCCTAGTTAAATAGAATTTGATATCTAATTCTGGTATTTGTAAATAAATGTAAAATACAGGCATGTTTTCTTGATAATAAATGTAAAATACAGGCATGTTTCTTGAGTGTAAAGAAAACACTGTAAAATGTGAACTTCAAGATTGTTGCAACATTGCCATCTGCCTTAAGGACAAACAAGCCAAGTATTTCAAATGTGTCTTTTTAAGTTGAAAAGATCTTATGAATCTCTATCATGTTAGAATTCGTCTCCAAGGCGGCTGAATGATGATTTCATGCCCATTGTTTTAAGGTTAAAGTTTTTGACTAGAATTTAGATGTGGAATGTGTTCTATTGCTCTGGTTTCTTTTAGAATATACATGTGAAATGTCTTCTATTGTAAGTTTCTGTGCAGGTGTTAGATTGCTAAATAATGCAGTTTGTTTGCCTGGGAAAACCTAAGTGTCAAAAATGATGTAATTTGGGTAGGGGCATGTTTGTTAGTAATGTTTAAGTACTATTTCTCACAAGAGACCAAAGAGCATATTGATCTTGATATCCAACTTACCAGCATTCTGCTTATGCGCACATGTAAGTTTCTAGCACTGTGATTCCTTGTAGGAATAGTTAAACCTAGTAAAGATTAATTCAGTATTTTTCTTTGAAATCAGACCTGTCCTACTGTATTATTTTAAGTTTCTGTGTGATCTTTGAACTCTTGGATATCTCTGTGGTGTAGTAGTTTTGTCTTGTGTTTTAATTATTTATTATTAAATATTTTTAAAACCTTCTACCTGTGGCTGCTTTGTGTAGAGATAAGCTCTAGAATACATTGCATATTTATAGAGGTTATTGTAATAGGCCACTCTAAAGTAAGCCTTGAATGTTAGTCATACTACCATTGGATTATACTATTGCACAGTAATAATTGGACACCCTTTTAAGGGCCTTTTAGTAGCTGATATTATTAGCTAGGTTGTGGCAGGAATTATTACCATATTGTCTGGACAAAGGGGCACAGCTGGAGAATCTGTGAGGGAAGAGGTACAGGAGATTTTGGAACTAGGGATGATTCAAGAGTCCAACAGTCTAACAGTCCCTGGGCCAAGTGTTGGTGCCAAAGATGGATGGCAGCAACATGTTCTGTGTGGATTACTGGAAATTAAAACGTCACACAGAGTCGGATGCTTTCCTGATGCCTAGAACAGATGAGGCCCTAGAGCAGCTGGGTGGGGCTAAGTATCTTACAACCATTGATCATACCAAGGGTTACTGGCAGGTGCCCTTGACTCCCAGTGCTAGAGAGAAGTCAGCCTTTGTGACTCCTTTTGGCTTTCATGAGTTCACAAAGATGCTCTTTGGGATGAAGAATGCCCCAGCGACTTTCCAGAGGCTGTTAGATCATATCTTAGCAGGAGCAGGAGGGTTTGCCCTTGCTTACATGGATGATATTGCTATCTACAGCCATTTCTGGCAAGAGCACCTTCAGTATGTCAGGGAGGTGCTGGACAGACTACAGAGGGCAGGGTTGACCATTAAGCTGAGCAAATGTCAGGTGGGTATGACAGAGGTCTCCTACCTAGGACATAGAGTGGGGAGTGGTAAGATAAGGCCAAAACCTGCCAAAGTGGAAGCTATTTAGGCATGGACTGCACCTGCTACCAAAAAGCAGGTGAGGGCATTTCTAGGGACAGCAGGGTACTACAGAAAGTTTGTTCCCAATTATAGTACCATAGCTGCTCCCCTCACAGACCTGACAAGGAAGAACAGGCCAGATAAGGTAGTGTGGACCTCAGCATGTGAGCAGGCATTTCAGAAGCTTAAGGAAGCTTTGGGAGGACCCCCTGTGTTAGCCAGTCCAGACTAGAGCAAAGACTTTGTTGTGCAGGTGGATGCTTCAAACTATGGGGTGGGGGCTGTACCTAGCCAGATTTCTTCAGAGGGAGAAGAGCACCCAGTGGTTTACCTCAGTCGTAGGCTCCAACCCAGGGAGGAATGCTATGCAGCGGTAGAAAAGGAATGGCTAGCCATAGTGTGAGCACTACAAAAACTTCAGCCTTATCTGCATGGAAGAAAATTCATTGTGATGACAGATAACAACCTTCTAACATGGTTAAACAGAGCCAGACAGCAAAATGCCAAGTTGCTAAGATGGAGTCTGGGGTTGCAAGCATATGATATGTCAGTGCAGTACCACAGCGGGAGTAACAATGCCAATGCAGATGGGCTCTCAAGACAGGGAATGGGGTGAGGTACACCCAGATAGACCTGACACTCTCAAGCAATGTTTCTCAAAGAGCACTTGAAAAACTTGCTTGAGTTCCCCGGGGGGGGGGGGGTGACGACTGGGGAGAGATGAGCGAAGGCTGCCAGCCTAGTCAAATAAAATTTGATATCTAATTCTGGCATTTGTAAATAAATGTAAAATACAGGCATGTTTTCTTGATAATAAATGTAAAATACAGGCATGTTTCTTGAGTGTAAAGAAAACACTGTAAAATGTGAACTTTAAGATTGATGCAGCATTGCCATCTGCTGTAAGGACAACCAAGCCAAGTATTTCAAATGTGTCTTTTTAAGTTGAAAAGCTCTTATGAATCTCTTTCATGTTAGAATTTGGTTCCAAGGCGGCTGGATGAAGATTTCATGCCAATTGTTTTAAGGCTAAAGTTTATGACCAGAATTTAGATGTGAAATGTGTTCTATTGCTCTGGTGTCTTTTAGAATATACATGTGAAATGTCTTCTGTTGTTGTAAGTTTCTGTGCAGGTGTTAGATTGCTAAATAATACAGTTTGTTTGTCTGGGAAAACCTAAGTGTCAAAAACGATGTAATTTGGGGAGGGACCCAGCAAACATATTTGTTAGTAATGTTTAAATACTATTTCTCACAAGAGACTTAAGAGCATGTTGCTCTTCATATCCAACTTACGATTACTCTGCTTATGCTCACATGTAAGTTTCTAGCACTGTGATTTCTTGTAGGAATAGTTAAAGCTAGTAAAGATTAATTAGGTATTTTTCTTTCAAATCAGACGTGTCCTACTGTATTATTTTAAGTTTCTGTGTGATCTCTGAACTCTTGGATATCTCTGTGATGTAGTAGTTTTGTCTTGTGTTTTAATTATTTATCATTAAATATTTTTAAAACCTTCTACCTGTGGCTGCTTTATGTAGAGATAAGCTCTAGAATACATTGCATATTTATAGAAGTTATTGTAATAGGCCACTCTAAAGTAAGCCTTGACTGTTAGTCATACTGCCATTGGAGTATAATATTGCACAGTAATAATTGGACACCCGTTTAAGGGCCTGTTGTAGCTGATATTATTAGCTGGGTGGTGGCAGGGATTACTACCAAATGGTCTGGGCAAAGGGGCACAGTTGGAGAGTCTGTGTCAGCCTTTCCCAGGAGTGTCTGTGAAGTTGTATAAATACTTATCTCAAGGTATGTGTGTGTTGTGACAGCTACTTGGGCAGGGACACGAAGCACTGATTGGACAGAGAGGGTACTGGAGGTTTGAGCTTTCCCAGCTAGGCTGAGACCTGGATCCTATAGCTGTGCCAGTGGGGAGTCTTATTGGGGACCTGGTGAGCAAGGGAGCAACCAGCCCTAGACTGACTGTGATCTCTGTGTGCACTTAAAGGAAATTGTACTTTACTGTGTGTATTAGTTATCCTTTCCTCTTCTATGAGATGACCTCCCTGGTGTTAGTGGTGAGGACTGAAGCTCCTTGATTGCAGGGCCAGGGCACGGTCGTCACACCAGGAATATACAGTAGCAAAGCCTGCTTGAAATAACCACATCTGCATATTCCCAACCTGGAGTTACTAGAATTAATGAATATTGGGGCATGAACTTTTTAGAGACCTAGCAGATGTGAATGCACTTGAGCAGCTGATACCAGTTTCCTTAGCCTCAGAAGAAGGAAGATGTTAGGTAGAGAGGCATTGGCATCACCTAGAAGTGATTAGGTCTATCACCCATGACAAATGGCCATGTTAGTAGGTGCTATGTTAGGCAGACATTTTTCTGATGAATCCTGGAATAGCTCATGTATGAGGAAACACATGACCCTTTTCCATGGGCAGCCATTGTGAAACTGCAAGAAACCTATTTGTAGACCACTATGAATGACCAAATAGCTGAACTGCTTCCTACCACCTGTTACAGCAAGGGAAATTAATGTGTTAGAAAGGATTCCCAGAAGAAGCACTGATGTACAAGTGAGCTAAATGGGCACAGGTAGTAGAGAAACTGGGTAGGGTTCCTTGGAAGTATGGAATGATAACAGAGAGCACTACAATGCAGAGCAGACTAGTGGATTGTCTTTATTTCAAACAACAGACTAAGAGTAATTTATGAAGAAACATGAAACATTCTAAAACTTTTTTTCTTTTGAATCTTAGTTGTTTAACTAGACTTTACCTAACTAGTCATAGGTAATTGATACAGATATTGGAATAGTGAAAGCACAGTAAAAATTACAATATGGAAATAGTCTACATTTCAGCTGGTTTTCATTCTATTAAAGGTCATGCATCTCTTTTACTTACTTCCTATTGTATACAAAATAATTATTGTCCATTTCCAAACTAATAGAAACCAGTGCAGTTGGAAGCAATATCAAATACCTGAACACATTTTGTTTGAAGGAAAAAAAGAGAAGGCAATTGTGGGAGGAAAAATGCAGTATTTTAGCCTAGATTCTTTTGATCATGGGTAAGCAATTTAATGAATTTTGTTGTTCAGTAAAACAAGACCTTGTTTCTCAAGTTGTTGGTCAGGAGGAAATACATACTGCTGATGTAAAAATGTCATTATTTTTATAAGGTCTTGCTGATCATGTAGCAGCAATATACAGCATTTTGCAATTGATTATAAGATGTACTGTCAGAAGGACTGACAAATAATGAAATGAATTGCCGTAAGAAACAGCTACCATGTTCATCCTTGCACAAGGATTACATTACTTTTAAACACTACCTTTAAGGCAAGAAACACAAAACATAACTTTAAAAAATATAATGTTCGTTCGATGCAAGATCCACGAAAAACACCAGCAAACACTTTAGTTGATTTTACACACCTACTGGAAAAAATGATCATAGCAAAACTGCATGCAGTTTGTTTGTTTTTTTTTTTTTTTATAAAGACATTTGTCCCGGTCACCTTCAAGAAACACATTACACCAAATGACATTTGATGAACCTTTATTAAATTTCCATAAACATAAATGTTACTCAATATTCATTCATTTCAACCAAACATGATACATATAAAATAATATCCATGTAACATTACCTTATGACAGGACAGCGTAAACCTGCTTATCCTGATCCGTAAGCAGCGTCCATACCTCCACTCACCTAATTATGAAGCAGCTTACGCACTCATTCTCATTACCATTTATTGCATTATACCATCAATCCAATAATCAGCTTCACCTGCTTGCTTATATACTTATCAAGCAGTGTAACTGCTCACTTTCATTACCATTTATTGCATTGTACCATCAACCAAATAAGCAGCTTCCTCCACTTAATTATGTACATGTCAAGCAGCTAACTGCTCACTTTCATTACCATTTATTGCATTATACCATCAATCCAATAAGCAGCTTCACCTGCTTGCTTATATACTTATCAAGCAGTGTAACTGCCCACTTTCATTACCATTTATTGCATTGTACCATCAACCAAATAAGCAGCTTCCTCCGCTTAATTATGTACATGTCAAGCAGCTAACTGCTCACTTTCATTACCATTTATTGCATTATACCATCAACCAAATAAGCAGCTTCCTCTGCTTGCTTATATGCTTGTAAACCACTCACTTTCCTTTTCCAACTTATTGAATTGACCATCCAGCACCAGAGGGGGAACAGAAGAGGGCAAGCCTGCCCCTCTTCTCTGCCCTGTCCAAACTAAACATAACCACATCCTAACTAATAAAAATAGGGAGGTTGGTTGGGTAGCAAGTTCACACCAAAATGTGACTCCTAATCCAGTTACACTTGCCTAACATCCTTTAAGACCCTCCCTACCCCTATCTCACTTCCTTCCAAACCTCATTGATTCCTATTTAACCTTATTCTACCCATATCCTCCCAAATCCTCAACTCTAACTAAACCCCCCACCCTGAAGATGTCCCTAGACAAAATGGTCTGTTCCAAACCTCATTTGTCCTGGTTCCCTTCAAGAAACACATTACACCGAATGACATTTGATGATCTTTATTAAATTTAATAAATGTTACTCAATATTCATTCATTTCAACCAAACACGATACAAGTGAAATAACATCCATGTAACATTATCATAGGACAGGACAGCGTAAACCTGCTCATCCTGATCAGTAAGCAGCATCCATGCCTCCATTCACCTACTTATGAATCAGAGTACCTGCTCACTTCCGTTACCATTTATCTGTACTTATCAAGCAGCGTAACTGCTCACTTTCATTACCATTTATTGAATTATACCATCAATCCAATAAGCAGCTTCCTCTGCTTACTTATGTACTTGTCAAGCAGCTTAACCGCTCACTTTCCTTTTCCAACTTATTGAATTGACCATCCAGCACCAGAGGGGGAACAACAGAGGGCAAGCCTGTTCCTCTTCTCTGCCTACCAGCCTGACCAGGCTGTTCCCCCTCTCTGCAGCACACTTCCTGCAATCTAAAAAAAATACTAAGGCATCTGGCCAAACATCATTCGTTGAACCCCATCCCACTAACCAAGGTGGAAATAGTTAACTCCTAAAACCCTATCACATAAAAATAACCAGTTACCAAAACTGCTGAAAACAAAACACTGATCCTTTACCTATGTTAAGATAACCTAGCAAACCCACTGTACATGAGCTAAATAATCCTTACTTCATGAATGGCAGCTCCACAAAGACTTCAAGGGCATTATAAAAACCACGCAGAGTCACATGCCATCATACCAAATTGCAGCCCCATTTACCACCCAATCCAGTAATAACCAAATTAGCTCTCTTTATTGCCAGAACAATAATTCTAATGACTCCCCCATCATTATCCTTCAACTGGACAACCAACACAAAGCCCACCATCATCTGAAACCACACAGAAACAAGAACAAACTATGATGCCTAATCCCAGCCCCATTTCATTGCATAAAGTAACCAAAATAGTATCATAAAATACTGGTGTCTAGCAATCCCACCATCACACTAACTATCCCTTATAAGAAATAAAACAGCTCAGCCATCATGACATTCTAGTAGCTCAACAAAACAAGCCATTCTATTTCATTATTAAACCCCATTGCATACAGTCATACCAATGAGATCTCTTTAAAGTAGGTACAATATATATTTTTTTTCTTCTTCTTCTTCTTCCACTCCTGATGTTCCCCACCCAAAACAAGCAAACAAACCATTACATTATAACTATTGAGAAGAAAATATAACAATTCCATATGCGACTGCCTTGCTGGAAGACCATGAACTCTTTTCACACCACTCCATCAACCGACATCAACCTCAACCCCTTCTCTTGCCTGTCAAAGCCACCTTCCTTCCACCTACCTGTAAAAGAAAAAACTGTAAATACTTCATCTGACATCAACCTCAAACCCCTCTCTCACCTATCAAAGCCATCTTCCTTCCACCTACATCTAAAAGAAAAAAACGTAAATACTTCATCCGACATCAACCTTGACCCCCTCTCTCACCTGTCAAAGCCACCTTCCTTCCACCTACCTGTAAAAGAAAAAACTATAAATACTTCATCCACATATAATCACAACTTCTTAATGACAGTATGCACCACCCCTGGCATATCTCCTTCATCAGCCACTTAAAATACATTTACTATCGCATACAAAACACCAATGAAACTTAAGATACATTAACAAAAATACCAGTAAGATTTCCTCCACACCTGACAGATTCACGATACAACTAATACCCATG
The DNA here is from genome assembly GCF_019279795.1 of Protopterus annectens. Classification (NCBI taxonomy): domain Eukaryota; kingdom Metazoa; phylum Chordata; order Ceratodontiformes; family Protopteridae; genus Protopterus; species Protopterus annectens. The sequence continues at coordinate 563,648,639 of NC_056735.1, forward strand.
CGAAATAAACAAATGATCGCATTACAAAGGGGCCTATTCTATAAATAATCTACCACTATTTTCCCAACAAATTAGTTCTCAACAACTTTGTTAACCATAATTAAGACAAAGAAAAAAACAACCATAGCCATGCTATTATATCCTATTACCAAACCTGGAGTGTAAATTCCCCTCCACAGGTCTACCTATATTCCTTTTGGACACGGGCAACAATCACCCATGTCCCTCTGGACTATCAGCAACATGGAATGTACTCTGGAGTAAGGAATCTTACTTACCTGAGGCTGTCTAGTTCATCAAAACCTTAGAGCCATTAACCTAGTAACTACCTCAGCTCCTGAAACTGGTGCCGCTCCTCACACCAGTAAGAACCCAAAACTACCCCTAAGCAAATATCAAACCCTGCTATAACTTGCCTTCAACATACCTTATCCTCCCTTGGCCTTACACTACCCAGCTGCACCAACCTTGAAATGTTTTAATGAGTACAAAACAAGCACTTATCTACCATCTTAAATACCATCTACCAGACATCAACCCATCCTCCCCCAGCAGAATACCTTACCTCCAAATACAAGTGCATAATAATCATAAATAAAATGAATGTAAATAAACTGACTTTAAGGGCCCTAACCCCTCATAACAGATCTGCAACCCTGCCTTACCCAGCCCCCAACCTACCCCTTTACTTGTCGATACACTACCCAAATCACACCAAGTTTGACATATCTTGTTAAACAGCGAATAAAATAAAATTCCTTGTGACCCCTTTGTACACAACTCCAACAAACTGAACATCCATCCCCCCATCATCAACTACCTTTACCTATCCTGCAGGACAGCGACTGTTTATATTACACTCCTAGAGTCAAGCACATTTATGCACCATTCCATCAGTGACAACAGCCACTAGTACCTGCACTGTCACAAATCTAGTCCTACCTTACCTTGACCCAAACATACCACCTTACATAACCCCCTGTGCACCACTCAAGCATCAAAATCCCCAATTCCATTATACACTAGTCCAACCGTCAAAATCCACATAAAGCATCTGTTACCTTTTCAAAGGCATTTAATCAGGGTGCTGACCACTGATCACTCAGCACATGCCCATCTCCAGCCTTCCTGTGCATCCCCAACTCTTACGTATGGCCGTTGCTCCCTTTTACTATTGAATGCAAATGCCCAAAACAGGGATAACTTCCAAAGTTAATCTAACATACTGAATGGGTAATTGAACAAATTGTACAACCAATTAACTCTAAGATCAAAAATTCAAATGCCTATCCTTCTCTGACTAGCAGTGTAAATCCTCTACCAAAACTCAACAACTTTGAAATCCACTTACTTCCGTCAGCAACTGTTGCCCTCTTGTGCTCCCCATGTGTAATCTCCTTGCACACCACTGCTTCCATCATCTGTGAATTCACTGTATATCGTCACCACTGGTACTCAGCACACCACCATCTACAAAGAAAAGGAAAAAAGTAAACCTTTTAATATGTAAAGAAAAGGCTCCGTCTTATACCCATCTATTCCAAATTACAACTGCAGCATTTCAAGACCCCATCAACAAGAAAGAAAAGACATGTAAATCATCCAAAATACATAACCCCCATTCCAAGATATCTTTAAGGACAGCCTATCCCGCCAACATGGGAAGGAATGTACCACCACCACTCACATCTATGACAAAGCAGCCAAAACTGAAGGTATGCTTCAAGGACAACCTACTTCCAATGACCCTAGCAAATACCCAAGATAACTACCAGATGAATATGTTAAACTAAACCCCAGACATGAAGGGACCTAGCAATATCCACAACCCGGGTTCAAACATCCCGAAACCATCCAGTAAGAATACAAACATCACAAATCAGATATCAAACATTCTAAAACCTCAACATGCTGAAAAAGCAATACTAGTATATCAAACTTGTGAGGTAAAAGAAAATTCCGTCTTAGAATGGCTAGTATACCATTTACATATAAAAGGATAGAATTCAAAATCCAAAAACATTATCTGTCTGGAATTGCCAAACAATGCTAGGCCGTGCTTTACTATAGATCAAGAATCCAACTGGATATCCAAAGTGTGGTTTTCCATTAATACAGATTGTAAGGGGGCTAGTGTCCCAAACTACAACCTAATAGCATGTAAGAGCTGCCACCACCCCCTGTCAGTACGGTTTTGTATTAGAACATTTCCCCACCAGATGCGCAGTAGCAAGGACAGCCCAAACCCTGCCCAGCACTATGCACATGAATTTATTTTGAAAACTGCTTTGAATAAACTTGGGAAAACCATCCTCACAGAAATGAGTATGCTAAACTTTGTAATTGTTTCACTACAAAGCCTTTTCTCCCTTATTTTCTGGTATCAGGAAAATAAAAATGCGTTCTGATTGCTAGTCCTTACCAAACTAGTTCAGCATCAAACTCTGCTTCCTATGGCCCCCATTTTTTTTTCTGCAGGAGTCTGGTCATGCTTTCTTATGTACAGTTTGCTGTACTGAGCATTATATCATCCTGTCAAAACTGAAAAGGAAGGGAGCGAAGTGAAATAAATAAATACTTTAAGCCTGACCCTGACTTAAATCTCCCCCAGGGCCATTAGTAGTCCACATGCATTAATGACTAATAACCCTTCTTTATGGGAAACTTGCAGTCCGTAAAAAGAACACTGATTCTCGTCAAGCAAACATTGCTGCAGGGAAACTCCTCTACTCCCCAATGCACTATCGACACCAAACAAGAAGGAGAAAACAGGCCTGACCCTTTTCTTTTTTTTTTTCTCCTTTAGTTTAAAAGCGTATTGTCTGTACTGACAGAGCCACCATTTATCCATGCCACAACCTGGACCAGAATGTCAAGGCCAAGCAGCACAAACTCAAACCCAATTGTCCAAATAGGCCCAAAATCCAAGCACCGAACACACCAACAAGGATCAAGCAGTGACACAACACACCAATGACCACGCATGAGGACCCAATGAAGCGCACTCCTCCCCGAAACCAGCCAGAGGCCCATGCCCAACAATACAGACCCCCCCCACAAAATTGTATCTAAACATTCCAACAGTTCTAGTACTTGTTGGACTATGAAACAACTCTAACTGAACAATGCAGCCCAAATTCTTTACCTCGTCCAGAGCCTCAACTCCCACCACTCCAACCATTCATCTCCCCCCTTTTTTTTTTCTTTACCTTTTTTCTTTGAAAAACAGTGGACACTTTGCGGCAAAAGTGTGGAGCTCCCCAAAAATCCAGAAAGCCAACTGGCAAAGCAGCCATGGCCCACGAACAGCAACCACCACCAATACACTCCTGGAAAAGCCCACAAACAGCAACCACCACCAATGCCCTTCAAACCGAAGCATGGAAAAGCCCACACTCAGCAGAATGAACAAGCCCTATTTCAAGAATCCCTGCACCAATTTGCAATGCTCCAACACAAGACACAGGTGGTGAATGAAATCCGACTTGATGCACCAGACAGCCACAAAAGACCACCCCCACCCGGTGGTCCCATGAGGTGCCCTCCAGTCTTCATTCTCTCATGACCCAGCTAAGCCCTAAGCAGAGGGCCACTACGTTGTCCCTTGGTGCAGCAAATGATGCACCACATGTATCAAAGCAACATGGATCAAAACCTCCAGATTTCAGAGAAAGCAATGTTCACCATCTGCAGTACAACAATACAGCATCAATGCTAGACCAATCACACTGCTTTCTCACCAGTAACCAAGGAATCAACCCCCCTGTGAATCTCTTAGAAACAGAAGCAGTTCCTCCAGAATTGAGCCCCTCCCCTGTGTCAGACATCAAATATGACCCTTTCTCATGGTCTCACTCTGAGACAAAACCATCCCAGCTGCACAACTCCAGCTGAATCTCCCTTTAACTTTTCAACCAACCAAAACCACGAGGTAAAATCTGGCCATTCCGCAAAGTCAGCACAGCTGCAAGGCATGGACACTGACCTGCACTACAACAAACTGACAGTGCCCAAACCCAACCAGTCTCAAGAGGCATGACGAGGCATACCCAGCATGGAACCACCGGTGCCCAGCCACAACTGACTCCAAATTAGACGTGCTTTATTTATTTATTTATTTTAACGAATGATAAACACCGGCCCACAACATGTTGAAACTGCATGGAGACCACTGCGCATGCCTGCACCGATGTCACTGTCAACCGAAAGCCCATTAAAAGGAAGCTGCAGTGCTTCCACACTGTCCAAAATCAGCATGCATGCCGAGAACGGCCCAAGACCAACACCAACTCCCAAAGCAGATCGGGGACAGCCCCAATGCAGCCACCATCAACCTCAGAAATCAGAAAACAGGGAGCAACCAGCACACAACCCCAGAACAACATGAACCCAAACCACAAATGCAACCTTCCCCATGCATCCAAATTAACCAAGCCTCACACCAGCATACATACCGATTCCACCACACTTTGACAGGAAAACACTGATGACTATGCCACCGCAGAGACCCAGACACTCACTATCCCCGGACACCATCCCCAGGGCAGCAATGCAAGACCCATCACCCCACACCTGCCTCCCAACAAGGCAACAAACCCCCCCCAAAAAAAACAACTATTAACCCAAGGCCTACCTGAACCCTTAAGCACCTACAGGTCATCAAGGACGTAGTACTTGCTGTAGCAAGTAGCAAGTTCACACCAAAATGTGACTCCTAATCCAGTTACACTTGCCTAACATCCTTTAAGCCCCTCCCTACCCCTACCTCACTTCCTCCCAAACCTCATCCATTCCTATTTAACTCTATCCTACCCTTATCCTTCCAAATCCTGCAACTCTAACTAAACCCCACACCTTGAAGATGTCCCTGGACAAAATGGTCTGTTCCAAACCTCATTTACATTGCTTTCACCACAACTGTCAGAAATCTCAAGACTTAATCAAGACAGCCCCAATCATGGAAGTTTGTTGGTATGCACTAACAGTCTAAGTGACATTCTGGTTTAATCAAATTGATTATTAGCAATAAAACCATGAAGTGACTAGCTGTAGACCTGAATTATAGCCATGAATTCAACTTAAGGCATATTTGTTGTATTATTGAAGAAAACATTACTGTTGTTTTGTCTCACTTTGATGAAAGCCACTTCCTTTTGAAACACGTATGTTGTGCTTCGATCTGTGCAATCTGACACAAACATTTACAAGGAGGAATCATTCAATAAATTACCCATTTGTTTAAACAATGCACAAATCAAACAATGATTAAATGCCTTCAGATAAATGTTAATAATGTTAATAACAATAGCTGCATGGTATAAAATATGCATTGGTCTAGTTTTTAAGACATAAATGAATATGAAAGTCACATGTGCTTACGTTTGTGATGAAAGCTTAAATAATGTTATGGCATTAACAAGAGCAAGACAGATATAAACCTTGTCAGAAAAATGCATTTCATTACATAACAGACACGGCTCTACATCTAACACTGATGCAAACAGTATAATGTATAACAATATTTGGCTTATGGAGCATTAAGTTTGAAATGTAATGCTGCATTATAAGTTTATCAAGACTGCATTGTGCAGCGACTTTGAAAACAGAAATCCATAAGAAAGGACATTAAACGTAATGCAAGCCCTAATGTTTCTTTAATTTCTAAAGACATTAAATGTTTATATCTAGTCAAAGCTGCCATTTGTGAGAAAACACATTTCATAAAAGACTACATACTTAAAAAAATACTAACAAGACCCAGTTTCAGATATTTAAATGAATATGCAGCTTTGATATTCTACTGATCCTGAAATCATATCTCATTTGGAAAATCTCTACCAGATGGCTAATATGTTTCCACATTTGTTACCAATTGGTGTATTTTGACTATGTCAGCATGATATAAAAATTACTAGCAATAGCTTCAGTAATTCTTATAACTGAGACATTTGTTAATACAAAATGGTTGTATGCATAAAGAATTCACTTTCCTGAGCTGAAAACTGTTGACAAGCAATTAAAAAAATTATAAAATAACAGAAATAACAGAAAATGTAACATTTCTACTGTTTAATAAAAAATCATGCTGCAGATAATACGTTATCTAAAGCAAAATAACTTACATAATGCTGAATAATACAATATGGGTTTTTATAGCATTATCTAACATTAAAATAAGAATCATACTGTATACATGGCAATATATGCAAACAGCAATTGACTTGCACATGAAAGCAATATGTTGCATAAACTTTATTTCATGTAAAACAAAGATGATAGGTTTGAATGTCCCATGTACATTTTGTTAGACAACATATGAATAACTGTGCAGAGAGCAAAACATCATGGATGCCAGATATTTTGTCACATATTTGTGCTGTCCCCTGCTCTGTTAATAAGATTACTCTGAAAATGATGTATCTGAATTACTTGGGAGGGTGGCCTAATGGTTAAGGTGTTTGCCTTACAATCACAAGGTGCAGGGTTTGAGTCTCACAAGGGATAATTGGCTAGGCTTACAATGGCCCGCAAGGGCAGTTAGCTTAGTACTTATCTATGAACCTATGAACTTAATTAATCCTGTATCAAGCGATCTGCTACAGACTAACATAGCACCATAAAATTCAAAATGCAAATGAATATCAACTAGCAAGGCAGTGCTTATGTCTGAATGCAATTGCACAGCAGTGACCTAGACATCTAACACTGCAGGCTATAGAGGGATTGGAAAGGGACCCAAATAAGATGCTGCCACAAGCAAAGCAGCTGCCATAATATTTTCTTACACTGTAACAATCTGACAGCTGATACCATCTGGGGCACAAAACCAAAAGGGTACCAACATGGCTTGCCAATGAGTCTTTCATCCGTCTGTGCTATCTACATAAAGATTTTAAAGATTTGCAGCTCCAGGCTTATGAAGGAGCATTTCAATCATTTGCTACCTCATCTTGTACCTAATAACATGCAAATCAAAGATGCTTAGACTAGCAACTCAATGACGAAATATATTGATATACATCTCTTAAGATTCTAACCTTTTAGCTATTGTTACACCTGCTGTAAATATTGTATATAGTGTGTTAGAATTTTAATACACAATGCAGTTAGGGCAACTCTATACACTTCTCTGTTATAAAATGAAGATAAATAGTAATGTGTTTTACTCTATACTATTCAGAACAATATGACCTCATTGCATATTGTAACAAATATTACTTGCACCTGTCAAGAATTTTAAGATTGTTTGTATTGATGCTTATATTTAATACTTTGGAAAACACATAAAAATAAATATTGAAAAAATAAATAAACTTTGTAACTCTGTATTTTTCTTTAAACATAACCTAGATGACTGGATGGATGCTCATAAACTTACTCCAGCATTGACTAGTATGGCCCTCCTAGAGAAATGAGTTGCAGCCAGTGGGAGAGTACTGCAAGGTATAAATGGTCCTCTGACAAAATAACCTCTGGAATATCTATGAAGCTATGCATTATTAGCTGATGTACATTTCATTATTATATTTTGTCTATGATTGTTGTTAATAATTTTTTTTTTTTTTAGCTTTTCTCCAGAGGCCTCTGCTGAAAATGGGTTCCTCAGACCCAGTGAGGCTTTCCTGGCAAACAATTTTTTTTCAAATCTAGGTGCTTTGGATTTCCCTCTCTCTTCCCCCCTTGGCTGACCTGGTTTGACTTAGTTTGAACTCTACAGTTCCCTACAAAATGGTGTCTACAGGACTGTAATCAGTTTCTCTCAATATTTAAACATATTGAACTCTACAGTTCCCTACAAAACGGTGTCTACAGGACTGCAATCAGTTTCTCTCAACATTTAAACAGATTGAACTCTACAGTCCCTTACAAAATGGTGTCTACAGGACTGCAATCAGTTTCTCTCAACATTTAAAGAGATTGAACTCTACAGTTCCCTACAAAACGGTGTCTATAGGACTGCAATCAGTTTCTCACAACATTTAAACAGATTGAACTCTACAGTTCCCTACAAATGGTGTCTACAGGACTGCAATCAGTTTCTCTCAACATTTAAACAGAGTAGGCTGCACACACAAAAAGCATTTGTTAAGCTTTCACTTACAGTGCTTTGTAATTAAGCAGGTCACCATATTGGTCAGCCATAGGGCTCTTTGTTTCTACTTGAGTGGTTGCCTCCTTCCCCTGTAACTGAAGTAAATTGACTCTTACATTAAGAGCTGTAATACTTACCTTATAGCTTTAGGACACCTTAGGAAACCTTGTAAACTACAATAGCCCCGCTGAGTGCAAATAACACAGTGCTGAGTGCAGATTTTAGGCCCTTACATTCAACTTATCTCTGGTGTGATGTCTTGAGTCAATCAGGGTATTCCCTGTAACCACTCCCACTGCCTTCTCTTTTCCCCCACCTCCCTCTTTCCCCAAACAGGTTAAACTGCTACAATTCAGTACAGGCATCATTTTCAAATCTAGGTGCTTAGGATTTCCCTCTCTCTTCCCCCCTTGGCTGACCTGGTGTGACTTAGTGTAAGTTTCTTCATTGTATGGATCTTTTACTGTTTTTTGTGTAACTGAATGACCTGCTGCTAAATTCTGGTTCTGCACAGACTTCTCTACTTTTTTCAGAGGCTCTATAAGTAGCTAGTGACTTTACTGAATTTCTGTGGTAATATTTGTGTTTAAACTGAACCTGTACCTAGAGAATGTGTATAATCAGAGCTCCTCCTTGCTGCATGTGTTTTTTAATGTTTAAATTGCACACACACATTGAAGAAGTGCTTTTATGACTTGAATAACTTGTGCTAGCTATACCTGAAATGCTTTTACTGGTAATTTTCCAGTTGTACAATTGTGAATAATTGATTTAGTTTTTCTGGTATATCTTTAAAATCTGGCAAGTGTTTATTTACTGCATTGCTCTCTTGCTTAGGTTTCTTAGCTATAAATCTTAGTTCATTCTGAAGTATGCTACTTTACCCCCCCCCCACCAAACCTTTCTGAATGGATTGTTATATAATAACTGCCTGTTGTTGCCTTCATGCTTACCCTAGAAACTCTGCTTTTCTCTTTTCCTAGTTGAACTCTGCAGTTCCCTACAAAACGGTGTCTACAGGACTGCAATCAGTTTCTCTCAACATTTAAACAGAGTAGGATGTACACACAAAAAGCATTTGTTAAGCTTTTACTTACAGTGCTTTGTAATTAAGCAGGTCACAATATTGGTCAGCCATAGGGCTCTTTGTTTATACTTGAGTGGTTGCCTCCTTCCCCTTTAACTGAAGTAAATTGACTCTTACATTAAGAGCTGCAATACTTACCTTATAGCTTTAGGACACCTTAGGAAACCTTGTAAACTGCAATAGTCCCGTTACATTCGCCCTCGCTACGCTTGGGCTCTCTTCGCTCCCCTCCCGCCCCCAGTACCTCTAAATTTATAGTACTATAGCCACTCCCCCACTTTCTAGATCCTATCTGCTTTCATCTGGGATAATTCCACCCACCCCCATTCTGCTACCTACATTTTAATAGCACCTATTGGCTTTCATCTGGCATTCTCCCATCCCCCTTCCAGTACCTTTACCTCACCACTCTATCTTCTGGTGTTGCATCACCAGGTAAAACAGTTCCTTAACTCACTAGCTGAATCACAGATAATGATGTACTCCTCTTTACTACCCCTCTTGTTCACACCATACCGCCTTACCTTGTATGAAAACCAGTTTCTCACGGGATTTCAGGTCCCAAAAGGCCATACTATCAGCCCAGCTGTAAATCCTTCCACCTTCAACCATACTTACAGTGCCAGATCCTATCCAACATCTTGTTCAGTCTATCAACATCTCAACCCTAGATCCAAACACTACCACAAACTAATAAACAAATTCCTGAAGTTCATCACCAAGTATAGACTCAACCTAATACTTGGTGGTGATATTCACCCCAATCCTGGCCCACTCACTTCAGATACACATACCCCCTCTACTTGCAGTCTAAGCTACAAAACTACAATTAATAGGTCAAGTAACTCTCTCCTAGTCTGTCATCTCAATATTAGAAGCATTAATAACAAGGTACATGAATTGCATGCACTTCTGGATGTCCACTCCCCTGAGATTCTCTGTTTATCTGAAACCTGGTTAAAACCTAACACTAAAGACAATGAAGTGTTACCACCTGGGTACAACATACACAGGCTGGATCATGCTTCGAGGAAGGGGGGTGGGTAGCTGTACACTATAAATCTGAGTTGAATGTCACCATAGATGTAATACAACCTCCTCAGATTAATAACTCAGAGATTATTGCCACCAAATTGCAACTTAATAAAAATAAATGCATTAATATCATCTGTATGCACATTCCCCCAGGTAACAATATATCTACATTTGAAGATATCCTGCAGTGGCTACCATGTCACTACCCCCAAGAGACCCTACTACTTGGAGACTTTAACATAGACTGGGGCACCTGTTCCTCAGAATCCCCAACCACCCATATTAACCTGCATGCATTTACACAAATCATATCCACCCCTACCAGGATAGGTAAACCCAACCAAAAAGAAAGTATACTTGACTGGGTACTCATAAACAGTCACCCCCAACTGTACACCTCTGGTACCCTCCTTAATGGCCTAAGCGATCACCTTCTCACATATGTAATTAAGCACAAAACCATTAATTCCCAACAACCCTTACTCAGAAAGGTTAGAAACAATAAAAACTTTGACCCTGCCAAATTCCAACAAGAACTAAACTCATGTAATTGGTCTATTCTAAAACACCTCCCCTGAGAGGAAGCAGTAGCATACTTTAACAACAAATTCCTTGAGAACCTTGATTTGCATGCACCTGTTCGTTCAAAGAGAACCAAGGCAAAAACTGCACCATGGCTTTCTATAGAGTCTAAACTCAAAATTACCCTTAGAAACAAAGCATGGGCTTTATGGCATTCTTCTAAAGACCCTCAAGATCACATTAAATACAGGCAATCCAGGAACAAAACCAAGAAATAAATTTTACAAGACAAAAAACAATACTGCTGTAATTTACAGACAGTATATCAAAATAAACCTCAGAAGTTTTGGGCAGGTTTAAATAATCTACTACATCCTGGACAAACTTCAACCCCAGTCCTTGCTGCTACTATTGATAAAACCCCTGAAGATGTTTCTGATAGTTTTAAATAATTCTTTACTGAGACAATTCAAGCCCTAGCTAGCCAACTACCTCCTAGCTCCCCTGGTCCTGAAAGTAGCACCCCTAGAAACCTACTCGCGTTCAGATTCCAACCAGTCGCCACTTCACTTATCAGTACCTTGATCAAAAAATTAAAACCCACTACACTTTCTGCTGATCAACTCCCTGCCGAGTACCTACAAAAATCAGCTGATGCTATTGCTTACCCCATCTCAATACTAATCAATCGAACCATAGTAGAAGCTAAAATTCCCACCATCTGGAAAATATCCTATGTAATCCCACTTCACAAAGGAGGCAGCTCTACTGAATTCTCCAATTATAGGCCAATAGCTATACTCTCTCCAATTGCAAAGATTATGGAAAAATGTATTCATAGACAACTCATGCACCACCTAATCCAAAATTGCCTTATGGCAGACACTCAGCATGGCTTCCATCCTCATCACAGCACTACTTCAGCCCTCCTAGCCTTTACTAACACCATAAACCATAATTGCAACAATAATTATATATCCTCAGCCCTATTTTTGGATCTTTCCAAGGCATTCAATATGGTTGATCGCCAACTTTTAATCCACACCCTGCAAACATTCTGTTTAGATACTAGAGCCCTCCAATGGTTTCAATCCTACCTAAATGGTCGACAGCAGGCTGTCCTCTGGCTGAACAAACTCTCTAACCTTCTACCTAACACCCTTGGACTACCACAAGGCTCTATACTAGGCCCTTGCTGTTCTCCATCTTCATTAACGACCTTTATACTGTCATCCCAAAAGTCAGCTGTATCCAATATGCTGATGACTCTATTCTGATTTGCTCAGCCACATCTCCAGTAGAGCTATGTTCAGCTACCCAGATCACCTTTAATACAATAGAAAACTGGCTTTCTGAACGTCGTCTGATCCTAAATCCCAAAAAAACTAAAATGCTGTTATTTTCACCAACACGTAGGTCTACCGCTTTCACCTTTACCATAAAATCAAATGATGGCACAATAATCTCCCCTGACCCATCTACAAAACTATTAGGGGTCATCATAGACAATAATCTAAAATTTGACCTACATGTTAACCAAACTATCAAAACCATCAATAAAAAACTAGGGTCACTTTACAGAATAAAAGCCTTCCTAACCCCTCCAGCTAAAGTTGCCATAGCTCACTCTCACCTTCGTTCAACCCTTCTGTATGCATCCCCTCTACTCTCAGATTTAAACAAGACTGTCCTTAACAAACTCTCAATTTGCTACAACCACATTGCCAGATTTGCCATTGGGCTGCCTTTTAGGACACATCATTGCATCAATCTAAATCAGCTTGGGTGGCTTGAACTACCCAGCCTAATCCAGTATAACCAACTGATTATGGCCTATAAAATCCTTTATAATCTGGACAATACTCCTGCACTTAAAAATATTATCACCCCCTATAACAATCCTAGACCGCTTCGATCCTCTAACAAACTACTAATTCAGACTAGCAAAATTAATAACACAGCCGGTGATTCTCTCTTTGCAAACTCTGTAAGTAGATCCTGGAACTCTCTTCCAGCTGATATTACCTTACTTTCCACCTTAGATCAATTTAAAACTAGACTCAAACAACATTTGTCACTTAACTGGCTATATCAATGTATCAAGCCTAGCTAACTCTCTCTAGAATGTGTAAAAATCTGTTAACCAGTTTACTGTGTAATTTAATTTAATCCTGACTTGTGCTCAGGATTAACTGTAACCTGTGGAACTTGTTTAACTTGTTTACTTATGTAATCTCTGTAAATAGTCTGTTTGCAATATGTAATGCTGGTATTATGTAATGCTGTATCTGCTTACCCTTGGAGCTTTTCTCCCCAGGCCTCCGCTGAAAATGGACATGCATCCAGTCGAACTATCCCGGTCAACAAATGTAAAATAAAAAAATAAAAAATAAATAAATAAATAAAATTATGTATAAGTATCATAACTGATGATTGTAGGTGTCTTTCCATGTCGTCTCACAGATACAGTGGTAGCACCACTGTTACACATATACCGAAGGTCCACAAATGATGGTCAAAAAGAGTGGTCTCCTCACAATACTGCAAAGGCACAGCTGTATACGTCTCTGTACACCATAGTATACAAGATACAGGACACAATAGTCTATCAGAAAGTAATGGGGTGTTGGAAAACTGAATGGCAGCAAGGTAACTGAACGAAGGGTCTTTCCAGAAATCCATTGCAGATGCTATTTGAGGGAAGTGGACATTCCAAGAACCAGTAGTCGCAAACTAATAAATGAGTTTTTTCACCTTTAAGGTTGTTGTGTATTGTTTGTATTATTTGCATTACCTTTTTTGTTATTCATTTATGTTATTAATGTTTTATTGGTCTTACACATCTTTGATTTGTAGGTCTGCATGTATACATGCACTGCTGTATAATTAATGCTGAAGGGAATGCTGCTGGTTAAGCAACAGACAAATGCCAATACTAACATACCTTTAATCCAGACAAGTATTATGCATACCTTTGTATGTATATCTTATGTAAGCTATTATGTCACATTTGTCATGTGTGCATCTGCTGAAATTCACCTTTCACATGTACTACAATCTTACTCAGTATAATTTGTACAGAATCTGTAAAACCTTGTTTCCTTACTACATTCCAAATTATGTCTCAGAACCATGCATCTGACTACCATGCATGCAAGCCTTGATTTGAAGCCAAGCTCATTTTTGAATCTGACCCAGGATGTCACACAAACACTGTAGATATTTCTACTTCATAAAATAAACATAGGCGAAAGTGTTAATCTCTTCCATTTTTAGTTGCTGTTTAAATATCAAAAATTAGAAATTCTGACAAATGTTAATTATACTACTGTTCCAGTTCATTTGAATATTCAGGAGCAAGTTTAATTTCTTTACCTGGGGAAATTTGCAAAATGTCACTTATTTACCAAAGGTAATACATTGAAAGCAGCTTAAGATTTGGACTACATTCCAGAAAATGTGTGTATTGTACTGCAGCGATATTTGCAAAACTCATAAAAACTTGGCATATGACTGCTTGAGGTAAATCGCTACATTGACAGCAAATCATTCATTCTGGAGCTTTTGACTGTATTTATAATTAAAAAATGTTTTAGGATAGAATTGTAATTGTCAAACTAGACTCCTTAAAATGCACTCTAAGGGAAGATTTGACTATTCCCAGTAAAATGATAAAAATTTAGTGTACAATTTCAAAACTAGTTCACTTACCATTTTTCAAAAACACGTATTTCTTGATAATTCAGTTTTAAAGCCTAATTGTTCAAATCTCTATATTGACACAACTTGCATTAATAATGATTTTGACATCTCTGTTATTGTTTTACTCTTCTGTCTGCAAAGCTGTTCTTCAGAAAAAAACTGGTCAGTGGGCTGGCAATAGAGAACATGGTCTTATTAAAAATTAATATGTTTTTACGCTGCAAAAACAACTATTGCTGTAAATCATGAAGGGCCATTTTGGGATTAGTAATTTTATTCCAGTAAATTATAAAGAGCCACTTGGGGAAAATTAAATGTTAGTTAATAGTCTAATATAAGAAATAGCAATCCTTATCATTTATGAGGCTTGAATATGACAGCTGCAAAGCAGGAGAGCTGGTCACCAGAAATGTAGCCATCAGCAAAGTTGTCAAGCTGCTTCCTTCCAGATGTCAAATTTAATACGGAAGATAAATATACAGCACCCCAGATGTATGTTGTAAGCATGTTTCCTTCTGTGATTTCTTTGTATGCTGCAGGAGTATACTGAACATTCAATTATTTTACATGGCCTATTGAGATAAAGCTGAAATACATCCATCTGTACACATTTAGCTGTATCTAAATCAGTGAATACAAAATGTGCAAAACTACTGTGGAAAACAGAGCTGCTTGTTCTAAAGATATGTATGCAAAGAAAAAAACAAAACAACATCTACATTTCATATAGTGCTGACACATACCCCAGGCTAACAGGCATGAAAAATAAATTTATGGTTTACTGACCAGAAGCATGATAACTGCTCTGCTGTGCTGCAATTTATAGAAATCCATAAAGTAATTTAGACTTTTCTTAAATGAAAATACAAACCTTCATTGTTTTATAGTCAGGGGAAGTTTATTCCAGAGTCATGGAAGTTGCTGGAACTTGCAACTCTTTAGCCAAGTATTACTGCTAATAGTGATTTTAAAGTTACATTATTTTACAGTATTGCTCTATCTCATTTGTATGTTCCAGTCACAGTTTTTCAAAAAGGAGAGACCCTTTCAAAGCCTAGAATACATCCCCTGAGGAAATGGTAGGATTTTCAGAAAATGAATATTTGCTGGCACCCTTTAGAGCAACACAGATACACTGGTTTTAGCAGAAGGCTTTCATCAGTATCAATAATTAACAATCTACACTACAAGGTACCAAAGCAACATCTACAAAACACATCATTATAGCCTAGTAAGAAAACATACTTCTGTTCAAGAAGATGCTTTTATAAATACACTACATTTCCTTAAATGGGAGTGGCTAACGACTCTCCCCAGACATGACCATTCTCAGAGTACAATATAATCGTTCAAGGTGTTCAACCACCTAAGAATAAAAAGAATCAAAGTCAGCTCTGTCCCATGATTAATCCTTAGCAACTAAACAATTCATGAAACAAAGAGACAATGCATGGAATATCAGGACAGCTCCTGCTTTACCAGCATACAGACAAATAAGGAAACTAGCAAAACAACTTAACACCCAAGATAAAAGATAGAAAACCTATCACTCAATAAGCTGTTCAGTCCAGGACAAGTTTAACAGCTAACACCAAGACAACAGAAAAACTACCATAACCAATCAATTCAATGCCCACATTATACAGACAGTACGGTCATGAACCAGCCAGGTAACAAATCAAGCTCATGATGTCTTTAGTCAGATAACCTCCTTCAACATTTCTCCTTCCAAACAATTCTCACTGATGCCATAAAAATAACTCAAAAATCAAAGCCTACTGCAATTGTCCCTTACAATCTACCTGGCGAATATCTTAAAATAGAAGATGAGGATACTCCGTATTCAATTTCAATTATAATGTCTCCTCTGTATGAAAAAAAAAATCATTCATTATTCCACTACACATAGGTAGAGTTAATATAAATCATTCAAACTATAGGCCAATTGCCATTTTATCTCCCCTATCAAAAATATTAGAAAAATGCATTCACATACAACTTCTGAACTATCTAATAGATAACCAGCTTCTGTCTTCAACCCAACACAGCTTCCTTTCTCTATAGAGCACATTTTCCACTTTGCTGAATTTTCTTAATGCTGTCAATACCCACAAAAATGACAAAAGCCTAGTTTCCACCATCAAAGCCTTTGTTACAGTCTCCCACCAGAGGATTTTTATCCTTAGGGCTCCCCAACTCTTCATTGGCTCTATGGCTATATCTCAAAGTTATCACAGCAGTGAAATGGGGAAAAAATAATTATCCACCTTCTTACCTGTAACTAGTGGTATACCACAACAGTCTATACTAGCTCCTGTACATTTCAACATATTCATTAACAACTTGTATACAGCTACAAAAATGCTACTCTAGTTCAATATACTGGTGATTCAACGATAGCCTGTTCTGCCAAATCTCTCTCTAAACTCCAAGGTCTTACACAATGATCCTTCTTATCAATTGAAACATGGCTAAATAATCCACAACTAATAATAAACCCTTAACACTTAAAATACTTCAAAACCACATCCCTACCAAAACAGCAGCATTCACGATCACCTCTGCCAACACCATGGAAGAACAAGTAAATCACAAAATGACCAGGTGTCATCATAGATGACCAGTTGAAATTTGATTAGCATGTATCACACGTAATAAAAAAAAGTCATCAAAAACTAGGTCCATTTTACTAAGTAAAAATATACCAAACTGACAGAGCTAGAAGACTTACAGCCTCTACTTTCTTACTAACACCTCTCCTCTATGGTGCCTCAAACTTTGCTAACCTTCAAGTCTCACAAGTGTCCAAACATAGGGAATATTATAATAAAATAGCCAAGCGTGCAGTAGGCAATTAAAAGAGAACATGACACTGCCTACCCCCTCAGATAATTAAACTGGTTAGAACTACCATATCACCTAGTCATCCAACTTTGATAAAATTACATCCCGATAAGCAAGAAAACTGCCCAGCCCTTAACAACTTAATACAGCTCTACTCTCCCAATGGAATGTTATGCTTTAGAGAAAAAACTGCTTATCACAGTTACCAAATCATTTAATACTGCAGGTGACTCTATATTCAAATAGATAACTACTAAGTTACATCCCACTACAACTAAAATCCATTCAGAATGTAAATTTATTTAAAACACAACTAAAACTTCACCTACAAAATCTATGTGTCTGCTCCTGCATATCTTCAGGATAAATGATACTCTTATCTTCAGCTTGCCATATCATCCAACCATTTTTCTTCTTTCAGAATCTTATGCCCCACAACCAGTCTTCACCAATACCTGAATAGTTTTATTAAGGTCTATAACAGCATCTCAAATGCTGACAATATCAAATCCGATATTGTCGCCTCGAGAATGCCAAAAGTGCAGAACATCGAATGGGTAAATGGAAATCTTCGTAAGGGGAGATTTCAGTTTACTTCAATGTAGTGCGGTCTTGGAGTTGGTATATTTAAGTAGCAGGGGGGTTGGGGGTGCAGACCCACATATGGGGGGTGCAGGGGGGCTTGCCCCCCTGCCTACACCCTTTAATTTTTTTTTTGTTTTGATTTTTTTTTTCTATCGGCATTCGAAACTTTAATAGGTCGATCATTTCAGTTCGACATTTAATGATTCGACCTATTCAATTTTCGAAATGCTGATATAGACCCATTTTAGTAGCGTCTCCCAGCCATATATATACTTTTGTGACACTGCACACCCCCTTATATTTCTAACATAAACCTTATGATAGACATATATGTAGTTATCTAAGAGCCTAATTTATAACTCATTAATTACAATGAAATTGTGTAAGCGTTGGAGCAAACCAGGCACAGCTCTCTCTCAAAACGAAGTAGCCCTTTTAACAAACAGAGTAATTTATTAAGATGAGCGCTTTCGCTTATTAGCTTCTTCAGATCAAAATATATTCAAACTCAATCCAATGACATTTATATAGCAAATTCAAATAAATCAGTAACCAATCATGTCCACATAGCAATTAAGAACATTATAAAAAGGCAGGAACTGAATGCTTACTAGATGAAAACATTAAATTTATAAAACGACAATCATTACATGGATAAAAATTAATGCAAAATATAAAACAAAACCATAAAAGTATAACAATGAACACATAAAAATAAATATATATGTATATATCATCTGTTAATATAGCAGCATACTCTACTACCTAAAAAAATACCCAAAGCTCATATACTTCATAAGTCACCTATAAAAACATAGTGTTCCTCATAGTACCCTATATATTACATATCAAACAGGACTAAAAGGGCATTCATTTGATATTCATGTATTTTATAAGGTCACCTATATAAACCTTGTAATCCTTGCAGTACCTTATATGTTACATGTCAAACAGAACTATGTAAGGGCATTCATTTGATATTCCTACGTTTCCTTAATAATGGTTTTATAGATGCTCTTTCATTCAGGCCCATGCCCCTATCTGCTCGCAATGTGATGATCCAATTATTCTCTTTATACTCTGTGTGGTTCCTGATATCACCTCCCCGTATACTTGGAACAATAACCTCTAGAGCTCTAAACTTAAACCAATGTGTTTCATCTGTATGCATGACATGCATACGCATATGTTATACGTGTTCACGTATACGGTCTCTAAATAATCTATTCATTTTTTCCACATAAAACGAACAACAGATCTGACACACAGCCAAATATATAAGATGCATAGTCTTACAACTGGCTGGTGAGGAGATGATAAATTCACTCTTCAGATCTGGATGAACAAAAACTCTAGATGTATCAATAAAGGTACAAAAGTTACATGTTCCACATGATTCAGTATTCCCATCATCCAAGGATGTTCGTATACTCTGTGGATAGCATAACATTCTCTTAAGATTTTTCTTGTTCTTGTATCTAAAATTAGGACGATCACCAACAATCTCTCTGATTCTATCATCTACCTGCAATATCGACCAATTTTTACTTAATATGTCCCTAATCTCATAATTATCAGATGTAAATGATGTAAGAAATCCAACGGTGCGGGAATCAAAAGAATGGTGCGTTGTAGGATATGTTTTTACTGGCCCATAATAAGGTGCTGCTGTCCCTTCACGTAATTTAATAATCTCACTCAAATTATCATTGATCTCAGTTTCAATATATCCTCTATCTAATAATCTCTTTCTCAAACTATTAAGTTCATACTCAAAACATTCCTCTGATGGGTTCAGCCTTGAGGCTCTCATTCCCTGGCCTTTAATAATATTTCTGAAAACATATGTGGGATGCATGCTGGACCTCATTAACAATGAATTACGATGGCAGGGCTTCCTATATACCCCAGTATTAACCATTCCATCCGATAGTTTTTCTATATAAAGATCTAGATAGTCTATTCTTGAATCTGAATAATTCATGGTAAATTTCAAGGAATCAGTTAAACTATTCATTCTGTCAACAAAATTCAATAGCTGGTCAGAGCTCCCTTTCCATAAAATAAAAAGATCATCGACAAAACGCTGATAAAAGATCACATGTGCCATGAAATCTTCCAGTGAAAACAAGGTATTCTCTTCCCAATGTGCCAAAACCATATTGGCATAACTATTGGCACATGGAGTCCCCATGGCCACACCATCTCGTTGTTTATAAATCTGTCTCTCAAATATAAACAAGTTGTTCTCCAGCACTAGTCTAAGAAAATGAGTAATGAGATCAATTTGTACTGTGGAGTATCCAATATGATTCCATAGGTAGGTTTCTACAAACTTAACCCCTATGTCATTAGGTATTATTGTAAACAGGGATTGTAAATCTAATGTTACAAAAAATAAATCTTGTGTATTCTCTCTTCCCTCCAAACATACATATAAATCCATTAAAAATTGTTTAGTGTCCTTTAACACATATTGATTGCCATTCAAAATTGGTCTCAAATATTTCTCAATATACACAGAAAGATGTTCTGTCAGCCAACCTCCTCCAGCTACTATAGGTCTCATAGGTGGATCTCTCACATTCTTATGAATCTTAGGTAGGCTGTGGATGGTGGGTATTAGGGGATTCTTGAATGACAGAAAACTTAGCAATTTTTTGGTGATCACACCACCTTCATACATATCATTTAAGTTACTAGTCACATACTGTATAATATCATGTGTTTCCTTCTTCGTAATCTTTCTATAAGATTTCTCATCCAACATTGCAGTCATAGAGACATTATATTGTATGATATCCACACTACTCTCCCTCCTTTATCAGCAGGCCGTATAATGATGGAGGTGTCCCTTTGTAAATCTCTCAATAATCTCCTCTCATTATAACTCAAGTTGTTTCTTCTAGTCCTGCCCCTAAGGTTGGGATGAGAATTACTTAATTAATCATAATATTTAAATAACTCATCTTCTGTTAGTTTTAAATACGCTTCTACCAATGGATGGTTTAAGGGAGTGAAATGACTAAGGTTCTTAAACCTATGTGAGGTACCAGTTCCAACATCTATATTATCATTATCGCTATTCCCAAACATAAGCTTTAACATAATATTGCGACAAAAAACTTTTACATCTAGTGTGGTATCCACCAAATTACTCTGACACGTAGGTATAAAACTCAACCCCTTAGAAAGTAAACTTTCTTTCTCTAATGAGAAGACACGGGATGAGATATTCAACATCAATGGTTCTTCCCATTGCCCCACATTTTCTTCAATGTTTGATGTGGTGTAAATTCACCTGAATATTTCCCTTTCTGGCGGCCACGACTCATAGAACGTGACCTCCGTATCCCTTTGTCTATTCGAACCGGAAGGGGAAAAGAAAGATTCTCTCCTGAATGTTCAACTTGTATAACAGCATTATCATGCTTATTATTGTTATTAAAAATTTTAGGCCTAACTACCGGTTGCTGTGTCTGTGATAATAATGGTGATTTAGTGACCCTGACTTCCGGATATAAATTACTAATATGTGCAGTAGATGTAAAGCCTGGCCTCTCCATCCTATTGACATCATGAGAAACATCATTTAATGACTCACATATGCCAGGATCATGTTCTAAAACTTCTGTTAAACCCATTGAATTAGAATGACCATCTGCACTGGCCTTACCATCTATAGTAACTGTTGTCAAATTAGCATCTGAGTTAACAGTAGTTACATCATCCACATCATTCACAATATTGTTAGTTGGCAGGTTAACAGTCGCATAAGATCAGTTTGGTCATTACTTTGACCTACTGTTGAGTCCACAGTCCGTATACCATGTCCTTGCCTGGACCATGTAAAGACATGACCCAGCTTAAAATCGTTTGTGTCCCTTATAATTTTATTCCTCTTTTGGTGTAGCAGCCTCCGTTTGAAAGCTGCTATCCCGTCTAGTAAACTTTCAAACATAGGATTAACAGTACCAAGAGGAAAGTTGTCAAATATATACTGCTGCTTAGATTTAATGGACTCCATGAGGTTCTCTTCCTCCGGTATAAAAAAGTCAATCAATAAAGTCAAGTAACTCCTGCTTACCTCAAAATTGATCTTTTGCCAACGGGTAAGCAGTTCAGGGTAATATGTTCCTTGGGACAGCATATTAAAAACCCTCAGTCCACGGGGTACAATTTTCTTATCCAAACAGTACTGGAAGTGTAGACGTTGTGCTTGTAAGTGCTTGAGTTTAAGGAAATCTTTCTCAAGCTTGTCTAGGAGTTGTTGTAACCGCTCCAAATCCCTCGTCGCTGTCCTGATGTCATCAGGTAAAATCTCCGCCTCCAGTTGCCATAATACACTCTTCGTACACGGCAAACATTGCAAGAATCTTTTCTGCAAAGTCTCTTCAGTACTCTCCTCCCTCACTGGGTTATAGTCAAGTTCAATACTAACCGATGACTGCATGGTCCTGTTCCAGATTGTGACAGTAATAGAAATAAAAGTATAAAAGAAAATCAAGTACTGAACTGTCGACACACAGAACAAATGCTCCGTGGCTAAAAATAAACAAAATGAATAGTTTAACTGATTACTTGAAATTTACCATGAATTGTTCAGATTCAAGAATAGACTATCTAGATCTTTATATAGAAAAACTATCGGATGGAATGGTTAATACTGGGGTATATAGGATGCCCTGCCATCGTAATTCATTGTTGATGAGGTCCAGCATGCATCCCACATATGTTTTCAGAAATATTAGTAAAGGCCAGGGAATGAGAGCCTCAAGGCTGAACCCATCAGGGGAATGTTTTGAGTATGAACTTAATAATTTGAGAAAGAGATTATTAGATAGAGGATATATTGAAACTGAAATCAATGATAATTTGAGTGAGATTATTAAATTACGTGAAGGGACAGCAGCACCTTATTATGGGCCAGTAAAAACATATCCTACAACGCACCATTCTTTTGATTCCCACACCATTGGATTTCTTACATCATTTACATCTGATAATTATGAGATTAGAGACATATTAAGTAAAAATTGGTCGATATTGCAGGTAGATGATAGAATCAGAGAGATTGTTGGTGATCGTCCTAATTTTAGATACAAGAACAAGAAAAATCTTAAGAGAATGTTATGCTATCCACAGAGTATACAAACATCCTTGGATGATGGGAATACTGAATCATGTGGAGCATGTAACTTTTGTACCTTTATTGATACATCTAGAGTTTTTGTTCATCCAGATCTGAAGAGGGAATTTATCATCTCCTCACCAGCCAATTGTAAGACTATGCATCTTATATATTTGGCTGTGTGTCAGATCTGTGGTTCGTTTTATGTGGGAAAAATGAATAGATTATTTAGAGACCGTATATGTGAACACGTATATCATATCCGTAAGAAATCAGAACATAATGCTCTAGCCAAGCATGTCATGCATACAGATAAAACACATTGGTTTATGTTTAGAGCTCTAGAGGTTATTGTTCCAAGTATATGGGGAGGTGATATCAGGAACCACACAGAGTATAAAGAGAATAATTGGATCATCACATTGTGAGCAGATAGGGGCATGGGCCTGAATGAAAGAGCATCTATAAAACCATTATTAAGGAAACATAGGAATATCAAATGAATGCCCTTACCTAGTTCTGTTTGACATGTAACATATAAGGTACTGCGAGGATTACAAGGTTTATATAGGTAACCTTATGAAATATATGAATATCAAATGAATGCCCTTTTAGTCCTGTTTGATATGTAATATATAGGGTACTATGAGGAACACTATGTTTTTATAGGTGACCTCATGAAGTATATGAGCTTTGGGTATTTTTTAGGTAGTAGAGTATGCTGCTATATTAACAGATGATATATACATATATATCTATTATTATGTGTTCATTGTTATACTTTTATGGTTTCGTTTTATATTTTGCATTAATTTTTATCCATGTAATGATTGTCGTTTTATAATTTTAATGTTTTCATCTAGTAAGCATTCAGTTCCTGCCTTTTTATAATGTTTTTAATTGCTATGTGGACATGATTGGTTACTGATTTATTTGAATTTGCTATATAAGTGTCATTGGATTGAGTTTGAATATATTTCGATCTGAAGAAGCTAATAAGCGAAAGCGCTCATCTTAATGAATTACTCTGTTAAAAGGACTACTTCTTTTTGAGAGAGAGCTGTGCCTGGTTTGCTCCAATGCTTACACAATTTCATTAAGTTTTTCGATTATTTTTAGCCACGGAGCATTTGTTCAGTGTGTTGACAGTTCAGTACTTGATTTTGTTTTATATGTTTATCACTAATTACAATATTAACATTTTCAACCCTCCAAAGTTCCTTCTATCACCTCAACTTTTTTTAATTTCTAAGCAGCAACTACATTATCTGTTTGACAAACCCACTAACTCACCTATTCAGATGATCACTGTTCAATATCTACTAATGCATAGTATACTTTAAATTATAATAATTGCCTTTATTTCATGTGAATGTAATCTAATTAGCAAATGTATATGTAATTGTTTATGTATATTACTTAATGGTGCAGATTCAATAAAACCTGCATGACTCACTAAAAGCAAGTGTGGTGCAGTGCAATGCATACACAGTAGCGCACAGATTTGTATTCAGTAAATGCCTCTACATACCATGTAGAGCAATGCAAACCCGGGAAAGATTGTGGCAAGCTAGTTACAGCATAAGAAGATGAATTGTATGCAAATCGTCCAATCCTATATGGAGGAGCTATTCAACAAGCTATAAAGCAATTGTGTACACTCAGTGCAGGTTTTGGCCTCGAATTACACAACCTATTGGAATAAAACCACAGAAACTACTCTTCACAGAAGGAATGTTAGGGGCTGCTGTTTCTCTTATACATGTGTATGTGCAACAGGCCCAAGTCTCTGCTGCTGTTGCTATTAGACATTGGCCAAGAAATAGAAGAGTGTTTAACCCCATTTAACTTTTCATCATCAGCATGAGGTGGAAATAGCAGAGCCCTACAGGGTGGATAGAAACATACTACAGGAACTCTATAACCTCTGTCATCCCCAACTAAGAGCAAGGGTAAACTGAAGGGAACCAATACTTGCGAAAACTGAGGTATGCATAGCACTTAGAATATTAGCTACAGGAGCCTTCCAGAGACAAACAGGGGATATGCTGGGGGTGTCACAGGCATCAGCATCCAGGATCCTATATCAAATCCTGAATGCTGTGTTACAGCATGCCAGTTACTGCATACATTTCTCCCATACAGCTGAGGACAGAGCTATAACTATGCTAGATATTTACCCTGTACCACACTTCCCTGAAGTCCTGGATGCCATGATGCCCATCAGAAATGCTCACCTAATGACCAAATAACACTATAATGAGGGACGTGCTCAAACCAGAAATATCATATAATGTGTGTTTGGGTTGATGAAGTCATGGTTCCAGAGCCTAGATGCATCAGGAGGAGCCCTGCAGTACAATCCCCATACCTGTGCTGAAATTTTCAGTCTGTGCTATCATTCACAATAATATCCTGAGAAAACAGCTTCAAGGGGACACCAAGGGGAAGGTGCATACATCCCACCACCACTCGCAAGGTCACCACAATTACAGGCATGTGAGAAGTTAGAGAGGCTATGTACTACTAGCATCACACAAAGTCAGTCTTGAATTGCAACAGTTGTAACTGCAGGACTATCAAGGTAAGTGTTCTACATGGAATAGGAAAATTAATGGCTAAGAACACAAATGAATGGCAGATTCTTGCATACTATTACTTGCTAATGTACCTAAGTAGATGGTGTGCGAGTTTTACAGCAATGACGTCAAACTATGACAGGACTGACTTATGTCAATAGATATGTGCTCTTTACCAACTAATAGGCCTCATGCATCAAAGATACACACAATACAAAAATGTATAAAAAAAGCAGTACAATTTTTAAAAGAGCATCACAAATGCATATAACTAAGCACTCAGTCAGCTATGCACCCTTTGCATCAGACAAGACTTTTATGTATCCCTGAATCCAAAAACAAAATCAAGGAGATGGCACAGTTATCATCATTTGCACTGGGTATTGTTGGGAGGCAGGCGGTCAAGGCTGACACAATAGGTAGTGAGTGCGTGTGAGTAAGAAAGTCAGGCAGGCAGAAATTTAGATAAATTATCAAATAGCCTTTGAGACAGAATGAGTTGCAAGCCTAACAAATGACCCATGAACCTGTTTTGTGCGTGTGTCTGTAAGCACATTCAAGGTGAAATGTGTGTGTGAGTTTCTGCAAGAGAACAGCCAAGCTCTGTACTAGCTCTTTGTTCTGGCATGTCAGACAGGTGTGAGCTATGTATGGTAGAAGTACCAGTTCATCATTGTCTTCCACAACAGCAAAAACTGATTCTGCAAGGAATTGCACTGACACATCTATGCCCATGCTCAGTTGTGCTATTACCTGAATGTGACTGATGTCTGCTGGATAAGCTCTACTGCCATGGCCTACAACATCTGGGTGTCAACACCTCAACCACTGAGGGAGCAGTGGAAGTAGTGCTACTACAGGAGTATGATTGGGCATGGCCACTTTAGCTAACAGTAGATAATGCTGCTGACCTACATCCACTTGGATGATGTCCCCCTTCCTGCAGATGTTCCATCACAGACACTGCCTGTTCCATCATGTCATTCACCTGATTCATGGATTCAGCCACACAGTGGAGGCAATTATGCATGTCAGCCTGTGCCACATCTATAACCTTAAGCATGTCCTTGGAGGCCCTAGTGCACCTCTATGATGGCCTTAAACATATTTTGAGTGGCACATAAAGACACATCAGTATCAGGTGGAGGGTGGACAGCTGGCCTCTTCTAAGCAACCCTAAAAACCTCCTGTATGGCAGCCAACCCCCACTTTGGCTGTGGCCAGAGTCAACCGGTACTGAAGACATGGTAAGCACACTACCCTGATCAACTGTGTCACCTTCCACCTGTCCAACAGCTGAGGGATCAGTGGAATAGGTATGTGTAGGCCTATTGACTGTGTCTAAGGGAAACACAAGCAATGGCTGAATGTCAACCTCACTGTCAGATTCAACCTCTGCACCCTCCCAACTGTGTCTGCTTGACCACCATCACCAAACTCTACCGATTCTCTGACATCAGGTGGTAAGAGTCCTACTCTTCTACTGTCAGGATCACCTGTGATAATAAGCAACAAACACAAGAATGAAATTAATACTACACTAAATATTTAAAACTATTTATATGATAACAAACTAACCCTGGTCACACTACTGCAGATGGTATAGCAATACACACACTCATTATATTCACCTCACACACACAGATAAATGCATATATCTGACAAATGGCAATCAATAATCAAAAAAAAATTTGTCTTACTATGTGCAAGTGATTCCAATCTTAGGGAGGATGGTCCTAGAAGAAATGAAGCAAGGAAAGGACACAAATTAAACATCACAATTGCAATAACACAGGAGTACAGTTATTATACAAGCAAATCCTAAAACTTGCCATATGTAAGCTTACTTGGAAGCTCCTCCTGGCACATATTTGTCCGCACAGAAACATCAGCATCGACATCAATCACATGTTGGTGTCCAGTTTCCACTGAGCTCTGACAGTGGACAGGAACTACTCATTTGTTGTCAGTGGGGGCTTGGCAGTAACGGTATGTGGCTTAGTGAAAACCCAGTGAAATGTATAAATATTTTAAATTTAATGGAAGTTACCTTAAGAAGTTCAATCCCACTTGGCACCATTGAACGGCAATCATAAGCTTCTATGATAAGGACAGCATAAATTAAAGATGTGAATTAACTTTGTATGCAGCACACCTGGCAAACATGTTGAAGCACACAGCACATATGAACAGTACACTATGGTTCAAGTCCCATATATATTTTTTAATGATAAAAGTTAAGAAATAGTTTTTCCAAAGATAATGAATTTTGGCCTTGCCAGTTGCTTACCCGTGTACAAACACAGTGTAAAGCTGCAGACAAAAAGGATACACTGTAACATTCCAAAAAGCTACATTGGTTTTCCATCCATCACACAAACACACTAAGTGGCATTGTGCAGTTGTCAGCATGCATACAGAGCACGTGCAGTTCCATAACACCTGGAGACAATAAGGAGACATTGTGAATTTCAAAAAAGATACATTTTTACATGTGGTCTTCCTGCATGCAAACGCATTAAGTGGTATTGCACTGCAAACAGCACTCATACACAGTAATGGGTGTAAAAATACACCTGCAGCCATCTTTTCCCTGTGGCAACAGGTGTAAGTTCATGGCTACAATACTGCTAAACCATGGTTCTAATCCAACAAGCTCCAAATTTTATTAATATTGTTCCACTGTAATTTATATAAAAATTAGCAATATAAAAATAATTATACATAAAAGTAACTATGTAGAGCAGGTGGATTGAGCATACACATGTTTTATTTATTTATATATATATATATATATATATATATATATATATATATATATATATATATATATATATATATATATATAATCTGTCTGACAAACATTTCCTCTGTGCCAATGAGCACTCTGGACAGTAATGGCTGTAGAAAATACACCTGCTGCCTCTCTTTCCCTGTGTCAACTGGTGTAAGTTCATTACCCTAATACAGTTAAGCCAGGGTTCTAATCTATCCCACTCCAATTTTTACTGATGCTGTTCTGCTCAATTTTTAATAGGAAATAACAATATAAAGATAATATACATAACTATAAGTATATTTAGAAGTGGATATCATGTGAATTCTATGTGTGACTGAGGGCATCCTAACAATTATTTTTCGGTAATTAAAATATTCTCTTTTGCCATGTATGGATTTCATACTTTAATGATAATCATATACACAACTCACATAACACAATACCAGCTGAAAAGCTGAATTGTAGTGTGTGTTCTGACCCAAAACACAGAAGTCTTTCCTGAAGGTAACACAAGTATAAGCATTTGCAGTATATTTCACACATTATTTCTGTACCATACATGACAATGCATAAACCAGGACCTTGTCAGGTCACACACATACATAATTAACTGAACTGCAGCACCACTCACTCTTTAATGTGTGTATACAATCGATCAGAATATCTGGTGAGCATTTCTTCTGTGGAAATGAATAAAAAAAACCTATGCTGAAAAATTTGTATTTTCAATTTTACATATGTTTGAATCCCATATTGGACAAATTACATTTATCTTTTTGTAAATTACATTTATCAGTGTGTAAGGCCTCATATAATATGTGTCAAGACATCAAACTGTATAACCCCTAATTCATATCTTAAAAGTCAAGTCATTTAACGGGTATAGCAGCAAACAAGCCATAAATTAATGCCAAATGTCACATTACACTTCCTGTTCCACAAACTGCCTTCCTCTTTGTTTGGCAGTGTTGCACTCTGCTTAACATCATGCAAATGTGGTTGCCATGGTTGTGTGAGTTTGCACACTAGCAGTAAAATGCAATATCACAAATTGGTGGGAAAGCACTTTAACTGTTCTTGGATGACTTGTGCAGACATGGCAGAAGCTAAGAAGGAATGTACCAGTTTAAGGCTCAAAGATGGGGTGTAGAGAAGTCCAGAATTTTAATTGCACTCCTCGTGAAGGTTCACAGCTGTAGACTGCTGCATGGGAACTATACTCAGTCTCAATATAAATCAAAGACTTGGAACAGTCTAGACAAGACTGTCTCCAGTGCAGTGCAGGCACCATTACATTGACCTGAAAAAGGTGCAAGCAGACACAACTCAAGCATTGGCTGGATGAGTTTAGGACTGCTACCATCCAACAATTGTGTAAATATACAGATATACATTCTTTAAATTATATACAAAGCTGGGGGTAGCCAAGATTGGAATGCATAATGCTCTTCTCTTTTTTCTCCTCTTTACTTTACAGCTGCCAAGGAGATTTCAGCGAACAGAAAGCTCCATGCTGAATGTGTAGAAAGAGTGAGAGAAGCAAGGAGTATGGATGCAACACAAATTCATTATTTTATTAAAAGTATTGCCCTGCCATACATTAATAGCAAATTAAGCATGTCTATTTTAGCTGTAAAATCAAGCATGCATGCTTCATTCTGTAGTCCTAGGTAACTGTAGGACTCAATTGCAATAGTGTATTCAGATGTCATGGTTTCAAATGCATACATAAAAAATATTAATTTCAACAAAATTAGCATAAATGCAATGTTGTTAACTTTATATTATTTTAGAAGAATATGTGCAATATATGCATATTGCAAGGATTATTTGGAACAATGTTCCATCCTATTTTGGATTCATAAAAAGTATAGTTAATGTAAAAATAAAAATACATTTTTATTGTAGCAATTTATTGTATGTGACATATGATGGTTCTAATTATATTTTTCATTTTTTTCTCTTACCCTGCCCCTTATCTTTCTTTTTTTATTTTCATATATCACATTGTTCTGATGTCATAATTTTATGTCAACCCAAAAAATTATTTCCAGCACAGGGAGGTAGGACAATCAGTGTGAATCAGACTCCCACCATTTCAACAGCTGCCACACCAATGCCCAGCACACCTGGGACACAACCTGGCAAGTACAGTCTATGTGGCCCCTTCCAACACCTTAGACTTCAACATCAGGTAGCATTAACCCAGCAGCTGGTGCAGTGGTACCCTCTGGGAGTAATATTGGAGGTGGGGATTTTGTCCCTGCCAGGAGCTGCCAGGAATGTTATGTGAGGTCATAAAAAGTACCACTGGTGCATGCCTCAGCTGTATGGAGAAGATGCTCATTGGAATGCTGAAAAAAAACATCAAACCCTCAAACAGGAGCTGAGGAAGGGGACAGTGATGACAGTTCTGAGGGTGAGGACTAGATTCTCACTGTCCCCATACTTGACAGGCATGAGCCTCTGATGTCGCCTCCCTATCCCCAATCATTGTATCCCTGAACTTATTTTTGCCCTCACCATTCCTGTTTCTGCCTTCTTTGTCCTGTTTACTGGCACCCATTTATTCACCTACTCTACTTACCTGACACTGACATACCTATATCCCTTTGCTCTATTATGTATAATTTCTCTATTTTTGAAATAAAATTAAAAAAAAAATGGGCACTTGTCCCAAAAAAGAAAATAAAATTGTCCCATACATAGCTCTTTACTTTGTGCATGTGTCTTCTCAACACACCTGATTCAGTCCAATTAGCTATACACCATGATTATATTGTTGTCACCTATTTGTGTTGAGGTGACAGTCCAAATTCATCCAATTTTCTATCCATGTTCATATTACACTGTTGAAGAAGTGGATAGCTATGGTTCTTTTCTAATTCCCTCCTGCACATTTCAATATTGCTTTCCCTTTGTTCCTCCCCCTGCTTGCCCTCCATTTCATCACTTTCCTACCTACTCTATTTTCACACCTTTAATCTGATCAGAAATAGAATAACACAACACACACATGACAGAAATGCCTCCTAATATAGCACTTCACTTTTTGTTCTTTGTGTTTGCACAGAGTTTGGCATTGTGTACCAATGCCAAGTGATATTGAATGGTTTTTCATGTCCTATGGCATAGTGCAGTTACCTTTGTGCAATGTTGCTTAAACTTGCTGAACTAATAGAAAACACAGTTAAAGAAGGGTAAAGACAGTACTATTAAAAATTTACTCTGACATTTATTTTGACTGCCAAATTTGTAAAAATGGAAATCTATATGTGTAATGTTGACATAAATAAATTGACTGATGTTCTTTTTCATGCAGTACTTCACTGTAGTCATTGCCTGTCATGTTTGCAGAAATGATCACATTTACTTATATAATGCCATCCTGATAACGTGTAAAAATCAGATTGAGCTTGGTACAAACCCTGTGTTATCTGTGCTCAAAATATGAATGAGTTCATTGCTCTTGTACCTTCTGCAACAGGGAAAGTTACACAGCAAGTGTTTTTCTTACACTCAGTCCTGTGCAAAATGCTGATGGCCATGTCTCACTGCTTACCTTGTTTATGCAAAGTAAGGTGAACCAATAGAAATATTACTATTTTTCTATTTAAGCAGAGACCTGTATCTGCTCATTGCTTAACTCCACACAAACAGGGAAGGCAATAGCAATAGTCGTTAAAGTAATAGAAATTATGACACAACATTTCTATTATAAACTACAGTATGAGCACCATAGTATCTGTCAGCTATTTCTGCCATAGCCTATAAGCATAAGTAGTTCTGAATTTCAGCTTGTATTCATTAAATGTGAATTTCATATGTGCAAACACTTTGCTATCAAGTGCACAAACCAGTTGCTCAATGGTGTACTATGTAACGCAATGATTGGAATTTATTACTAGGTTTACTGTCCAGTTAGTCTTCATCGCATTATAATCCATGCAAGAACACAACCAAAGGGAAGGGACTTGTTAGTGACTTAATACATATTTACTCAGAGTCATGTGTGCCCTGCACCCATGCACTTGAAAATGGATATGTCAGTAGTAATTCCCAAATGTTAACATCATCTAAAGATTTATACTGACAATAGACATTGAGGTTGTCTTATACATGTCTTAATGTGGCCATGAATTCATTACAAATCTGAACATACATACATCCACAGTTGCATCCATGATGATCACAAAGCATATGTGTTTGTGTGTGTGTGTGTGTGTGTGTGTGTGTGTGTGTGTGTGTGTGTGTGTGTGTGTGTGTGTGTGTGTGTGTGTGTGTGTGTGTGTGTGTGAGAGACTGTAAGTGTCTAATATACACAGCTTACTGAGGAACGTACACTGCTTATTGAGAAACAGGTGCATACGTCTCAGGTCTGCAACATGCACACCTGATAGCTTATTGCATCTAATTTAAGAAGCTGTCTTTTAAAATATATATCTGCACATTGGAACTATAACAAGAAATCCAAGTTCCACACTTTGCACACCACTTTCATAATAGGATATGTTACCTACATTGTATAATGATGATGTCATTATCTATAAAGACCAGTATGACAAGCAAGAACATACTTTGGTGATGGCACAATTATTAACTAATGTGTTCTGCAGATGTAAACAATAGTTAGGTGTGGATTAACTTACCACAACAGCCACATTATATGTGTGCCTGTATGTGTGTCTGTGCATAGTCAGAAGAGCATGAGTCTGCATCTTTCTGTAAGCAATCCAATTCCGTGTAGAAAACACAATTTTTACAGTCATACATGTCTACACAGCCATTTCTTACAGGCCTCCCAAAATCTCCTCCCAAACTTTCATTGATGATGTCATCTGCTATAAGTAGCCCAGCAACAGTTTAAAAGTCAGATTTGTGCCATGGGCCTTGTCTTAATTAATGTGCTCTCTAGCTGGTGTAACTAATTAGGGAGGGGGTTCTAATCTTACTACAGTTGACTGGTGTATTTGTGTGTGAGTAGTCAAAAGAGAATGAGTCTGTATCTTACTGTTAGCTATCCAGTCCCATGAAGAACAAGTACTTTGACAGTCATACATGCCTACAAAGCCATTTTATATAAGCCTCCCAACATCTTCTCCAAATAATACAATGCTAATGTCATCCACTATAAATTGTTCAGCAACAGTTTAAGAGTCAGACTTGTGCCATGGTACTTCTGTTAAGTAATGTGCTCTTTAGTTTGTGCAACTAGTTATCTAGGAGTTCTAATTTCATTATAGTCAAATTGTGTGTGTGTGTAATCAGCAGATCATGATTCTCTATACTGCTATCAACAATCCACTCCCATGGAGAACAAAACATTTATGGTCGTACATGCCCACACAGCCATTTCATACATGCCTCACAACATCTTTTTACAAATATACACTGCTGATGTTATTATCTATAAAGTGTTGTCTGACACTATGAAATCTTGTCTTGTGCTGTGACACTTGCATTAAGTACTGTATTCCCTAAATAATTATGTAGGGTTCTCGGATCACTATGGTCAACTGTTTTTTGTGTTTGTGTTCAGTTACTTTACATTCTAGAGACCATTTTAGAACAGCATGTGAGACACTTTTACTGCCATCTTCTTCTCATTAGACACTGCTGATTTCATTAGACTGAATTGTCTGACAGTCTGAAAGCCAGACTTGTGCTATGGTGCTTGCATTAACTATTGCCTCCTATGTATTGTTTGGTAGGGGTTCTAATCTCACTATGGTCAAATGGTGTGTGTGTGTGTGTGTGTGTGTGTGTGTGTGTGTGTGTGTGTGTGTGTGTGTGTGTGTGTGTATGTGTTTATTCAACAGTCATTATGCTGGGACCTTTAGAACAGCATGCAAGTCCACAGCTATGTCAGACACTCCTCCAAACATCTTCTTGTAACACACGTCATCCTCTATAAAGTCTCTGACAATATTAAAATCAAACCAGTTTTTGTAACTGGATGTTTAAGGGTTCTAATTTGACAGCAGACAACTTGAGAGTGTATGCATTCAAATAATATTTTTGAGACACATTTACACTGAGATATGACTCCAAATCCATGTCAGACACTCCCCCCAACATTTCTCAGAATACAATTATGCTATCACACTCTATAAAGTGCAATGTGACAGTGTCAAAGTCAAAGATCCAAAATGATGCTAGTGTTACATTGCATGGAATCCATCTTCTATAGCTATACAAATGTAATGTTCAAATCAGGCCCAGTCTACTACTATGTGTGTGGATGGCGGTATGTTATGGTCATTATATGATCTTTTGAATTATTTTATATTTCACTACCACTTAAGAGAAGCTTTAACGTAGACCCATGCATCCAACATCCCTTTTTTCCCTCCGGCCACATGGCACCTTTCATGCAGAGGAGAGAAGGT
This sequence comes from Protopterus annectens, assembly GCF_019279795.1. Lineage (NCBI taxonomy): Eukaryota > Metazoa > Chordata > Ceratodontiformes > Protopteridae > Protopterus > Protopterus annectens. The sequence goes on from NC_056735.1 coordinate 563,683,384, forward strand.
ATCCTCATCTCAAAGATGCATGCACACATCATGAAGCAGAGTCCTTCCATGAGCCTCTACAAGCCATCTCCAGACCACATGATGTGTTATTGCTAATTCTGTCATAGCATGGTGCACATGTTACATATGGACAGAGGCAGTATACAATGCAATCAAATATACACATATGCACATAGCCTTTTTATCTTCCATATAGATATAGCGACTATGGTTTAAATGGTATAATAATGGCTGGAATTTTATGTGTTGTTGGCCATTAGCTTAGTCATGTCCTATGACCCTATGAACATTTCAGATGTCAATGATACTGTCATCAACATGTGCTATGTTGAGGTATGTATGTACAGTAGGCCTAGGCTATTACAATCTGTGATGTGAGGTAATGTATTGATGGCTGCTGCTGCTATTTGATTACATGTTTTCTCCATAATAGCTGTAGTAATATACCTCCTCAGATCTGTTGACATGGGATGATACTATGTATATTGTTGGCTTAGTACGGTATGTGTTTTTGTAGTGGAGCAGATCAACATTCTATTCAGTTCTCATTCAATGATTACAGTGAAACTTGCAGTGTGGCACATGTGTGCATATGTATATCTACCATCATTAAATTCTCTGTGACATATATCCATATAAATTCATACTGATTACATGGCCATATAATTCTTGTTTCATCCACATGTTGTAATGCTGTGATATACATGATCCAATTGCAGCCTTGTGGAATTCAATGTATGCACAATTGTGTTCCTGTTCCCAAGGATTATTGAGGTGGTCACCAGCACCATTGTGTGATTATCAGCATTTGAGTCAGCAACTGTTCTGCATGAGCCATAAACAACTCATCTGTATTGTGTCCATATATGGCATCAGGCCACTCAAACACAGCTTTCCAATGAGAAGCATGTAAGTATATGTTGTGCAATTGATGTAATGATGTGACACTAGCGGAGTTGCATGACTATGTGGCATGTGATGCATAACCAAGGTTGTATTTGGAGGTGTTTTCACAAATTATTTATTTAAATAAGTATGAACTGTTAAGAGGAATGCAACTAAGTACAGAGTTGTTTGTGGATGCCACCAACTATACTCAACTGGAGAAAACACACAATCTGTTGGCTGACATTTTGGATCAAACTTCACCCCACTGTCCCCACTGGCCATCAGCTAAAGTATACATGCAAACATTGCTCAGTTTATTTTATCAGGAGAGCAGCTCATCTGTGTGATCTATAAGACTAAAAACACAGAATCAATGGCAAAATCCCAGGTTACCTATACCATAACTTAAATCTTGACATAGTAAACAGCTGGATACCTACTTAAACAAAGCCTCCAGACAATATATGTTCTAGCAGGAGAGTGTACAGCAATAGTCATCCATCTAAACAAGGGGGAACCATCACGTGATGCAAGGAATTATAGACCCATAATCCTGACTCTTCTCCTCTGTAAGGCAGACCAAATACTCATCATTGACCTTATCAAAAAAACACAAGTAATCTCCCAACTGCATAGTCAAACCAGTTTTGATTCATTAAAGTTACATCATGTCTGTTAAATCTGGTTGACATCTTCAAGGAGGTCACCAAGGGCATGCATGGGGAAAGGACTGTCATCCCAAATGACTTGAACTGGCCAAGGCATTTGACACAAATCCACACTAAGGCACTACAGAGAAATTGTCTCAAGTGGGCATAAACACCTATGTCACAACTAGGTAGACAAATGGATCACAGATAGGGCACATAATGTCAAAGTGTGTGAAGTCACCTCTAGCTAGAGTCCATTGACAAGGTTCATACCCCAGGGTTCTGTACTAGGCCCTTTCCTGTTCAGTATTTAAGTCTCAGAAGTCAAGACAAACTTAGATTCCTTGGTCTAAACAGCTTTGTGGATGACTGCAAATTGTGGACTATCACTGACTCAAAGAACACTATTGATATATTGCACAAAGTATTAACACACACAGAGGATTGTTGCCAGAGTCACGGAGACATATTAGATGAACAAAAAATATGATTAGTTATTTTTTAAAAGCAAATAAACAAGCAAATTACAATCTAGACAGTACACCCCTATGAGTAGATCAATTGGTACTTGACCTGGCTACTCAAGTAGATAATACGTGTAACTTCCACCAGCATGTGACCATAGTGGTGATAAATCCCTTGTATGTAGAACAACCACTGAGTATGGGCAAGCCAGCCACATCAAAGAACATTATAGTCCCATTGTTCTCAGCCTTCATCACACTAATAATTTGCATGTACTTGACCACATATCCTCCAGGTATGATTTACTCAAGTGTATCACTTTTGCCACAGTGAGCTTCAACATATCTGTTTGGTCATACATAAGTATCCTTTGTGATGCATAACTTTTAAGAGTTGACAGTGCAGACTTCCCTTCAAGGTGTTATATAGGATGCATGTGTGATATGTCTTCCTCTGATGCACCCAGTAAATACATAGCCCATTGACAATATTGATGGCATGGGTTGCATTCTTTCAAGTGTGGCTTGTGGCATATATGTGTCATTTGAACCTCTCAAAAAGCCAGGATTGCTCATAATTTAAACTACGGGTGTAACAGTCTCCCTCTTAACACCTCCAAAAAGTGGTAATTTTTGAGGAAGATGTGCTTGATTTCTCTTACAGATTAATGACAAATTATTACAGTTGTACAAGTGCATTCATGCAGAACATGTATAACAACACACAATAACATATTTTATGTCAGTGTCACAGATTAATGGTGGTATTATTCTGATATTGTCCTTGATTGTGCCTGCTTCTATCTACTGTTGTTCATGAGCCTGTTGTTATGTGTCCCGACTGGTTGAGACCTATGCTGACATTACATTCATATTCAAGCAGGTCATTTTGCACTTTACAATATGTACATACCCCCTATTGTATATACGGTCCTTGATAAATGTCCTTTCCAGTGATAATATCAGGGTGCTTATATCACAACTAATCATGTCCACTGATATGTGACCTTGTGTGAAAGTCACATAATATACAATAACTGTATGATGATATGAATATACCCACATAGGATGTGTAAACAGCAATACATACTATATTATGTACATATATGATTACTGTTCATGCTACAACTGTCTTGTCTTTTGGGGGACATACATTAACATGCCCTTATCTGGTGTACATTACCACGTTTCACTTGTCCACTTCCCCTTTTTTATTCCTACCATTCATGTATGTGGCCCTTTTCAATACACATACTTCCTCAGATTAGTGCATTTATAATGCAGTCTATGTAGCCTTGATATTCACCACAAAACCATTATTTCAGAATGCCAAGAACATGTACTGTACTTTGCACTGAGTACACTTTTCTATAATGTGTTAGTACTGCAGTCATTGCCTTAATTTTAGACGTGGTAGTCATTGTGGCTATCTGCACAATCTTGCAGAACAGGTCTGCCTGCAGGTAAATCCGTTGACATGTCTAAATGAGTTTGTGCTGCTTTACATGGTATCCTGGCTGCTAGCACTGTTGCTGACCATGAAACCTTTCTTGCATCTGTGTGAGCATGATGCACAGCATGCATATGCAATTAGCACTGCTGCTCATTGAAAAAAATGTAAACACCATGTAGGCTTCTTGCTAAGCCTACACAGAGTTTATTAAATCTCCAGGAATGCCAGTTCATGTATTCTAAGAACATAAGAAAAACAAATATAAACTAAATAAAAATGTAACCAAAACAGGGGAACTGCTTCACGAATTACTTTATTGAAAAAATACAATACACATTAAGTGCTTTCATCCAACATTAGGACTTCATCAGAATAAATTTAAAAAACAAAAATACATTACAAACCTCTTCATGAACACCTTCTCAGAACTTTATTAGGTGTTTCATTAATAACAATTAGCTAAAATAGTAAATAATTTATTAAGGCCCGCCCAGAGACTGAGGAAGAATTCAAATCAAAAAATAACTAAAAAAAAAAAATAATAGCGATAATGCAATGCAATAAAAACAGTTACAATCAAAAATATTCACATAAACAAAGACGATTTTAACTGCAAGACACTGCCAATGGATACCATATAATTCAAACCATGTCCATTGGTTGAACTGAGATTAAGTTGCCATCTTAATTCTTTCCGCTCCAAGATAGCCTTCCAAGGAAACCCCCCACACTGTGCACCCTATATGGTCTACCACCTAAAATTTAAATTAGTAGGTATCATTTGCTTTAACATGTTTTAATAAGGCATTGCAGTCATCTTTCATATTAATATCACACATATATTTGTAAATTCTAGTTCTTAATGCCTTTTCAGTTTTTCCAACATTGAAATCAGGGCATGACTGACATTAGATGACATAAACAACTCTTGCACTACAGCAGTGAAACCTTTGCTTCAAAAAATTGTTCCCAAAACTAGCTATATAAAACATTGAACCTTAAATAATATACCCATATTGGTTACAATGTCCACTGTTTTTTTATGTAGCAGCTATCAGACATTGAGTCCACTTTTTCTATATGGAATATGAATAATACATCCTTTTTTTTAAGCAAAAGAAGGAGAAGGACCCAAAATATGAATCTGTTCTTCAGCTATTTTAAACACACTCCAATTATTCCATATTAAAATCAAGACTGTAAGTAAGGATCATAACCTTCCCATAACTGCCCATTGACTTTAAAGGTGTATTACCTTCAAAAATAACATTACCTTTTCCTAACAAAGATATAAGAATTGATTGTTCTCGCTTAGCAATAATTTCTCCAACAATCACTTTGATAAAGTTAGTTGGATAGCCACATATTTCAAACATCATCTTAAGTTTAGCAGTCTCCATTAAAAATACCTCATATTGTGAAATCATTTGCACCAGTCTAACCATTTGTCCCTTGACCAATGCTTTTTTCTGATGCAATGGACACCAACTATGTGTGTGTGTGTGTGTGTGTGTGTGTGTGTGTGTGTGTGTGTGTGTGTGTGTGTGTGTGTGTGTGTGTGTGTGTGTGTAAAATGCCTCAGTTAGGTATATCTTATGGTTAGTGTTACTCAGGCTCAAACAAGAGCCTGAATTATCTACCCATACCACCACTTGTGATTCAGGGACTGGGGTCCATAGCTCTCCACTGTCCAGAGTTTCACAGAATATTTGGCTCATACTTTTTGTCCGTTCCTCTTAAAATTTGTGTTTTTCTGGCAAATCAGTGAGAACTGAATTCATTAAATAATAATAGCTCTTTAAGTTTCAGTCTTCCTGTCTTTCAGGAAACACATGGTAACACAAAACACTTTATTTAGCAACTTTCTAAGATTATACAAGCAATATTTAAAATGTGTCCCTGGTTTTGGGTCTTTGCCTCCCCCCAAATAATTTTTGGCTTTTTCCAGATTTCTTGTGCTATGAAGTTGAGAGATTTAGTTGATCGTCAAGTGGATTTTAAAGTAGCTGAGAGCTTCAGGGATGAGAAATTTAATGCTACTTATGCTAAGTTGTTTGCATTGTTAGTAGCACAACAGGTAGTATACTTGCTTTTGATGCAGAAGGCTGTGGGTACTACTCCCACAGTATGCTGATGGATCGCTGATACTGTACTGTGTTGTACTTTAAAGGGAGTGGATGCTGCAGTCCTATTAATGTCCTCGTTTGGAGGAGTTAGTTAATAACTATGAACCAATTATCAGTTTGCCATCCATTCCCCATTGCAAAATTACTACCTTATCATTTTTAATGTAGCATAGGCAATTTATTCTTCAAGGGCAGCAGGCACTTTATTTACAGATGAAACAATGAAATATAAAGTTGTTTGCTAGCAGCAGCCTCTTCATTAGTTACAGATCCCTTTAATATGGAATTATTTAGATGACTTACTTCTGCAGAGATTTTGCATATTTACTGATATTGGTGGATTGTAATGACACATTTGAGTGGCCTTTTATGGTTGAAATTTTGTGAAATATGTAGTTTCGTTATAACATCTTGTTTCACTGCTCACTAGAAGACTGTTCCAAACTACAAATTTAAAACACATTCTAACTAATGGTGCTGTATTATACACAGAAAATAATTTAATACAATCAGGTTAATACAATCAGGAAGGTGAATCAAAGAACGTATACATGTATGCTTGCTCACAGGATGCAGGAGATCAAAACAGGTGAAGAGATCAGTCACCAATGGTATCCCCCAGGGTTTGGTGCTGAGACTTTTTCTGTTTGGCATATATATCTCAAAAGTAAAAGGAAATACCAAAGGGCTTTGACCAACTAAGTTTGAGATGACTGCAAGCTAAGAGCAGTTATTGAATCCCCAAATGACTTAACCATCATGCAGGAATTTTTTTTGCAAACAATAACTGGTGCCAGAATCATTAATTGAAACTAAACTCTAGTCAATACATTATTGTATCCTTTGGGATGTCATCTACTCCAGGGAACTGCCAAATTGACAATGCCCCCTGAGAACTGACCCCAGTTTATTGGCATTTGGGATCTTGTGTGTACAGTGACCTAACTTTTGACCAACACGTGCCCAGAGACATAAGAAAGTGTTTCTATATTGCACAGCTTATAAACAAATTGATTGTGACTAGATCTAAAGATGTTATTGTCCCCCTTTACAAAGCCCTCATTAGGTCAATCATTTTGTATAATGCCCGCTTTGGCATGTAACTGTCCAGACCCATGCAACAATTGGAATACCCAGAGAGATACCTTACTAAAAGGAAACAAGTCCTAAACAGTAAGTTTTGCATGAACCACCTAAAAGATTTATCACTATGCTCAGTATTCTACAGCGTGCTTAGAGGTGGTTTGTCTGGCATACAAGGCATCCTCTGACCTAATACAGATGGACCCACTGAACATCAGCAATTCAAATTACATCATACATTCTCAGTCCAGGTATCTAAACTGAATGTTGTGGAGATATGGCTATATATCCAGAACAGACTATCCATTCAAGTAAAACAAAGCTCATACCTGTCCATGTTTAAATGCAACTTGGACCTGAGGATGGGTAATAGAAAATCTACTCCAGTATTACCCTTCGTGCCATTAATGGATAGAGGCAGTTCCTAAATGCTGCATCCCTTACATAGGTCCCCTCAAATTAACTACAGTGTGATCACATTTATTCTCACTAGGGCTAATATACAATTATCAGTCATGGGATAGGTAAGACCAATCAGGAAATGTTAATTCAAACACCAAAATGGAAATTGCCTAAGCTTAAAATGTCCTCCAAGTGAACCTATGTTGTGGTAGTAAACAGTTTTAAAAAATTGCCCTTTTTAGATCACTGAGTGCCCCTGTCACCCCCACACACACACACACACACACACACACACACACACACACACACACACACACACAGTCTTCAACAGCTTCTGGCACCTCTGAAAAGTATGCACAATAAAATCCCAGAATTCTATACATGGCTATTATCAATATAACCCAGTATTCCAGCTATATCTGACAAATGACATAGACCTCATATCCATAACAGAGAATTTCCTATTCCGGGATACTATATGTTAAGGAAAGATTAACAAAGTTACAACAAAGCAGAGGGTATATTTCTGTTAGTGCATGCCTCTTTAAATGTTAACCTTCACCTTAACCCACGACCTGCTATTCCATACAGTGAAGAAGTACTAGTTACAGTAACCAATGGAAACCTTTCTAAATATGGGCATGGCTTCCTGAGTTGATTTATGGAGGCGGGATACCGGTACTTGAAACAACTTCATGCACCTTATCAATTAATATGATATTTACAAAAAGTAAAGAATTAATGTTACGTTTTAAAAAGAAATACTTATAGTTTTTATACAATGGTCATTTAAACTAATGCTATATAGTTGGATAGAACTTTGCTATTTTATATTCAATTTAAATTCTTATTTTTGCTAATGAGCCTAGTTTGCTAATTGATTTTAATTGATTTGATTAATTTGTTAACTATGACAAGGGGCCTTTATAAAAGTGAATGGATTTTTTATGTGATTGTAACCTGATGAAGCACAACTTGTTTGTGTGAAAGCGCTTGTTCCTGTTTCATTTTACAATAAATGCCTTTTGGATTACATCGTGGTGGTTTCAAGCAGTTTCTTCAACATAACCAATGGAAACATCAAACAACTACATATTGGATGTATATACTTCAAGACACACAAAGAAAAAAATCTACTAGGATCACTCAACCAGGACCAGAGCTAGCAAATTAAGGTCCAACATCAACAAGAAGAGGTTCTCCATCTCAATACTTGAATATGGTGCTTTTTGTGTGGAGTCTGCATGTCCACCCTGTGTTTTCGTGGATTTTTTCCTGCTGCTCCAGTTTCCTTCCACATTCCAAACGTACTGTAGGTGGACTGGTAACTTTTAAAATGTATGCATATTTGTGTGTATGATACGCAAGAAAGGTCTGGCTTCCATTTTTCCCTCTTGCCTATTAAAGTCTGTAGATGACAACAGTTGTTAAAGGATTCACATTATGAGCTTGTTAAACTGTTAAGCATGTTTGGATGGTTCAGACTTTAGCTTTTGGGTCCACTAAGAAGATTATTCTCATATCAATCCACTATACCATCAGACATTGCTTTTGCGTGGTACTTTTTTTTAATCCTCCCCTTCCTACCACCCAATAACCTTGCGTGTTGATTTCATTATTTGTTCCAAGGATGAGGAGGAGGAGATAGGTGTATTTGGGCTAGCAAAGAGTTCTGTCTGGAAACCCCTATTGACCTATATTTTCCCTCATCAGTGAGAGTCATGTGGCGGGCGGGGGGGGGGCAGCTATGAGTCTTACAGAACAACCTTACCTTTTCTCCTTTAGTTTGCTTGCAGAGTTACTGTAGCTGCCTTGTTGGAGAGTAGAGGTTTGTATGCTTTCAAACACACACATTCTGTTTCTGTGGCTCAGCAGAAAGGTCATTGCCAATATGGCGTCTGCAGGTAGGCACACAATACATATAGCCTTTTTTAAGTGTTGCTATTTCCACAGACCTAGGAGTTAGCTTGCCTTGGCCCACCTAAAGTTTATACTCCCATCTCTATTCCTTCAGACACTGGTGCTACTAGTCAAACAAGAGTTACATAAACATGCCACTGGCCCAAATGCTGTATGGCATGTTTTAATCCTTAGGTGGGTATACACAGCACTGTCCACAAGCATTCATGAATGTTAGATGCATATAATGGCTTTTAGTTGCAATGTTCTTACAACATGACAAGTTCCTCTGCCACAGTAAGGTAGCCTGCACCACAAAAGTTCAGTTAAACCACAATTTTACATCATTACCTGCAGTTTTAGTTGAATAAGCATATCAGGCACAGACATGGATTATTGCTTTGTTAGCTATGCCATAGAAGACCCAATGTCCACATAGACATCATTCACAAGTCTGTGCACTATATTACATGAAAAAGCAATATGTAGTTTAGAAAGATTTTATTTATTTTGTGCTGTTAAAATGTACACAAGTCAGTTATGGTTCAGCTTCCACTGTGTCCTCTTCACCAATTAACCTCTCATTTAGTAAAGCTATTAATGCCTAGCTCCACACCGCCACAGTGATTTGAGCTGGTAGCAAATTACAAAAAAAAAAATGGATATAGTACCACTGCAAGTCATGGACAAATTCTAGCACCACATTTAGATGTTTGTCCAGTTATCTTCCATGGAGAAATCCACAATATGATTTCTGTGCAACACTGCTGACTGTGCAATGGAGAACCCTAAGATTTATTGCATTTATTAGCCACAAATTTAGTCACTGGATGTATGCAACTTCTCGTGAATGTGATGCTTGGGAAGAATGCTTAGTTCTCAGAAAAGTATGGACTGAAATTTTCTGACCTACAGTTCGACGTAATATAGCTCAGAAATACATTCCACCCATTCAATCACTATTTAATTCCTGCTCCATCCTACTCAAGGTTACAGGTTTATCTGTATGTTATACCATCCCAGTGGATAATCAGGAAGTTAAAGAATTAAGGAATGAATGAATCAATGAGAAATAGAATCTTCCATCTCAAATAGTAGGACGATGACTAGCCTATAGATGTCCTATTATATGAAGGATGCACTTTAAATCAGTCAGAGAGACAGATCTGAGTGATTACCCTGTGATCTGTAGTCATTTCACTAGAGATCACTGAGAGGATTAGACACGCTAATCAGTATTTCTCTAGAAAATATAAATACTGACAGAACATGAGAAATATCTGTGGACAGTGGTAACAATCACCAACAGCACTGTCACACTTATTTGTTTAATCTAACTCCATTATTTATTTATTATAGTAATTGGAGTTGTGGTGGCTGTGAATGAGAGCAGAGTTGAAACATATTACCATGGGCATTACTTGAGTCAATATCTTCATATTTTAAAGGTGATTGCAGAATATGATTGTCTCTCTTATATATATATATATATATATTTTTTTTTTTTTTTTTTTTTAGTCAGAGCAAACTGTGTGTAAAAGCAAATATTTCTTACATGATTATAGTGATATGATCATTGATATGGCTTGTTAGAGGTAAATATGTGCCATCAGCTGAGCATACAAGTCCTCATGTGGTCCTAATGGTTATTAATATACTGATAATACTTATATAGTCCCTAGAGATTTTATTTTAATTTCCATCTTTTATTAGGATGGTAAAAGTGCACTGCATTCTCTAACCTCCATGCACTGTTGTTAGCCTTTGTCACTAAAGTTAACACTGTTCCTTTGCACTGAACAAATTCACTTGAAAGCAGAAATATGGCTTTTACAGGTTTGGAGGGAGGAAATTGGACCACTTCTCTCTCACAGTGTGAAGTACTAAACCCTATTTTTATAACCAGATAAAAAAGCTGGTAAGTATCAGTGTCACACATGCATTAGTTAGCAACACTGTAGCCCTGATAGCATTCTTCTGCTGTCTTGAGTTTACCTATTTAATTTAATCTTCCACAGAGATGGATTTCACTGATGTCTAAGCTTTATTTATTTATTTGTTTTATTTATTTTACATTTGTTGATGGGGATAGTCTGAATGTTGACGTATCCATTTTCAGTGGAGGCCTGGGGGAGAAAAGCTCCAATGATAGTTACAAAAGAAAACATGGCAAAATAAACATTTAAAATGTTTACAGACTCAGTTGAGACATTTGAGTTATACAATCTGAAAAAAATTCTGATATAGCAAACTTAAAATAACAGATTGAATAGTAATAGTACACAAGTATTACTAAAGATTTAGACAGGTTTAAGAACATATCCAATGTGTATTAAAATGGTGTTTGAGACTTTTCTTAAATTGTGTTAGAGAGGTCTCTAAAGTAATGTCATCAGCAAAGAGTTCCAAGTTTTACCAACAGAATTGGAAAATAAAAGAGTCACCGGTAGAGTTTTTGGATTTAACAGTTTGGACTACAAGTCTATTAGATGAGCAAAGTGGTCTAAAATTATAGTAGAGGTAGATAATACTTTTAAGAGCAGGTATATTATCTGGTTGGTTAAGTACTTTATGGGCCATTATAAGTTAGTTATACTTTAATAGGCCGGGCAACTCTAACCAGCCAAGATGGTTTAGGTGTTTACAGTGATGTGTTCTGTAAGGCATACCAGTGGCAAATCTAGCTATGTGGTTATAACAGGAAGAGAGTTTATTAAGATCACTTTTGTTTAAGTTGGTAAGTAGAAGGGAGGTGTAGAAAAGGGTAGAGAGTAGATGAGAATGGGCTGTGGCTATTCTAGCAGGTGGGGTAAGAAAAGGTTTAATTCTATATAAGGTACCAAGTTTTTTATTGATGGTTTTAATAGTTTGGTTGACATGCTTGTCAAATTCAAGATTGTTATCAACCAAGACACCTAGAAGTTTTGTGCAAGTGTCAGGGGAAATTATAGTATCATTATTTGATTTAATGGAGAAGGGAATTATAGAGGATTTTTGAGTGGGAGAGAAAAGTAGAAGCTTTCTTTTGTTTGGATTTAAAATTAGACAAGGGTCAGAAAGCCAGTTTCTGACTATATTAATGTATTTTGAGTTAGTGTCTGCAATACTGGTTGGGAGGTGGTAGAGCAAATCAAAGTAGAGTCATCTGCATACTGAATGCAATTAGCATTTGGAATGGCCCATATGTAGGTCAATAATGAAACTGGAAAACAAAAGAGGTCCCAGAAAAGATCCCTGGAGGACTCCAAGGGGGTTGGGAATTAGGTTGGATAGTTTATTCTGCCATAGGACAGCTTGTTGTCTATTGCAAAGATATGATTGGAACCATTGGAAAGAATGATTGTTTTCAAGGTAAGCTTCACTGAAATGCCCACATTAATGGTATCTGAACTGGCCTAATGATGTCGAGGGGACAAAATGGTCCTGTTTTTTAAAGAATGAATCCCTTATGAGTTTTCTATCTCTGCCCCCCCCCCCCCCCCAATGAAGCAAACTGGTTGGGACATACTCCTCAAAATGCATATCAACTGAATTTCAGATAGATAAAAGCAAGTATATTCTTTACAGATGAAGTGCTCAGCCTCTGAGTACTATACACAAAATCAATACCTTCCTTTTTCTGTTTTCTGTTTCCTGCTTTTAAGAAAAGGTTTGTGGGGCCCCAAATAGACACTGATACCCCATGGATCCATTGTAACTGCTTAATGCTAAATGTGCTCAAGTGAAACCATCAATTACTATAAATTGAAGTTTTTGAAAGATCAGCTTCATGATAATTATTTACTGTATCATGCACACCTATTGTGTATGTCAGAAGGAAGAACACTGAAATAATTTTGGGTAAAAGAAATATGCACCACAACATTAAATATACCTCACTGTGGTTAGTACAAAAAGCAGACTGAAAAGAAAGTCACCTACATTTTCAAGGGATTCAGTTTCGAGAATAAAGGGCCATTAATAAGGGAAGGGTAATATGTATATATATATATATATATATATATATATATATATATATATATATATGTACACGCACACACACATACACATGCACAATATACCCACATATATACGTGTGTAAATATATATATATATATATATATATATATATATATATATATATATATATATATATATATTAGATATAGATATACAGAAATATATAGATATATATTTCTAAATAAAACTGGTTTGCCTCTTTAAAAATTCTAAGCCTTAAAATTGTATTGAATTAGTAATATGATCTTATTGATTTTAACCTTTATGAAGGTGTGATTTTTACCTTTATATATCTAGTATGATGTCTGTATTTTAGAATATTTCTTCTGAAGAAGTTCCTAATATCAGGAAGGAAAGCACTCAACTAATTTTATATTATCTACATTTGAATTAAACATTTGATTGAACACAACTGGATTATTTTTGTTGTTACCCATTGTCCTATTTATCTGTGTCCTTATCCAAATTACTTACTTGTCTATCTATTAATTTAATTTGTTAAATGATAGCTTCCTATGAATCTGTGGAAATTCTTGTAATAAGAGGTCTGGCTTGTCCATTAGACTGCAATAAAAAATAGTTAAATGGGGTATACTCTGGGGCTTTAATGGGGAAACCAGTCCACTCCAGAGACTGAGGCTAATTTTATAACATGACCAATCCATTATCGTTCTAGACTGAAAAAAAAATCAACACTCGCCAATACTGTGACCAATGCTTCTTTAACAGTGGAAATATTTCCTTGAACCTGTCTCTGGTAAACTATGAGTGGTGATTGAGGTCTTTTATATTATTTCGATTGAAAATCCCATCCTTTCTCTAGCACGGTCCATCTCAGACAGCATTCAGCATTAACTCTGTAGGTGTGCTCCAAAATAATGTAAAAATGGTTACAACCTCTTGCGGGTTACTAAGATGGATTAAACATTTCACTTCAAGCCACTTATTCATCCCTCCTGGATCCCATAATTTGTGGGATGGGGTAAAAGTGGGTTGAATGTCCAACTGCATCTACAACTGCATTTCTGCAAAAGAACATATGGGTCTGTTAGGCTGATGAGTGCTCATATAAAAATGTCTATTACTGCCTTCCCATAACTCAGTAAACCTGGCAAACCAAACATTCACATTTTATTAGGAATAAACATTCCTTTCTACTTATCTGTGGTTGTTTCCTTTCCCAAGCAATGTCTGAATAAAACTTTTTTATCTTCTTAATATGGAAAGAGAATGCTGTCTGAGTAAGATGCTTTAGGAAAAAAGGCACTTTGGGTAAAAGGAACATTTTAACTGTCTGTATGCACCCCAGGAAATGCAGTTTTATGTGTTCCAATTTATGTAGATATGTTCTTTTTACATCTAATACAGGTTTGAAGTTTAATTCTACTATTTTGCATACATCAGTGCACATGAAAATCACTAAATACATCACTGTATCCATTACTTCTATTTCATCATTTACAATTGGACCTCATAAGGTTGACAGTGCCCAATGAGGAAATAATACATTTTCTGTTGATCTACAATCCAGTTTTCTCTAATATATGTAGGATATCCAGTACCCATACTAATGGATTATTCGTTCAAATGACACAGTCATCTGCAAACCATATTGCCAAGGATTGGGCCCTGTGTCAAGCTGTAGGCTTTAAGGTGCAAAGTTAGATTGCAGCTGCTTATCAATTACAGATACCATTAGCACAAATAACGGGGGGCGGGGTGATGATGGCAGCCTATCTGGTACCCCTAGGTATCTGAATAGGCAAGACCAGTTGGACACAGCTTATAAATGCTGAGTAATGGAATAAAATTCCAGTACCTTCCATACACAGCCCCAACTGAGCATTTCAAAGATCTTTTTAAAATCCACCAATAGTGTTCCTCTAACTGGATTGTGTATTTGTGCCAGCCTTTGGAGACTGATCTTAGTCTTCACCACCTCTGAACTCCCTTACCATCTCTTGATAAAGCCTAGATTGCCAGGCACTAAATGAGCCATAACTGACTCCATTCTAATATATAACAGTTTGGCAAATATTTTTAGCTCCATTTGCAATAAGGAAATTGGTTTATAATTGGATACCTACATCGGCTTTTATGTTGGTTCAGGAGCATCAAACCTTTGTTACCATTGAATAGGCTGGAAAAAATTGCATTTTCACAGCCTTGGTTGTAAAATCTCAGTAATGGGTAGCTCAATATATCCTTGTAGGATCATAGGACCATAGGAAGTTACTAGGATAATGGTCCTAGGACTCTTACAAGCCTAGTCAAGTTCTGCCCTTGTTTCCATGTTCAGCACCTATTGCCCCTGTCCAAGAGACGCAGGGGGAACCTTTATGATTACCCATCCAGTCATCCAGATTGCACTTGAAGAGGGCCAAAGAGGTTTTCTGCTTGACATGAATTGGGATTCTGTCCCACAGGTGTGGTAAACTCTGGGAGACAAACCTGTCTCTCAAGCAAGTTCTATTAATGTTACATACCAGGTTAATGTCTTTAGAGTGAGTAACCCGTGAGTCATTGGACTTACAGATATGCAGCATTTTCAATAAAGCAGAATCACAGATTGCTTTATATGCAGGGCAGAGATCACCTCTGAGTAGTCCATATGAAATGGAGTAAAGTGACAGTGATTTCAGTTGATCCACATAGGACCGGTGCTGAATACCTTGAATTCTCCTTGTGAGGGATGTTTGTGTTCTCTCCAATTGCTGCAGGTGCCTGAAAAGGTACATACCAAACTGGCCATTGTACTCAGTTATTGGCCTGATGAGGGAGGAGTACAGGGAGGTTATAACTTATTTTTTTCTGGAGGCAATGCCTTTACTTATGGGATGAGTAACATAGAATGCCTTTTTGTACCACTGTGGAGACATGGTGATTAAAGATAAGGTTGCTGTCAACCTATGTGCCCAGGTCTCTCACAACTAAGTGCATGCTTAGGGTATTTCAATTAATGTGGTAGTTAGGAGGAACATTGCTCTTGCCAAAAGAGATGATAATACTTTTTTTGCATTGAATTTAAGGCCATGACTTTGGCAAAAATAATTTGCTTGCATAAGACCCTCTTGTAGGATGTTGACATTGTTTGGGGATTCTATGGCCACTCCCAGTATGCAGTCATCAGTAAACTTTGTCAGACATAGACCTTTAGGGTTTGCTTGTACTTTGGAAAAATAGATTCCAAACAGTAATGGTCCCAGGTCTGATTTCTGTGGAACACCACTGGTTACGGGTCTGCTCTTGGAGGTGGATTACCCTATTCTGACAGTATGTGTTCTATCGGTGAGCCAGTTAATTACCCACCTAATGATATAAGGGTTGATATCTAGTTGAGTGAGTTTGTCAATACTGTCTGAGTGGGGAATAGAGTCAAAAGCCTTGGCCAAGTCCAGGTAGGCTGTATGCACAGTTTTCCCCTCGTGCAGGGCTCTGGTGACTGTCCCAAAGAAATCCACCAAGTTTAACAGGCATAATCTCCCTTTGACAAATCCAAACTGATTAGGGTCAAGTATTTGTAGATTACCTGTATCTTTCTTGATAAGGTCCATAATGATTCACTCCATGGCCTTGCAGATAAGGCTAGTCAGGCTAATAGGTCTATAGTTCCCAGGATCAGTGGTGTCCCCACCCTTGTGCAAGGGGACAACGGTGGCTATTTTCCATTCAGCTGGGATGAAGCCAGTGCTTAGACTATGATTAAAAAGAGTACCCAATGATGTTGCTAATTCATGTTGGAGCCAATGTAGGATGCAGTCTGGGATGTACTATTCTGCCCATACTAAATAAAGTCCTTCTTATCTAACCTACCTTCTCTTATTCATCTTCCTTACTTTCTAACTGAAAATCCTTTTTTTACAGAAAAACTTCTCTTAAATGATTGTTTTCCATGTGTATTTAATCCATCAGAAACAATGTTTTTTATTTCCTATCTAAATGTAACCTTAATTTGTATTTGTCTTTGATTTATTGTCACCTTTCTAGATAACTCTGTAACCTGCATTTTAAGTGTTACTAAACTTTTGTAACGTGGAGCTTTTCTCCCCGGGCCTCCACTGAAAATGGATATGTATCCAGTCAGATTTTCCCGGTTAACAGATGTAAAATAAATAAAATAAAATAAAATAAAATAAATGTTATCAGGTTCCATAGATGCTGTGTTTTTGGCCTTAGAGAGGGCATATATGACCTGCACTCTAGAGGTACAAGGTATGGGATAGGTGGAAGGAATGTCATGGGGTATGTATGGTTGGGACAGGGGAGTGAAGTTTACATAGGATCTGTTGGCTAACCAGTTTGCTATGTTCACAGGCTCAGTGTAGGTAGTATCATTAACTACCAGTTTGACCCAAATCTGGGTCTTACCTTTAGGCTATGGATGTAACTAGAGAATGCTTTATATTGTGTCTTTTGGCTTTTCCCGGTTAGGGGTGGCCACAGCGGAACTCCGGTCCGCTAATGATTAGTAGTTGATTTTTACGTGCCAGGTTACCAGCCCTGACAAACAACTTTCAACGAAGGTACGCCCATTAGTGCATGTCTTCATGCAGAAGATGCTCTAGCTGAGAATCGAACCGGTCAGCGTCTTACTGTGAGGAGACAACGCTACTGCAGCACCTCCACCCATGGGTTCATGATTGTCCTTATTTGAGACACTAATTTGTATTTGTAGTTTGCTTTGGAGGACTTCACAAGAAGTCTTATTTGCTTGTTTAAGCTGAGGAGAGAGTATTACAGTTTAGGGCATGCTCTCTCTTACTTTTGGACAACAATTGATTCCTCCTGTTGTAAAGCCTGTTAATGGCAGTTGTCCACCAGGCAGGTTTGTTCTTCATTGAATAACTTGTTTTGGTCCTATCAGGTGCAGACACGTCAATGCAGTTTTACAGGTGTTGTTTAAAAGTATTGGTGTAGGACTCAGCATAGGTTACCAGCTCCATCTGAGGGGGTAGGTGCAGTGAAGCTATTTATACCATCCCTTAGAAGGATATAATTTGCTTTGGAGAGGTTTTTTTTTAGTTTAGTTGCTGCTGGGGGTGGGGGTGGGGGGTCTGATGTGATAGTTACTTTGAATGAGACTGAGTTGTGGGCAGATCTGACAATGGAAAACCTCACAGTCCAGGATGTTGGAGTTAATGAACTCGAGGAACCTTTATGCAAGTGAGTTTGAGCACAAGTAATTTACCCTGTCAATGTATGGGTAATTAAAATCACCCAGAACCATGGTGTTCAGATGTATCTTGATGGATTCCAGTATAACCACGTAGGCAGAATCAGTGTCTTGATTCATGGAAGGGGTCCTGTAGCTGACAATGACTTGAATAGGTGTCCTACCAGCAGTTAATTGCACCTGAAGTGACTCCAGGGAATCATACTGTTTAGTCAATCTGAAGGTGTACTTGCCTGTAAAGAATATTGATACATCACCTCCTTTAATTTTCACTCCTTTGTTCATGGACTGAACGTGTGGTAGGAGGTGTAATCTGTTATGGCTGGGGTACTCTCCACTGCCTTGAGCCAGGTCTCTGTGACTGGACAAATGTCAGCGTTTTCCAAGGTAAAGACTGCTTCTAGGGAGTGCAGTTTCATGCTAAGACTCCTATGATAATGAGTCGCCAAATCATCAAGGCAGGAGCCTTCTCCACTGGTAGCACATTCATTGCCCTTTCAATCTCCTCACTAGTGATCAGCCTCAGTAATTCCTTGCAAGCCTGTGGATTCTAATTTCCAGAATAGCAGTGAAGCAGCATGTAATATGTTGTTCCCATACTGACTCAGAGTAGCACAGTCCCTCATGAAAATCTGATTGATTTGAACTGAGTCCATATGAACTATGCCCTGATCATCTTTTAAGGCAATGACATCTGGGCTTGCTCCTTATATTTAGCTGCAATTAACGTATTGGAAGACAGGTCCTTCCTCCAAAGAAACAATTTATATTTATTTTATTTTTTTCTGAATGGTGGAGTAATGGACAGACCTCATTTCTTGCTTAACAGCCTTGATCATCCATGGCATATCTTCCCCATTACAGTTGTGAGATTTTAATACGTTCTGTAGATCACACAGCTGTTCAGGAAGGAAGACTAGATAGCAGTCCTCCTGTGCTCTGCTATCTGTTTTTACTTGTCTGCTAAAGGACTTACATCTAGATTTGAAACTTTCCCATATTGCAAAAATGTTGTCATTTGGCAGCCCTGCTGCCTCCCAAAATGTACCTATGCAAGTTCTAGAACTTGCCCATGTCTTGCCTTACTTCAGTAGTATCAGGTCAGACTTCTACTGGTGACAGCCTATAGTTCCTCTAGTCCTTGTCTACCTCATAACTACAATAACATGGTCTGATAAAGCTGATGGTGCAATTTCAATGTTCACATTTCCTGCCCTAACAGTATAGTTTACCAGGCAATACTCAAGTCTACTCATCATCCCATGTGCATAGGAAGTGTAATCCACTATAGATGGGTTTAGTACTCTCTAGATCTCCCCAAAAACAAGGCACTTGCCTGGAACATTTCAAGAGGTAACACTCCTACTTGAGATTTGATCAACAACTAGATCTGGTGCCACAGTGAAATCTCCCCCTAATTGTATACCCATATTAGCTTGAAACATAGAATTGGCGATCCGTCTAAACTCTGCTACAACATTGAGGTTCTCTTCATTTGGGACATACACATTATATAATATTAAGCACGTAACCCCAGTGACAGCATAGCTACCATGCATCTGCCATTCAGATTAACTAATGATGGATCAGTATGGCTACCTCACGCTTACCTGCATTAGTACAAAACAAAATTATTTCACTAGCCCATTGTCTAAAAGCTAAGCCAGCCCTCTTCCTTTTTATTTTAGTTTCGTAAAGAATTACCACCTCAGTCTTGCATCGCATGAGGGTGTTGACAACTGTTGCTGCCTTGCAGCAGGTGGTAATTCCTTTTACATTCCACGCGGCACAAACAATATCATGGTTGCTCTCTTTGCACAGCAGAACATCCCATCCTTCACTTATGTGTCTAATCATTATTGTACATTAACCACTCCTAGCCAATCAATGGTTGAAGCAGCACTACACAAACTGGATTATTTAGTTAAAATAATGCAAGTGAACCTAGTTACAGTCAGTATTCTCCTGTATTTCTGGCATATACCTCCTGAAAAAAGTGAGAATTCAAAATAATCCTGGCATATTTTAAGACTGGAGGTTTATCAGGCTTTCCCTGAAGTGCCTTTGGGGTGAATACCTTGACTAAGCTTAAAGAAAATAGAACACCAGGTTTTCATTGCCTGAGTAGTCATGCTTCTGCCACAGTCTCATGTCAACTGTTAAGGATTATTACTCATGTCTCCTTTCATTTAGTCACTTCCCCCTCTATACTAACATCAGTTGTGTTACCCCATGATTACTCCAACTGCAAGATTTCTGGTGTTGTTAAGTCTAAACCAATCTTTTTGATGTGACCCTTATTATTTGTTTGTTTGTTGGCTACAGGGTTTAAGACTTAAAGGACTCTTCTCCTGAATCTCAGGTGGTTTCTGTCATGTAGCATCACCCCTTGAAGCATCTGGTAATATGTGCCCTTCTTTGGCAGCTGTTATTTTTGCAGTGGTCTGGAAACTAGTCATGCTTCCTAGTGCCAAAGGGCCCAGAACTTTGTGCATTCATCACCTCCACATATGACTATATCCCGACAGAGTGGGGAGAATTCACAAATTGCCCTAATTCTTGAGAAGTGTATGGATATATTTGTAGCGATACCCTATACAGTGTAAGAGCAGCAGAAAAGCTAAGACTCACCTTCAACTTAAATCTCTGTACTCTCATCACATGCAGAAACAGCCCAATTTGCTTGCATTTGTGGTAAGGAATACTACTATAGTCCATGGTGAGTATTATTGGGTGACCCGCCATTCGTAGTTAGGAACCTTGTTCCAGAGTTGTTTCTAAAATATCATCATGATCATTATAATCAATCATTTGATAATAAAATGACAACAAAATGCCTAGGCTGGTTAGAACTCCCAATCTTGTGAATTGTTTGGTGAGCCCTTTCAATAACTGTCAGATAAGAGGAATGCAGCAGTGTGCACAACTCCTTTTTAATGAACTGCAGTGAGTTGGCGTCTTCAATAAGTTTTGGCAGTTCAATTATTCTCACATTGTTATGCCTGGCTCAGTTTTCAAGATCACCTGTTTTCAGAGCCAGGCAAGTTTTAGTTTCTTGCAAATCCTGTAACTTTTGGGAATTTACCCCCATGATGGATTGTTGATCCTTAAGCATCGTGTGTTACTGAGCCAGTGTTGTTTCAATACTTAGCAATTTAGTTTCATGTGCTGCAGAAGTTAACTTCCTCTGATGCATCTCTGTCACTGTTTCCTTCAGCACCACTGTTAGAGAATCAAGCGAGTCTCATGTTGTTTTCAGTTCTTCTGTGACCGTGTTGTTTTCATCCCCCATATTCCAGAACTCGAGGAGCCAAGAGAACAATTACCCTACTAAGATGGATTAGCAGGACTTCTTAAGCCCACAATGAATTGTCAAGGATGTTGCAGTTAACTTGACCCATTTGATGACAGTAGTCAGACAACAGTATGTAAATAGAACAGAATTGTTTAACAGGGTGTAATAGAAGGTAGTCACTGTTTCAAGCTTCCTCCTCTATGTGAGTTCATTCAGATGCGTCTTGAAGTACTTCTTCATGTCTTCGGGACTAGTGAGAAGATTATAGCTGGTAAACATTATGAATGTGGTGAGTTGACTATCTTCTTTATCTTTCTGAGTTTACCTTGCAGCCTGAAAGAGTTTCTTTGAGCCATCTGCTAAGTTGCTGTCCAAAAGGTGCCTGTTTCTTTGATGCTTTATTCTTTGTCACTGCAGTCATTCTCTTAGCCTATTAATTAGCCAACCACTATGCCTTTATAGGCGGGTCCATCTTATCTATCTCTCATGTCTTCCCACACTCCTTTGTTTTGATAATTTCTTGAACTTTTGCATTTTACCACTAGCTTTCCTTACATACCTTATTTCCATGTTTGGCTCAATCACATATCTAATGTCTTTTTCACACATACTTCAATATCCATGCAAAATAGTGCAAATAAATTTGCAGATTATTAGTTAAAAAATGACAAGACACCTTGGCAGAGCAACAGTCACTGTTCCAGTTTCAGTTCTTTACTTACAGTTAGTGGAAAGCGAATTGGAATAAACCCCTCAGATAATTGATGGTTACCATCCAAATTGATAGCAAAAAGCAAGTTTATGTTGGACAATAACTGTCTGTTAAGATAGCAGCTGTTAAAGTTTCACACCTTCTGCAAATGGTTTGCTGTAAAATAGTCAGCGAAACACACCGGCTGTTTAAATCCCAGTAAATATTTTGAGTTAACAGGTCGGTTTTCACCTCACCAAACAGAAACTTGTTCCACAGTTAAACAGCACAATCTATTATGTGTTGAAATTCAGTCTTCACCTCATTACAAATGGGAACAGCTGTCCAAAATACACTTTTGAAAGGACTTTTTTTGGCCTGAGGAAGCCTACAAGGTGAAAGCGCTTGCCAGTTTTTTGTCAATAAAGTGTTCGTATTTACAAGATTATATCGCTGTGGTCCTTTCAAACGTGTATTTTGGACAGCTGTTTCCATTTGTAATGAGGTGAAGACTAAATTTCAACACAAAATAGATTGTGCTGTTTAACTGTGGAACAAGTTTCTGTTTGGTGAGGTGAAAACCAACCGGTTAACTCAAAAAATTTACTGGGATTTAAACAGCCGGTGTGTTTCGCTGACTATTTTACAGCAAACCATTTGCAGAAGGCATGAAACTTTAACAGCTGCTATCTTAACAGACAGTTATTGTCCAACATAAACTTGCTTTTTGCTATCAATTTGGATGGTAACCATCAATTATCTGAGGCGTTTATTCCAATTCGCTTTCCACTAACTGTAAGTAAAGAACTGAAACTGGAATAGTGACTGTTGCTCTGCCAAGGTGTCTTGTCATTTTTTAACTAACAAACTTTACTGTTATTTTTGAGACACTAAATATAGCATCTATTTTTTACCAAATTTGCAGATTACATTAAATCCATTACCAGACATTACTCATGAAATCATATCTCATACAGTATACCTGCAAACAATGCCTGGCAAGACACTATGCTCCATTTGAATTTTATCTGTCAACAGCTGCAACAGTTAAAAGTTATTCTAAGTTATTCTACACATCACTGAACAATTGGTCAACAGCTTGCTTAAAGAAACTCATACCATTTATGCATTTTCCAAATAATATTAATAAACAGAAGGCTACATAAGGGTGCTGCTAAATGGAAGCAGGCTAAAACCATGATACTCCTCAAAGGTGGTAAAGCCCATAAAGTGGAAAGCCATAATTTAGATAGCATCCTAAGCTCCATTGCAGAACTGCTGGGATATATCAACCACAGACAGTTAACCACCTGTCTGGCTCACTATAATCTCAATAATTATTCAGCACAGATTTATAAAAGTCATTCAGCCCAAAATGCACTTGTAATACTTCAGTGTACACAGAATATATCTATGTGAATGAAAGGGAGGACAGAGGAATAGTGAGGATGCAGGAAGTAGAGTTGGTGAAGGTGGATGAGTTTAAATACTTGGGATCAACAGTTCAGAGTAACGGTGAGTGTAGAGCAAAGGTGAAGAAGAGAGTGCAGGTGGGGTGGAGTGGGTGGAGAACAGTGTCAGGAGTGATTTGTGACAGACAGGTACCAGTAAGAGTGAAAGTGAATGTCTACAAGATGGTAGTGAGACCAGCTATGTTATATGGGTTGGAGATTGTGGCATTGACAAAAAGCCAGGAGTCAGAGTTGGAGGTGGCAGAGTTAAAGATGTTAAGATTTGCATTGTGTGTGATGAGTTTGGACAGGATTAGAAATGAGTATATTATAGGGTCATCTCAGGTTGGATGGTGTGGAGACAGAGCCAGTGAGGTGAGACTGTATTGGTTTGGACATGTGCTGAGGAGGGATACTGGGTATATTCAGAGAAGGATGCTAAGGATGGAGCTGCCAGGTAAGAGGAAAAGAAGGCGGCCTAGGATAAGATTTATTGATGTGGTAAGAGAGGACATGCAGATGGTTGGTGTGACAGAGCAAGATGCAGAGGACAGGAAGAAATGGAACAGATGATTCACTGTGGTGATCCCTAACAGGAGTTGCTGAAAAAAAAGTATACTTTAGTATAGGTAGCCACATGCTAAGTAAAAGGTCTAATTACAGATTTGCTGAGTCTTGATTTTTTGAAAGCCTTTAGTGTAGTTAAGAATTATTGCTGTTGAGTATGCTTCAAACCATAGAAGTAAATCAGTAATATCCTGGTTTCCAAGTTTCTTCAACAAATGGTGACAGGCAGTAGCTTGGCAGAACTTAATATCAATATCACAGTTTCATTTTGAACAGAAGAGTGCAACAGGTCATGATACTTGGCCCTGTACAATTCAATCTATTCACATACACTGTGCATGACCATACTAAAGAAGCCCATGTTACTCCTAATTACTCAATATGCAGAAGATACTTCACTCATCCAGTGTTATTGATCTAAGATGTCTGATATGCCATAATCATTCAACAACTTTGAAATCTGGTTCCAGGAGTATAAGGTAGTTCTTAAAGGGGCACTATCTTGTTTCTAAAATCAGTTGCTTGCTGCTGGAGTACTTTGTTTACCTTTTAGTGCAGTGTAAGTCACATGTTCACACAGAGACAGGATTTTCAGAGAAGCTTTGTTAGCATACTACTGGTCAGATTTCACAAACTTCAGTGGGGGATAGTCATTACAGGAAATGCTAACAGTTTACAGTTTGTTCTTTTGTATTTTCCTTCCTCCACCCAGCTATTTATTAGATTAGGTGAATGACTGAATGGCTGACTGGTTTAGCCTCAGCCAGAGAATCTATATAGTCACACTCAGATCTGAAGCCTTTGCAGCAATAAAATTACATCTTTAGTATTCTTTTTTTTTTTTGTAAAACTTACTGGAATGTTTATCCCAACTTAGACAATTGGGTGATAGTGTAGTGTACTGGTTCACCAGATGAGCAGAAGCAAGCACCGCCCAAAACCCTCCCCCATTGTTGTACGTCAGTTGGAAGTATTCAATATTCATCCGGTGTGAATGAATATTTATTCTGTTTCCAACCTGTACAATGCCACAATTTTTTTTTATATGCTAAACATGAAATGACAGCAGGTTTTGAAAACAGAGATTAGAAATATGCCTGTAATCATATCTATATCTGTATATTTATTCTGTTTAGGAGAGAACTGTACAATGCCACAATACTGTATGATGTCAGTTACTTACCTTGCCAATGCCTAAAATAACCTGTAATAAACAGCTTAAACCAATTATGTGCTTTAAGTTTTGTTTGTCTTTTCGGCTTTTCCCGGTTAGGGGTTGCCACAGCAGAACTCTGGTCCGCTAATGATTGGCAGTAGATTTTTTATGGTGCCAAGTTGCCAGCCCGACGCCCAACCTTCAGTGAAGGCACGCCCATTTACGCATGTCTTTTGGATGCCACTCGACTGCGGGGAGGACATGCAGACTCCACACAGAAGGCACTCCAGCCGAGAATCTAACAGGAGAACCTCTTGCTGTGAGGCAACAACGCTACCGCTGTACCACCATGGCTAATTATGTAATAGTGTTGTACTGGTAGAAACTGTATGACTGAGCAATTTCTGAACTTTTATCTTTGACTGCTTTAAAGAGGAAGAGAAAATTAGGTAAAATAGATTATGTCTGTGAAAATCCATGACATTTGAAAGGAGGTGACAGAATTACAATAAAGATGATGCAGAGTTCCTTATTTGAACTGAACTGAGCCAGGTATACAGGTATTGTATACTGGAAAGTACTTTTGCAAAAGTGAATCAGAAGGGTTCATTGTTGGTGTAATGGTTAAGGCATTTCATAGACAAGAGATACATGCACGGTTTAGTTCTCACTAAGGAAAACTAGCTGGGTTTGGAATGGGTCACAAGAAATAAAGCTGAACGGTGCTCTAAAGGATGTCTAAGATGGGAAGATTTTTTTTGCTAACAGTGCATGAAAAATAGAATTCCTTTCTAGAGGTAATCATGCAGGCTGAAACAGTTGAAAGATAATTCTGAGGGTCAGTGATAAATAAAGTAGGGGAAAGCTTTATTTATGGTTTATTGATATTTGATTAATCAAATTTGAATTAGGATAACAATGTAAAGTGTCGACCTCATGTAGACAGACTTTGGTGAGCCACAGGTTATTTAATGTCAGCAGAGCCAATGTATGCATAGAGATATGTGTTATTTCTTTAAAACAACCTGGTCTTTACAGTATGACAACAACGTAGAGTAGGTTCATGTGTAGAAACTTTTGTGGTCATAATAAAGTATCTCAAGTTCTTAACAAAGCCATCATACTTAAGGAATTTCTGTTTCTGTATGCATGATGTCACTGTCTAATATGAATGGCATGTCAATCATACCTCATTTCATATGCAACTTTTCACGCCAATCACCGGAGCCATGCCCACTCCTGCGCAGAACCGAAGGTGAGCCAGTACACTACACTATTGCTGGCAATTGTATTTTCTTTTGTTTGTTTTTGTTTCTTGCTTGTTGCTACATGCTTTTCCCCTTCACTGGTAATTATTTTTTCAGGTGGCCAGCAATAGTATTGCTTACTAGTGCATGTACTAATTCAGACATACATTACAAGACAATTTCCCTCATTTCACAGGACAGCATTGCTTTGGACAGTTGCATCTTGGAAACAAACCCACTGAATTGCAAATGCCCTAAGATTGTAGAAGAATAAAATATTTTAATGTTTCAATAAAAACATGCCAGACTACTCTGAAATTGAATTGTGTTACTGTACTAAGTTTATATACCTGTGTTTGTAAAACCACAGACTTGCTATGTCTTACTGACTGGCTTGCAATTCAAGGCATTCGTGATTATCTTGTCAAATTTGTATATGCTGGATAAGTGATAAATTCATACCGATCAACCTCTTAGAGCAGGAAATCTGGATAACGCCATAAATAAAAGTAGAACAAAGGTCCAACAATAGGGGCAATTTTTAAATATTTCTCTTACAAACTTAGAAAGTTGCTAGAATAACAAGTTTTGCATTAGCATGAATATTCTGAAGGGTATGAAGTCTGAAACTCAAATTTCTGCCATTATTTTCTAACTTCAGTCTTTAATGATTTGCCACTAATTTGCCAGGAAACCACAATTTTACAAAAAAATGGACCAAAAATATGAGGTGAAAATCTGTGCATTCTATGAAAATCTGTACAGTTGAGAGGTATGGCTGATAATGTGTGTATTTTTTAAACTTTGTATGCAGTCCACATAACTGTTTTAGTGCTATACTTCACTGTTAATCTAGGAATTCTCATAACTTTTCTCAAACTTGCCTCTTTTGTGACACGGATGGCTGTGTTGATGAGACCACTTACCCCCTTATCAAGATGGAAATAGATAATAATTTAAATAAATAAATGCATGTGTCATGTGCCATTATGTGTTTACCATATGTATTGCTTCAGATTATTAAAATGTATTTGCTGTATATCTTTATGTTTTTATAGAGCAACATATATTTGTATGTCTATACACATGCACACATAAAAGTATATTATATATATATATATATATATATATATATATTTTTTTTTTTTTTTTTTTTTTTTATTTTTAGCCTGTAAATGTATTAACACTCATTTTTTTTTTTTGTCTATAATTTGTATTACTGATGTGATGACTTTTGTATGTAAGCTTAAGCTGGAGCTTTTCTCCCCGGGCCTCCGTTGGAAATGGGCACTGTCCCAGTCAGACCATCCTGGTAAACAAATGTAAAATATATTAAAAAACAAATATATATATATATATATATATATATATATATATATATATATCTGGGATCCGTACAGATTTAACTGCATTTTCCATCGAAACCTTAATCAGTGAGCATACTTAACCGAAAGTGCTGATCACCGAAGCAGCACTTTCGTGTAAGTATGCTGGTAGTGCCGGTCGTACTATGGTGCGGATAAGGGAAAATTCCCCTTTCCCCACTGTAGTGCGACCTCGGAGTGAGAATATTAATGTGGGGGGGTGTGGGGGGCAGGGAGGCTTGCCCCCCTGCATAGCAGTAGATTTGATGTTTTTTTTTAACATACTTTAACGAAAGTGCTTTTTCGGTGAAAGCACTTCTGTTAAAGTATGTTCGGTAATTATGAATTTGGACTTTTGAAATTTTGATCAAAAGTCCTAGATCTATATATATATATATATATATATATATATATATATATATATATATATAGATACACACACACACACACACACACACACACACACACACACACACACATATATATTTATATATAAATCTGTTTCTGAATTTGTGTGTGTCTCTGTTTATGCATACAGACGTACACACACCTATATGTGTGGTGTGTTGGTGGATATATACATATATACATGCACACTCTCATACACTGTCTTGCAGGAGGTATTTTGACTAAGTTGACAGTATAGCTGCTCCTAACAGCATTCGTGTCACTGACCCTTTATTGCTAGTTTTTCAAGTAACATTTTTTTTTTCCATTTGTCATATGCCACTTGACAAGAGTATTAAAAGTGTGATTCAAACTACAGAAATTATAGACTCATAAGCTTAACCATCCTTATCTGTAAGGTCATGGAAAGAATCATCATTGACCCTTTAAATAAGGACATAGGTGATCCACAAACCCTTGATTAGACACAATTTGGTTTTGTCAAAGACAGGCCATGCCTGTTAAACCTGGTAGACTTCTTCAAAAACATCACCAAAGCCATAAATGAAGGGAATCCCCTTTGGTAAAAACTCTGTACCCATGAACTACTACATAGACAGCAGTCTACTTAACACCGGATGTGTGATGAGACCTTGGGTTCCAGGTGGACAGTAGTCTGTCCTTTGATAGTCACATCACCACAGTAGTTAGGAAGTCCTTCTATGTGGCACACCTCATCATAAAAGGGTTCTCATCCAGGAAAAAAGAGGTCATTGTTCCCCTCTACTTGACACTCATTAGACCCCTTTTAGAGTACAACGCCCCTTTTGGAATGTATCTCACAAGACATCCGTAGCAGCTGGAAAGGCCACAGAAGTACCTCACAAAGAGAACTACTGGTCTCAAACAGATGCCCTACACTGACCATCTCAAAAAACTCCAGCTTTACTCCGTAGCATATCACCTACTCCGAGGTGATCTCTGCCTAACATATAAAGCAATGTCAAACCCAGAGGTGTTGGACATGCTACACCTAAAGAAATCCTAATTCCACCGAGCTACATGCTCTAGGGACCTAAACCTTGTCACCACAATAAACAGGCCATGCTGGAGGGATAGATTCCTGTCCCAGAGACTTCCCATACTCTGGAATAGGCTACCCATCTATGTCAAGCAAAATTCTTCATTAGCACTCTTCAAGAAAAATCTTGATGAGTGGATGGGAAATAGGAAATACACCCCTGGGATCACTTCTGTGTCTCTGCTTGATAGTGGCACAGGAAAATAACTTTCTTGGGTGGCATATGCCAGGGAACCGTGTTGGCTAGGCTTACGAAGGCCCTCCGGCTGATAGCCTTGTACCTACCTCTGAAACTATGAACCTATGGAAATCTGTGCATGCAACCTACATCATTGATAAACTCTCCCAGCTGAATATCAACCCTTATGTTGTCAGGTGGTTTGCTAAATGTCTCACCATCAGATCACACTCAGTCAAAGTTGGGGACTTTACCTCAACCAGCAGAACTCTAAGCAGTAGAGCTCCACAGTGGTCAGTGCTGGGCCCCGAGTTGTTTAGAATATACTTCTCAGAAGTTCAGGCAAAAACAGAGAGGCTGTGCCTGACTATGTTTGCTGGTGACTGCAAATTAAGTGCAACCACTGAATCCCAAACAATGTCAATATACTTCAAGATAGACTTACACAAATCAATGGTTGGTGCCAAAGCTGTGGACTCAAACTCAGTGCTAAAAATGCATTATCATCCCCTTCGGTAAAAAAACAATATCCCTGCAGGCTGTCATATAATAATACCCTAATGCAACAACTCAGTAGTGAGAGACTTGGGAATGCAAGCTGACTGTAACCTAAACTTTGACCACCATGGGTCTACTGTGGTAAGGAAGGCATTCTACGTTGCTTCCCTCATTATTAAAGTAATTGCCTCAAGAGTGAAAGAGGTCATCTCAAGAGTGATAGAGGTCATAACTCCCCATGTACTTGACCCTTATCAGGCCAATAATTGAGTACAAGGCTCCCTTTGGCGTGTACCTTACCAAGCATCTGCAGCAACTTGAAAGACCCCAGAGATTTCTAACCAAGATAATTACAGGGTCTCCACCACATGTCATACACTGACATATAAAAGTCACCATCACTGTACTCAGTTGCATACAGACTTCTTAGAAAACACTTGTGCCTGGCCTACAGATCAATCTCACATCCAAACCTAATGGAAATGCTGCACATCCACAAGTCAAATGGGATAAGGGTCACTTGTTCCAGGGAACTTAACCTAGCATGTGGCTAGCCTAGTGGCAGCTTCTCATGTGCAGTGGGCAAAGACATCATGGGAGAACATCAAGGAATTTGGAAGATGGAAGTACAACACTTATGAAAGATAGCTGAAAAATAACCTCTTCTACCTCACCTAACATTGTTATCTTTTATTTGTAGAACCTGGGTGTAACCTGTAAAACACACATTTCACCTTCCAACATTACCTTTTGTGGACTGGAGCTTCCTGCATGTTTGAACACCTGGAACCCTGCTTGTGCTCTTCCATGTGAATGGGAACACCTGTCTTATATACACCTCCTGGAACATGTTGACATTAAATGTGATATATTGTGGTACCTAGGGTATAACATGTAAAATCTGTGTTAAAGCCAAACTTATGACATTTACACTGAGGCCATACAGTTTACAGAGCTGTACACCCTTCCACAATCCTTACTATTGCATACTGTCCATGGTAATGCTTACATCAAGGGTTCAAATGGCATGTGCAGTTCTTGCTCTGTATGCCATTCTTCAGCCGACATAGTGCTGTCCATCACTAGGGTACATGGCCCATTCCACCCTGCTTGACCTCTTACAGCTATGCAACATGCACACCACTATGAACACCCACAACAAAGACTGTGATATTTTATGGACACAGAAGTAGAACATGGCTATAACAACAGATTTCTATCCCAAGGAATCCTATACTTATTGAATAAATTTCTTTGTGTATGTTAAGCAATACTACACACGGTCTGTATTCAGCAATATTCTGAATGAATAACTGGGAAATCATAAATCCTCTTTGGGGTATATAGCATGGTGCTTGTTGACCATGGAGCTTAACTCATTCAACAGTGTTCAGGCTTAGCTGGCTATGCTTATCAATGGTCTTTTGAATTGCATGCCTAGAATATACTTATGACCTTAGCAACCTAATATATAATTACGGACTATCTTACACATGTGCATGCTGCATATCGAATATATACGCAGACAAAAACATCAGTTTATTGACAAATGTATTTCTATAATCTATCTCATTTGAATGTCATTACTGCAGGATTTAGCTTTACACACTGTGCTATTTTTCCTTTCAGAATACCCACTACTGTGTTTTTGTCCTGTAAGAGTACCAACTATATACACACATAACAAGGTACCTGTAAACAAACATATAATTGTTTACGTTATTAAGTAATGAAAACAACCTTTCCAAGGTACCATGAATTAAACTTATCCTCTGAAATAATTTAATTTATTCCCCTTATTTCATAGGTTCATAGGTTCATAGGTTGGTACTAGGCTATCGGCCCTATGGCCTATACAAGCCTAGCCATAACAATTCCCTGGATATTTCTTCCCACACTATTTACTTCCCTGGACCCCTGTCTAGCAGGGTGACTGATGTGATCCTTGGGGTAAATTTCCTATCTCCCATCCAGTCGTCAAGGTTCCTTTTGAAGACGGGCAAAGAGGTGCACTGCTTGACATGTATGGGCAGTCTATTCCAGAGTCTGGGGAGTCTCTGAGTCAGGAACCAATCCCACCAGTATGCTTTGTTCATTGTGATGATAAGGTTTAGATCCTTGGAGCGTATGTCTCTGAGGGATTTGGATTTCTTCAAGTGTATCATGTCCAACAGCTCTGGGTTTGACATGGCCTTGTATATTAAGCGGAGATCACCTCTGAGTAGACGATATGTGACAGAGTATAGGTGGAGGTTTTTTTTAGATGGTCAGCATAGGGCATCTGCTTTAGGCCTGTGATTCTTTTAGTGAGGTATTTCTGCAGCTTTTCCAGTTGTTGCAGATGTCTTGAGAGATACATACCAAATGGGGTGTTGTATTTTATAATGGGCCTAATGAGGGATTAGTACAGTGGGACAATGACCTCCTTTTTCTGGATGAAAAGCCCTTAGTGATGAGGTGTGTCACATAGAAGTATTTCCTGACTGTTGTGACAATGTGATTATCGAAGGTGAGACCACTGTCCACCTGTGTCCCTAAGTCTCTTATCACACTTTCGGTGTTTAGTGTACTGCCACCTATGTGATACTTCACGGGTACATGTTTTTTCCCAAAGGGGATAACTATGTATTTCTTGGCATTGAGCTTGAGTCCATGGCTCTGGCACCAAGCATCTGTTTCTGTAGAATATCAACATCATCTGGGGATTCAATAATGGCTCCCAGTTTGCAGTCATCTGTGAACTTTGTTAGCCAGAGTCCCTTAGTGTTGGCCTGTACTTCAGAGAATTAGATACCAAACAAGAGCGGTCCCAGGACTGAACCCTAAGGTACTCCACTTGTCACTTGTCTGGAGCTGGATTTGGAGTTGGCTACTTTTAAAGTGTGGGTTCTGTCAGTAAGCCAGTTGGCAACCCATCGAGTGGTGTAGGGATTAATTCCCAGCTTAGCAAGTTTATCTATGATTCCAGAGTGGGGGGATTGTGTTGAAGGCCTTGACAAGGTCCAGATAGACTGCATGGACCACCTTACCCTTGTCTACGGCTCTGTAGACTGATTCAAAGAAGTCAATCAGGTTCAGAAGAGAAGATTGGCCCTTCATGAACCCAAACTGGGTGGGGGTCCAGTGTTTGAAGGTTGCCAATGTCTTTGTTTATAAGTTCCATGATAAAACGTTCCATGGCCTTTTAGATCAGGCTCATCAGACTGATGGGACAATAGTTCCTGGGATCCAAGGTGGATCCCCCCTTGTGGAGTGGGATAACTGTAGCTGTGAGCCACTCAGTGGGTACAAAGCCTGAGGTGAGGCTATGATTAAACATGACACTTAGATGAGGTACCTGTTCATTTTGTAGTTAATGCAGTACACAGCCTGTGATGTTGTCTGTTCCCATGGATGCTGCATTCTTAGCTTTGGAGAGTGCATTTTTTTACCTTTGTGGCCATTATTACCAGAATTTGGCAATCTTTCAGTATCGAGATGGGTCCTTTACGGGGTGAGAGATGGGTGAAATTTGCACTGAATCGATCTGCCAAGATATTGGCAATATCCTTGGGATCAGTATATTTAATGCCATTCTGTTGTAGTTCAGAGCAGATGTGAGCATTACCATTTAGATTCTTGAAATAGCTATAGAATGCCTTGTGGTCGTCTTTGGAATCTTTGGCAATTTTATTTTCGTAACTAGCTTTGGAGGATTTTATGAGGGATCTCAGCTTCTTACTGAGGCTGTTAAGGGAGTTTTTTGCATCCTGTGATTTTCCTCTTTTCTGTAACATTTTCTTCCTTTTGTTGTAAAGTTTGTTTATGGCAAGGGACCACCAGATTGGCTTCCTTTCTTTGGAGGAGAGCGTCTTGGTTCTATTGGGTTTGGCACGATTCATGCACGAGTAGATGGCCGCATACGGTGCCTTAGTGTAGGATTCTGCAGTCGAACTTTCAGATCCTGTCTGCATGGGTGTCATGAAGTTTGTCACTTCTGACTTAAGTAGCATGAAGTTGACTTTGGAGAAGATTTTTACGGTGGTTTGCTTACTGGAGGGTGTGGCTGTCAAGGGTGATTAGCTTATGGTCAGACCTGACCAACGAGGGGTTACCACAGGTGTGGAGCATCAATTTTCCATGTTGGTAATGAGCAGATCTAGGATATTGGAGTTCCTGGTGGGCTTAAGGTTTAGTTGAGCCAGGGCATTGGAATTTATGAATTCCAAGAACCGTTGGATAAAGGTGTTGGTACACAAGTGGTTTTCCCAGTTAATGGCAGAGTAGTTGAAATCACCCATTATTAGGGTGTTTGGTTATATCTTCATATTTTCCAGTATATTTAGAAAGGTGTAGTGAGAATCTAGGGGCATGGTGGCTGATCTGTAGCAAGCTACAATTTAGATTTCAGTCTTCCCTAGTGTTAGTTGCACCTGGAGAATTTCAGGCGCATTGTGTTGGGCAACTAGCCTGGTGTTGTGAATATCCTTAGTGAATATGGATACTCCTCCACCTTTAGTGTTTGGTCATGGTTTGGTGGCTGAAAAGTGTGGTAAGAGTTGTAATCTGGTATTGCAGGGGTGCACACTGGAGCCTTGAACCAGGTCTCAGTTACTGCACAGATATCAATGTTCTCCATTTTTAGAAGTGCTTCAAGAGAATGCATTTTGAGGTTTAGACTTCTAGCATTGAGTAGCATTACCTTCAGATTTTGCATGCTTGTACCTGTTACAGTGGTGGTTTTGTCCTTTGAACTTTGCCTAAAAAGGCACTATATGGGGTGGCAAGAACCTTAGCCAGTAACCTGAATCCCAGGGGTAACAGGTGCAGACCATATTTTGCAAAGCATTATGGTCTGTCGATCATGTTGTCCCAAGCAGACAGATACTGGATCCCCTTTGAATGACACCAGAAGCTTAGCCAATTGTTGAGGTCAATCATTTTGTCCTTATACTGTGGTATCATTCTGGGTGAAGACAGGATGCTACTCAGGGCTAGGGTCATACCTGCCTGGGCCACATGATCCAAGAGCTCTTCCATCTCTCTTTTCATGGAGTCGAAATAGGTATGTCTCAAGTCATTCACTCCAACATGGGCAATGACAGAGTCATATTTGCACTTGTTGTGGAGTGACTTGAGTGCATGCGTTATGTGGCGGATCCTGGTACCCGACAGGCAGCTGACTGTAATTTTCTCCATGTTCAGCCTGGTGAGTGGGACATCAGTGTGCCTGACTGTAGAGTCACCTATGACTAAAGTGTTGGGTACATCGTCTTGCCTTGTGGGTTGTTGTTGGGTGGCACACTGGTGTTGTGAGCTATGTGACACTTTGGTTGTGCTTGGTGGTTGTTTGCGTTTCAGCTTCAGAGGTCCTTGTTGCTTGGGCACGTTAAAGTTAAGGGCCTCCACATATGTGGGTTTAGTGTTGGTATGTGTGGGTGTTGGTGGTGTGGGTTTAGAAGGGATATGTGTTGCTTGAGATGTAGTGTGGGTGTTAACCTTCTCCTCTTGACTGTCTAGCACAATCTTGGGTGGAAAGAGCTTTGCTTCCAGTTTGGCTATGTGAGTGCATTTATCGCAGGTTGTAGTGTTGGCTGGCAGGAGGAGAGGGTTATCTGTGTACGAGGCAATTGCTGCATTGCACTAGTCATAGTCGGCCTTAGGCATAGGCCAACTAGGCCTAGGGTGTTGCTATAGCAGGTGCACTTTTCCAGCATTTATTTAATGTAGTTAGACCAGGATGGGGGCACCAGGTGGTGTGGTGGGGGGCACAGTGGAGCCCTTTGCCTAGGGCACCAGTTGACCTAAGGCGCTCCTGTCCCCAGTATGCCCAGATTCACCAGGTAGCATGAGAAATCACCAGAAGCTGACCCTTGGACATGGCTGGTTTGGTGTTTTTATTTTATTTATTTTTTTTTTTTGTAAAGTACAAGAGCTGTTTTCCTTTACCTTAGCAAGGTGCTTTGTAGTTATAGGCTGTTTAGTGCCTACAATTAATTTCTTCTTGTTAGCAATGAGAGTTTGTATCAGTTTAAGACTTCCTAGTGCTTTCCAGCAGGTTTTAAAGCAAGTGCTAGTCACAGGGATGCTTAAAAGTAAGATGAAAAAATACTTTATCCTAAACACTGCAGTGTGCACTAGAGGAGTTAGATGTGAAAGTAAGTAACTTAAGTTTTACTTGTCTAAAAAGTTAAGTTTTTAGTGGAGAGTCCCTACTTTTAAACAGCGAGATAGATTGAAAGGGGGTGGTCACATTTGTATTCTGGTACTATGGAATACAGTAGGATGGCCAATAAATTTAGTTGAAGGGGAGTGATTTCACAAAATGATAATTTCGTGCTTACTCACACAAGCCAGTAAAAACAGAGAGGAAATGAGATATATGGTCAAATTAACATAAGGGGAAGGCAACTAGGAAGGCAGTTGTGTTTAAGAACACTACAGTAACCAGGTGGGAGGGTGGAGAAAAAAAATTCTGCCTGACTCACAAGAGACAGAGCTGTGGTCTCTTTTCAAGTTTTAATATGCAGTTAAAAGCAGAATACAAGTAAAACACAAGGTAAATAAAACAAATCACAGTATTCAAAATAGAAAAAGGCAATAAAGTAAGAATCTTGAGGCAATGTTAAGACTGCCTCATGTACACAGACAACCCTCTCCTCCTCCCAACAAATTCCAACACATGTGAGAGATGCAACCATATAGCCAAACTGGAGGCTAAGCTCACTCAACTCAGTACTGGCATAACCAGTCAGGAGGAGAAGGAAACCACACTCACTACAATTCCAGTCTCACATAGACCTACCACGACAGCAAACCAAACACATAATCACACAAAAACATACTCGGAGGCTCTAAATAAAGATCTGCCTAAGCATTATTAGTATATAGTTGAATCAATACACCACACGAGTAAAGTCACTTACAATTGGCAATTCACGGTAAATGAACTGAACTTGTTAGCAAACTGATCGTGGTATAAACCAATTGTCGGAAGTTCCATTATATTGCATTATAACACTGTCATCAGCAACGGTAACTTGCCTTTCTTTTCGTTGAAAAGATTTTGAGACAACTCAACTAAGTTGAACAATTAACAGTGTTACAATACAAGTTTGTTTGTATTTACGAACAATTACAGGCTCAACGAAGTCTGTGGTATTGACTATCGAATTATTTCCACAATTGTTACCGCGATGCAGCGGCTGCTACAGGAGCACCTGGATATCACAAATAAGCTTATTAAAGCTTTACATGAACAGCAATGTTTTGGTGGGAATGAAGCCGAGATGATTATCACAGACTCACAAGAGCGGCTTCTTACTTTACATTCAACTCCGAATACCAGCCTACACAATGCAGTTGCTAGGCAACGATCGGCCAGTCCTCAGTGTCAGGTAGTGACGTCAGGGAGAGAGGACGTCTTGGGGATACCTCTGAACGTTAACAGTAGTAATCAACACAACCAGACGGTCCGTAGAGTGAATGTACACAGGAATCATTCACCAAACAGAAACATTGATCTTAGCCGGTTCCTAACAGCGCCAAATTTGAATAGAGCAGGATCTGTTACAGCTCCGAACCAGGGAACACTAAATTCAAGGCTTGAAGAATTTGAAAGGACACTGAAAACTTTTAAATCTCTGCAGATGGATAATGCTTTTTTAGAACGCTCATTAGAGTTAAAACAAGTCCCAAAGGGACTACGTATTTTCAAGCTGCCTCATGGGTTTGCAGAAGGTACGCCACTTTTTTCAGAATTATTGGGACTTTATGACAATACTGGTTTTGAGCTTTTGAAACTCATTATTCGTAATAACAATGATAAGTTAAATGTTTTAAAGGATAAACTGTGTAACTTAGACAGAGGTATTAAGGCTGATGTTTTATTTGAGTACAACAAGTTTAAAATGGAAAATATTTTTAGAGATCTAGATAGATACATTACTAAAGGCTTAGACATTAAAAATCTGAAAATTGAGAGAGATACCAATGATTATAAAAACAATAGAGTATATAATCATTTTAGGGAATATAAAAACATGAAGTCACAACAACAGACTCGGAACACAAATGTAGTAGGGAATGGTCGGAATTTTAGTACAAATTTTAATACAAATGGGAATATTAACTCACACTCTAATTTTAACGATTTTAACACGGATGGTGACCACGAATCACGCTATCGAGGCAATTTTGACAATGATGAAGGGGCACAGTCAGTTTTTTTAGAGCAGCCAGCCCTAAGGAGATCAGAGAGAATAAGGGAGAGGCAGGGCAGCCAAAACTATTATGCTCAAAGGAACTACAACAATGGAGGCAACAGAAGGGGCAGATGGTAGAACAATGTGATACACAATGTAATGTAGATGTTGATTGTTCTGACAGTATACAATTGCGAACTTCAGTAACATTATATTTAAATTCAGATGTTGGAGATGTGCAACAAAATACTGCAAGTGTCGATACTGCCATGAAAAACCCAAGTTATGGTAGTGAAGTTATAAACTATATGGGTTTCAATTTGTACAATTTTACTGACAAGACATTTGACACTACATATTTAAAATTGTTTAGTAAAGGATTCACATTTGTGCCGACCTTCAAGTTAGACATAGGTGATGTTCTGATTAATTTAAAAACATATACTAGGTTATTGAATTTAAAGGTCTTTTTTCATGACTCAAATTCAGTCGTACCAGATGGAGGACTCACACTCAAACGTCATAGCACATATATACCACCTCAGAATCTCATTATACACATATTTGAAAAACTCTGTGAGACACATATAAGAAGGATACTAAATGAAAAAACCAGTATCACACACAATCTAACTTCAGCAGAACGTTTCTGTTTAAAGGAGCTCACTAGTTCTAACAAGTTTAGAATAATGAAACCAGATAAAGGAGGTGGTGTAGTTATTATGTTGACTCATGACTACATAAACAGGATGGTTAGACTTTTGGATGATGAAGACACCTATGACAAGGTGAATAGACATGATGTAGATAAGGCCTATACCAAAATTGATTGGCTGCTTTATGAATTCTTGATGGATGGAATGATTGATGCACAAATGTATCACTATTTATCAGTGGAATTCCCAGTAGTACCTTCTATTTTTGGGATTCCAAAAATTCACAAACATTTAGACAATCCCCCGTTCAGACCTATAGTCTCCGCTAAAGGATCAAAGACAGAGGCTTTGGCTGCTTATATCGATTTTAAGTGCAAGAAAGTATTGACAGAATTTCCACACATTATTAGAGACTCGTGGCACTGTTTGGATTCCATTCGTGCTTTTGTCAACTCTGTTGATGATAAATTTGATTTTTGTATGGTTACCATCGATGTTGTTAACTTATTCAGTGTAATTCCACATCAAGAAGGCCTTGAGTTGTTTGAAATTTGTCTTAACAAACACAGTGGCTATAGTAACTCTGAATGTAGATTGTTGACACAGATGTTGGAATTAGTTTTAGAAAATAATTTTATTTATTTTAACAGACAATATTACAGACAAAAAAATGGTGTTGCAATGGGGGCTAAATGTGCCCCTATTTATGCCAATTTGGTCCTGGCAGCATGGGAGGAGGAACATGTTTTTACTAGTATTTATTGGAGTAACATTTTGATTTATTTAAGATTTCTCGACGACATCTTAATTTTTTGGAAGGGGTCTGAAATTGAGCTCAAAGAATTTATTACATATATTGGTCTAACGACTAGTTTTTTGAAATTTACTAGTCACACTTCTTTTGAAAAAATCAATTTTCTAGATATCACAATCTCAATTCAAAACGACAAAGTAGAATCTAATATTTATCGGAAAAAAACTTACTCCAATTCATTTTTACATTTTGACAGTAGCCAC
This sequence comes from Protopterus annectens, assembly GCF_019279795.1. NCBI lineage: Eukaryota > Metazoa > Chordata > Ceratodontiformes > Protopteridae > Protopterus > Protopterus annectens. The sequence continues at coordinate 563,723,292 of NC_056735.1, forward strand.
CCGAATCATCAGAAAACAAACTTAGTTAAGGGTCAGATGGTGAGGCTGTCAAGATTAGTGAGTAGCGATGAGACTTTTTTAAAGGAACTCACTATATTAAAAAATATGTTCACTTCTAGAGCTTATCCAGAGGAGTTGGTATCAAGAATTGGTAATAGCATAAAAAGTAATAGATTAACACTTTATAAACCTATTATACATTATGGATTACCATCCAAGGATGCATCTAATGTTAGGAATGTTGGACACGACACTTTTGTTATTCCGTTCAATGAAAAATCCCAACAAATAGTTAAAGTGATCTATGATTCATGGAATATTATTACAGAAATTAATGTTGATTTGGGGAGTATTCTCGGGAATAAACCAAAATGCACTTTTAGTAAAGGGAGAAGTTTAAAGAATTTATTTGAGAAACCCCTACACAATGAAATGAATATGAGATCTAAAATGTATAAATGTGGTGGTTGTCGTTCATGTAGATTTATCAATAATGGACCATATTTATCTATACACAACTATGAAAAAACAATTAGATGTCCAGGAGTTTGTGATTGTAACACTTGTATGGTTGTTTATGCTGCTACTTGTACAAGTTGTCAGGCATTCTATATAGGAAAAACACACAGAAAACTAAAAACTCGAATTATTGAACACACCAGTGACATTAGGATAAAGAAACAAACAAGTGCCTTATATATTCACAGTACGGTGTGTGTTAATTTCAATAAGTTTTTATTTTTTGTAATAGATAGAATACCACAATTTAAGTTATACAATGGGGGCGATATTAAGACTTTGTTGGAAGCCAAAGAATGTATTTGGCAATTAAGATTAAACGCCAATAAGTGGCCTGGTATCAACGACCAAGTCTCCATTACAAGTATATTGAAGTTAAAATCACAAGCCATTTAGATGTAAATCACACACTTACAACGTTTTACATACTTCTTTCACATATACTTAATATATATATATATTTTTTATATAATTGTTTATAGATTTTTTATCTTTATATATATGTTCCATACATACATCACAAGAGAGTTTAGTTAAGTAGAGATTTATGAATTAAATGCATAAAATACACTTTTTAAACAATTTTAACTTTTTGTCATAAACCTGTTAAAAAATTTCTTTATTCTCATTTTTAAACATGTTGTATTTAATTATTTATATATTTATTATATTCTATATTCATTGTAAACACGTTTACTATGTCTATTTATTAATGTATAATTAACTCAAATTTGTTTAGTAACATAAAAACAAAATTTACTCAAATTTGTTTAGTAATATAAAAACAAAATTTAAATAATAACTTTTATCTAGTTTATTTAAATATTAATTATATTTAATATTTAACATTTATTGTAAACATGTTTAGTATGTTAATTCTTAACTATATAATTTACCCAAATTTGTTTTGTAATATAAAAAACAAATTTATACAATATGTCTATGTTAGTGTGAGGATTTGTTGCACGAACAAAAAACTTAAAAGTTTATAATTAAGTGCTATATGAGTTTAAACTCTCTGCTATGGTTTTTACCAGTATTTCAGTTTCTATTTGTTTGTTTATTTGTATTCTGCATTCATTGCTAATGCGGAACAAAGCCTTCATTATTGAGTGTTGATTGACTTAATTAAGTATTTAAAGCATTAGTATTTAAGGGACGTTCTAGGTTCACATAGTTTGTACTCTGATGATGCCCTAATATGGAAGGGTGAAAGCGCTTAGTACTGCTGTTACAACTGTTTTTACTGTTTTCGTTGTGGTCCAGTTTTTGTTCCGAATAAAGAAGATTTTGCATCAAATTCTAGGAGTCAAGGTTCTGATTATTACTGCTTACTAGTATTGGTCGGAAGTTTGTTTCAATCATTCTGGGTGAAGACAGGATGCTACTCAGGGCTAGGGTCATACCTGCCTGGGCCACATGATCCAAGAGCTCTTCCATCTCTCTTTTCATGGAGTCGAAATAGGTATGTCTCAAGTCATTCACTCCAACATGGGCAATGACAGAGTCATATTTGCACTTGTTGTGGAGTGACTTGAGTGCATGCGTTATGTGGCGGATCCTGGTACCCGACAGGCAGCTGACTGTAATTTTCTCCATGTTCAGCCTGGTGAGTGGGACATCAGTGTGCCTGACTGTAGAGTCACCTATGACTAAAGTGTTGGGTACATCGTCTTGCCTTGTGGGTTGTTGTTGGGTGGCACACTGGTGTTGTGAGCTATGTGACACTTTGGTTGTGCTTGGTGGTTGTTTGCGTTTCAGCTTCAGAGGTCCTTGTTGCTTGGGCACGTTAAAGTTAAGGGCCTCCACATATGTGGGTTTAGTGTTGGTATGTGTGGGTGTTGGTGGTGTGGGTTTAGAAGGGATATGTGTTGCTTGAGATGTAGTGTGGGTGTTAACCTTCTCCTCTTGACTGTCTAGCACAATCTTGGGTGGAAAGAGCTTTGCTTCCAGTTTGGCTATGTGAGTGCATTTATCGCAGGTTGTAGTGTTGGCTGGCAGGAGGAGAGGGTTATCTGTGTACACGAGGCAATTGCTGCATTGCACTAGTCATAGTCGGCCTTAGGCATAGGCCAACTAGGCCTAGGGTGTTGCTATAGCAGGTGCACTTTTCCAGCATTTATTTAATGTAGTTAGACCAGGATGGGGGCACCAGGTGGTGTGGTGGGGGGCACAGTGGAGCCCTTTTGCCTAGGGCACCAGTTGACCTAAGGCGGCTCCTGTCCCCAGTATGCCCAGATTCACCAGGTAGCATGAGAAATCACCAGAAGCTGACCCTTGGACATGGCTGGTTTGGTGTTTTTATTTTATTTATTTTTTTTTTTTTGTAAAGTACAAGAGCTGTTTTCCTTTACCTTAGCAAGGTGCTTTGTAGTTATAGGCTGTTTAGTGCCTACAATTAATTTCTTCTTGTTAGCAATGAGAGTTTGTATCAGTTTAAGACTTCCTAGTGCTTTCCAGCAGGTTTTAAAGCAAGTGCTAGTCACAGGGATGCTTAAAAGTAAGATGAAAAAATACTTTATCCTAAACACTGCAGTGTGCACTAGAGGAGTTAGATGTGAAAGTAAGTAACTTAAGTTTTACTTGTCTAAAAAGTTAAGTTTTAGTGGAGAGTCCCTACTTTTAAACAGCAAGATAGATTGAAAGGGGGTGGTCACATTTGTATTCTGGTACTATGGAATACAGTAGGATGGCCAATAAATTTAGTTGAAGGGGAGTGATTTCACAAAATGATAATTTCGTGCTTACTCACACAAGCCAGTAAAAACAGAGAGGAAATGAGATATATGGTCAAATTAACATAAGGGGAAGGCAACTAGGAAGGCAGTTGTGTTTAAGAACACTACAGTAACCAGGTGGGAGGGTGGAGAAAAAAAATTCTGCCTGACTCACAAGAGACAGAGCTGTGGTCTCTTTTCAAGTTTTAATATGCAGTTAAAAGCAGAATACAAGTAAAACACAAGGTAAATAAAACAAATCACAGTATTCAAAATAGAAAAAGGCAATAAAGTAAGAATCTTGAGGCAATGTTAAGACTGCCTCATGTACACAGACAACCCTCTCCTCCTCCCAACAAATTCCAACACATTTGAGAGATGCAACCATATAGCCAAACTGGAGGCTAAGCTCACTCAACTCAGTACTGGCATAACCAGTCAGGAGGAGAAGGAAACCACACTCACTACAATTCCAGTCTCACATAGACCTACCACGACAGCAAACCAAACACATAATCACACAAAAACATACTCGGAGGCTCTGAATAAAGATCTGCCTAAGCAGCAGAGACCTCCAAAGCAGACACCCAAACAACCGCTACCCCAAAACAAAACACATGCAACACATATCTCACAAAGCCAGTGTGCCGAACAGTCACAGCCCTTAAGACTAAACAACACACCTGATACAATTGTAATAGGTGACTCTATCGTCAGGCACACTGACGTCCCGCTCACCAGGCTGAACAAGGAGAGGGTCACGGTGAGCAGCCTGTCAGGCGCTAGGATCCGCCACATAACACAAGCATTCAGGTCACTCCAAGGCAAGTTCAAATATGACTCAGTCATTGTCCATGCTGGTGTGAATGACCTGAGACGTACCTTCCTGGACTACATGAAAAGAGACATAGAGGAGCTCTCTGAGCATGTAGCCCAGGCCAGTATGACCCTGACCTTGAGTAGCATCTTACCCTCACCAAGAATGTTTCCACAATATGAAGACAAGATGATCAATTTCAACAATTGGCACTGGTGTCATTCAAAGGGGATCCAATGCCTGTCAGCTTCGGATGATATGCTCGACAAGCCACGATGCTTCGCTGGGGACGTCTTGCACCTGTCACCCCTGGGCTTTCGGATATTGGCAAAGGGTCTTGCTACCCCCATAGTGCCTTTTTTAGGCAAGGCTCAAAAGACAAACCCACCTCCATAGGTATCACAAGGGATAAGAAACTAAGAGTAATGCTACTCAACGCCAGAAGTCTAAACCTCAAGATGCACGCACTCAAAACTCTCCTTAGCATGGAGAACATCGATATCTTTGCAGTAACAGAAACCTGGTTCAGGGCTCCCGAGAGCACCCCAGCACTACCAGGTTATACCTCATACCATGCTTTTTGGCCCCAAAACTTGGACCGAACCACAAAAGGAGGGAGAGTATCGATATTCATCAAAGATACCCACACCTTCAGGTTGGTGGCAAAGCACAAAGCATCAGAGACTATCCATGTGCAACTAACAGTGGGTAAAACTGCCTTCTAGTTTATAGCCTGCTACAGACCACCCTCCCAAACCCAGGAACCCCACTCGGCCTTCCTGAGAACACTGGAAAATATGAAGATCTCTCCAAACACCATTATATTGGGCGACTTCAACTACCCAAACATAGACTGGGAGCATTACTCTAGCTCCAACACCCTAGCCCAAAGGTTCCTAGAATTTATAAACTCAAATGCTATGGAACAACTTGTTACCACTCCCACAAGAGGGGAAAACATACTGGACCTGATCATCACCAACATGGGGACTCTATGCTCCAGACCAGAAGTGTATCCCTTACTGGTAGGATCAGACCATAAACTAATCTCACTGGATATTCACATCCCAACCCCACCCCCTGCCCAGAAATCAACAGTGAAAAACTTCTCTAAAGCAAATTTCACACTCCTCAAAAAACTGAGGTGGAATCCTTCAAAGCCCCCAGGCCTGTGGAAAATACGGCCCAGACCGCAGAATCCTTTATAAACGCAATCCCAAATAAAACAAAGACCCAATCCTCCAAAGGCAGACGTCCTGTCTGGTGGACCCCAGCCATAAACAGACTATACAATAGAAGGAGGAAGCTACTAAATGATCGAGCAAAATCCCGAAAAGGGAAGGCATCACTGATCAGTATTAGCAAAAAACTGCGGGCACTCCTGAAATTGCCTAAGGGCAGCTTCGAGAGAAAAATTGCACAGGACACTAAGGATAATCACAAGGCTTCCTTTAGTTTTGTTAGGAGCCTGGGTGGTAATTCCCAGATATGCTCAGAATTAGTCCAAAATGACAAAAAATACACCAAACCCACAGACATTGCCAACATCCTAGCTGACAGGTTCAGCGCAAAGTTCTCCCCCGCCTCCCCACCAAAAGGGCAAATATCTATCCCAGCAGAGTGCTGCCCCCCTGACATCTCAGATGCTCAGGTAAAAGCCACCCTCTCCAAAGCAGAAAACACAGCATCAATGGGACCAAACGATGTCCCAGGCTGTGTCCTACATGAACTCCAAGAAGAGCTAAACCCAAACATAAAACTACTGTTCAATCTCAGCCTTACTACAGGATATGTGCCCAAAGACTGGCGTACAGCAACAGTGGTTCCTCTCCATAAAGGTGGTGCCTCAATGGATCCTGGAAACTATCGTCCCATAAGCCTTACTAGCTTGGTCTGCAAAGCTATGGAAAGGATCATCATGGACCTCATAAATAAAGATATTGGGGACCTACAGGCACTGGATCCTACCCAGTTCGGCTTTGTTAAGGGCAGATCCTGCCTCTTAAACCTGGTTGATTTCTTTGAAACAGTCACCAAGGCCATTGACGAGGGGAAGGTGGTCCACACAGCCTACCTGGACCTCGCAAAAGCCTTCGATACAATACCCCACTCGGGCATTGTAGATAAGCTCACCAGCTTAAATATAAACCCCTATGTCACTAGATGGATTGCAAACTGGCTCAAGGACAGAACCCACATGGTTAGAATTGCTGGAGCCATGTCAGACTCCAAACCAGTTACAAGTGGTGTCCCACAAGGCTCAGTCCTGGGACCTCTCTTGTTTGGTATATATTTCTCGGAGGTACAGGCCAACACAGAAGGACTGTGGCTGACCAAGTTCGCAGATGACTGCAAACTGGGCGCCATAATTGACTCTCCAGCCGACACAAGCATCCTCTAAAAGGGCCTCATAGAAACAGACAACTGGTGCCAGAGCCATGGCCTCAAGCTAAATGCCAAAAAGTGTATAGTCATCCCCTTTGGCAAAAACAAAGTGCCCACAAATTACCACATAGGTGGTAATCCATTAAGTACAGAAGAAGTAATTAGGGACCTGGGGACCCAAGTTGATAGCAATCTCTCATTTGACAACCACGTGGCCAAAGTGGTTAGAAAAACATTTTATATAGCCCACCTAATCATGAAGGGATTCACATCTAGAGCAGGGGAGGTTGTCGTGCCTCTTTACTCATCCCTCATCAGGCCCATAATTGAGTACAATGCCCCTTTTGGGATGGGATGTACCTTACCAGACACCTGCAGCAACTGGAATGACCCCAAAAGTACCTCACCAAGAGGATCAAAGGGCTCAAACAGATGCCATATGCTGCCCAGTTAAAGAAACTCCAGCTCTACTCAGTGGCATACCGCCTGTTCAGAGGCGATCTGTGCCTGATGTATAAAGCCATGTCCAACCCGGAATTAATGGACATGCTGCACCTCAGAAAATCCAAATCCCATCAAGCTACGTGATCAAGAGACTTGAACCTCAGCACTGAAATAAATAGGACATGCTGGAGGGACAGATTCATAACCCAGAGGCTCCCTTCACTCTGGAATAAAATCCCAGTCCAGGTTAGGCAGAGTCCCTCATTAACTCTCTTCAAGAGGAATCTTGATGAGTGGATGGGAGATCATAGGTTTACCCTGGGTATCACTTCTGTGTCACTGTTAGACAGAGGCACAGTATACTAACCTCGAAAAATGGCATAGCAAAATAAATTTAAAATGGGTGGCGAAAGCCAGACACATTCTGGCTAGGCTTATAAATGCCCTAGGGCAGATAGCCTAGTACGAACCTATGAACCTATGAACCTATGAACAAATAAAAAGCAATTTAACCTTTCCCTCACAGCAAAGTGTAGCAGAGTCTGGGTGAGCCTTTCTAGCTGTTTATCTCTTTGTTTACTTATTAATTTCAGTTTGATAACCATGTAAGTGGGATGCTGACAGACCCTATTGAATGACAACCTGAGCTCCATGGTGCAAGACACAAACAGAAAATTGTAAACAAAATAAAGAATGATACCACTTCCTGAAAGAATGTCAAACAGTCTGGAAAAATGCAGAAGTGGAAGCCAAGCAAGATGATAGTTGAAAAAAATATAAGAAATGGAAATGAAGTCACACTATGACTACCACTTTGCATGTAAGAACAACATTATTGTTCACGCCTGAAATATTTGTACGTATGTACATATGTAAAATGTATAAATATAAATAAGCTAAGCTGTTTAACAGAGTGGCTGTGTTAAGTATATATGGATCTCTCCATTTTTTTATGTGTAATGGTGTTCTTTACACTAATGAATGTGTATTATAGATGTCTTGCATTGTTGTGATTCATCTGCAGATTGTCTCTTTGCAACAAAATATCACACTTGCTTTTATTTGAAATTTACACTGTTTCACTGTAAACTTGTTAAATTATATCTGTCTATGCCTAGATATGATAGTTATATGTCAATTAAATAAAACCATGACTTCACATGCAACCTGTGTGTCTGTTTGCTTATTTATTTTGTAAAATAAATGAAACTAAAATTTTACATGGAATATGTGTGTCTCTTTACTTATTTATGTATGTATAAAGTTGTACTGGCTAGTTCTAATTAAAAACAAAAAGGTATGTCTAGTATAAAGGAATATGCATGCAATAAATGCCATTAATTTGTTGTAATTTCATGACATTTCAGTTATAATTGAAGGCACACCTCTCAACCTTAAAGTGCAGAGAGAGAAGCCTTAACAGAAAATTTTAATTGGCTTAAGTAGTTACCAAAGTCCAAGATAAAAGAGTAGACAACACTAACTTTACTCAAAAGTGTTACATGACAGCAATAAGGTACAAGCAGAAGACAAAGTCCATATGACCTGAAGTTGACTAGTTACTCCCCAGGAAATACCCTCTACCACTTAACCCCCCTACTGTTACTAAAACACAGGTCCTCACTGCACTCTCCAGAGCTAAACACACTACAGCAATGAGCCCTGATAATATACAGGGATGCCTCCTATTTAGTTTGAAAACTGACTCCTCAAGCCCACTAGAATGGCTATTCAGTCACAACCTCCAGTCAGGTTTCGGTCGTAGGAAATGTAGGACTGCAACAGTCATCCCTCTACATACAGCTGGGCTATCAACAGACCCAGGGAACTACAGATTCATAAGATGGACTAGTCTTTTATACAAGACAATGGAAAAAGTTATAATGGCTCTAATAAATACATAGAAAATCTACAAACACTGAACCCATCCTACTTTGGGTTCATCAAAGCTAGGGCACACCTACTAAACCCAGTGGACTACCTTAAGAAGGCCAGTTGAGCCATGGATGATGGGCAAAAAAGTGCATACTGCCTACCTCGACCTGGTAAAGGCATTCAATACACTACCTCACTTAGGAATTATTGACAAACTCAAACATTTATACATAAATCTCTATGTAACGCAATGGATATTCAAATGGCTTGTGGATATGACACATGAAGTTAGGGTGAGGGAATTTACCTTCACCAATAGGCTTATTACTAGTGGTTTCCACAGAACTTAGTACTTGGAACTCTCCTGTTTGAAATACACTTCTCTGAAGTCATAGCAAATATGACCATCCCTGCAAATTACATCAATAACACTCTCCTAAGAGTAGACCCAGTGGTGAGGAATTTGATAACTCAGGTTGACAGTAACCTGAACTTTGATCACCATGTGTCCACGGTGGTGAGAAATTCCTTCTATGTGGGGCAAGTTATAAGTTATGGCATGGCATCCAGATCTAAGGAGAACATATCCCACAATGCTTAGCCCTCATTAGACCAATAATCGAGAGTACTCTTCTGCAATCTTCAGCATGTACCTGACCAGGCATTTGCAACAACTATAGTGGCCACAGACATTACTCATTAAAAGGATAATGGGTGTAAATAGCATGTCCTATGAGGAAAACACAAAACCCTTGCCCCTGTACTCAGTCTCCTACAGACTACTGAGAGGTAATCTATACCTAGCCTACAAGGCCTTCTCAGATCCAGCCCTGATGGATATGCTACACATTCCCAAAACAAAAAGCACAAGAATTGCCTGATCTAAGCATCTAAACCTTGTCTGTGACATAAGCAATACACTTTGGAGGAACAGAGGTGTGTTTGCAAAATGACCCTTTTTCTGGAAAAGACTCCCCATTTATGTGAAACAGAGCTCTTCTTTAAACCTATTTAAATAACATTTTGGACCAACAGATGGGAAATCATAAATTCATCCCTGTTGCCTTTATGGACAGCAGCACCTTATAGATCCTCTAAGGCACAAGTATACACCAAAGTCATTTTAGTCCTTGGGCATTGACAATTACAAAAACTGGGGCATGAATGGCCATGCTTAAAAAGGCTCTAGGGCCATTAGCCTAGTAACCTCATATGAGGATTTCTTCTAGTGAGTTGTAAATGTATGAAATTGCTTTCCTTACAAATTTGTGTGACATGAACATGTTGGGAACCAGAAATACATATAATAACCCAAATCATCTATAGTGGAATGTAGGAAAAGGTAGTCTACTGGTTATCAATTAGCTGTTCATTGAATAAGCCATACTTTACTGGGTATGACACTAATGTATATAATGTATTTATATAGCATATACCATGGACAGAAAGAAGTAGGTTAAAAAATATAAAAAAGATACCTGGGTACACAAGTCCCAAAATAAAAAAGTGCCTGATACTCATATGTGCACTGGTACAAGACACAGAAACATTCCAACAATGAGGTTAGGCCAGGTTCAGGAGGAGGATGCATCTACCCCATTGTAGAAGGAAGAAGTAGTCCACAAAAACTGAAAGGCCAGAAATGAGCCAGGAAGATGATAAAGAGTACTACTGAGGATAATAAACAAATTATGTATTGCTAGCATTATGCCAAAAGCCAGAAATTTCCAGATCAAAGATATTCATAAAGATTGAGACAAATCAGAGGAAAGAAAAATACTTGCAGCAGAAAATGGTCAGAACCTTCAAATGCATTTTTGAGTTCATTAATACAACAGGTCCATGAAAACCATTATATAGACAAAAACTTTGGGCAGTTTGAAAAAAGAAGCAACAAAGGAAGTGCAAAAAATGTAAAAAAACAACACCTAGAGATTTTTGAAAGGCATGAAAAATATGCATGGACATGGGAAAGAATGAGATCTGATTTGCTGCAATATTTATGCAAAGGAGAAAGCCAAAGCAACCAATACCAGAAAGCATCTCCAAATATACTTGAAGAGAAATACACACAATGTATTGAGGTATGGAAATGTTTGCAACACAAATAAACTAAGATCACCAAGGGGGAATGTAAAACAGAAGATTAGTACAGTAGAAGTTAAACAAATAGAAGCTGAAGTTATGGGATACTTCCAAAGTGAAGGATTTAATGTAAAATGTCTAACAGCATGATGGCACCATTAGTCCCCAAAGTAAGGAAAACAGAAAGGAAGAAATATGGATGTGGAAAACTATAACAACATTAATATGGTGCAATATTTATGCAAAGGAGAAAGCAAAACAAATCACTACAAAAAGCGTCACCAGGTTCTATATTAGAACACCGAAGTTTCAAAGCTTCGAATGTTCTATCGAACCTTATTCAATGAAAGTTGAAAACATTGAACATACAGAACAGCAAATTTTTTCCTAGGGAAAAAAATTGCTGTTCCAAAACACATATACACAAAACACGAACACCAAACAAACAGCAATCCACACACATACACCTAAAATCTTACACCTAACCCTACAACTACATATACACCACTAACTATCCACTTACCTTAACCCAAACCCTAACCCTAAGGTCCATCACTATCGCACACTCACTTCATCCGCACCCTAACCCTAACTCACCTACCCCACCCTAACCCTCAAGTCCACACAATCACACACTTACCTGACCCGCACCCTAACCCTAACTCACCTAACCCACCCTAACCCTCACGTCCACACAATTGCACACATACCTAACCCGCACCCTAACGCTAACTAACCTAAACCGCGTCCAATCGCACACTTACCTGAACCCGACCTGTAACTTTCCACCACAGCACTGAAAATACCGAAGCAACAGAAACGGACAAGTGAATTCTTTCCCTAGGAAAAAATCATTTTTCTGTAGCTTTGATATTTTCAGCGTTCGCTTAATATGGGTCGATATTAGAACATTCGAAGTTTTGAAACTTCGATGTTCTAATATAGACCCCATCACCAGAGGCAGTTGCAGACAAATAAAGACAAAGGCATCCGGATATACAAAATTTCACAACACAAAAATAAATAAGAAAATAAAGGGGGGGGGGGAGTAGAAAAAAGGAATAGCAATGTGGAAGTTAAAGAACTAAAAACTGATGTTATGGGTTACCTGTGATTTAGTGTAGAAAATCCTACAGTGGTAATGTCACCACATGATGGATCAATGCATCTAACAGATTAAGAAGAGACAGGTGGAACAGGAAGCATCTGAACACACCACATGAAGATTATCTACAGCCTTGAGTAGGACATGAGTAGATAGTTCTGCAGAGTTGCACAGTAAGGGAAGGAGCAAGAAACAAACATTGGCAACTCTGATACAGTTAATGTTGTGTAGTGATAGACAACTGAATTCCAATAGGAAAGAGCAAAAGATGATGCAGGATGCAGCTGAATAGAATATGTCACAGGAAGGTGTTCAGGAACTTTCCATGGAATCCCTGCAGCAAATGAACAGCAAAGGTAACAGTTGGTTTATTTAATAGAGATGGATAGACATATTAAGATCAATGAAAAAAATATTACAGAAAGGCAATAAGACCCAAAATGTTATAAGTCTGATTAAACAAATGAACACAGTAATTAAATCTGTCAACAGAAATTTGTGTAATGTAACAGAAGTAAATAGGCTGTATTAACTTGTAGCTAAATTAATAACAAGTACATTCTTATCACAAAAACACATGACAATAAGGGAAAGAAGGGAAGAAATCAAATGCCATCATGTAAGTACTGACTAGAGAAAACTATAAAGCGATTAAGACAAGAAGTGTCACTGTTAATAGAGTAGAGAAGAGGGAACAGAACAATACAAGTACCCAGAAAGAAATAGAAATTGACAAAAGCAATGCACAGTATCAGAACAGATCAGGATCTATTGTGTACTATTACAAATTATAGACTGCAACTAACAGCACAGGCAGAAAAACGTAGAAGAACTGCAAATAAATATAAAGGAAATGTACAAAATAAGTTATTTATTGATGACCCAAAAAAGTCAAAATCATGGTCTAAAACTAAATACCAAAAAATGCATTACTGTATCTTTTGGGAAGTCATCTATGCCTGGGAACTACCACACTAACAATACGCCCCTAAGACTTGACCCAGTTGTTCAGCATTTGGGCACTTATCTGGACAGGGACTTAACCTTTGATCAAGATGTGCCTGTTGTTGTAAGAAAGTCTTTCTATAGTTCACAGTTTAAAAACAAAGGGATTGTGTCTAGATCTAGGGGTGTCATTGACCCCCTTTTACTGAGCTTTCATCGGGCCAATCACTGCATATAATGTCCCCTTTGGCACGTATCTGTTCAGACACATGCAACAACTGGAGCTCTCACAAAGATACCTTACTAAAGGGATACAAGGCCTAAACAACAGGCCCTAAATCAACTGACTGAAATCCCTGTCACTATACATGGTATCCTAAAGACTCCAAAGGCGTGATTTGTGTCTGGCATAAAAAGCATCCTCTGACCTATTACTAATGGATTTACTGTACATCAGTAAGTCAAATGGCATCAGAAATACTTTGCCTAGGTGTCTAAACCTTGTCTGAAAAATGAATAGAACAATTTGGAGGGGCAGGTATATTTTGCAGAGGATACTGCTGTTGTGGTACAGACTCCCCATTCACATAAAACAAATTTCATCCCTGTCCATTTTAGAGTGCAACTTAGATATATGTATGGGAAAAAATTTACCCCAGAAGCTCCCCATGCAATATTAATGGGCAGATGCAGCTCATAAATGTTTTATCCTAGGCGTGAGTACACTCAAATGATCTAGGGTATGATCCCAGTTATTCTCATTAGGAGTAATATGTAATTTCCAACCATGGGACAGGTAAGGCCAATCTACAACCAAGTGGGATAGGTTATTTCAAACAAAAAAAAGGGAAATTAGCTTGATAAAATGGCCTGCAAGAACAGCTAGCCTAGTGCTTTCCTTACTTCCGAACCTATAATCTTACTTTTGACATGCACATACAAAAATGCATAGAAAACTCACCAACAACTTGGAATGCTTTAGAGATCCAAAAACTTTATCACCAGCACAACTAAAGCTACACCTCGCCACCACTTAGCACCTTCCCTCACTAGTTTAAGGAGCACTCATACTTATTAACTTCCAGGAATCACAAAAAGCTACATTCTAACACTGCTATAATAAAGTGGATAAATGTGCAGCAAATACCCCTTTCAGAACTTACTACTGTATAGCACTGAAAGCCTAAATTGTTAGAACTAGCCCACCAACTAATATATACAGGGCTTCTTCCCACCAACAACATTAGCCAGCTGTCATCTGCTTGTCTAACACTAAATGCCATTCTATACAACTATGTTCGTACTCTATCGTTATGATTCAGTGAGGAAAACCCTTTCTGTCCACAATGCTATCAAACCTGCAGGGCTTGATCTATGTTTATACCATGTTGCTAAGGCATGGAACTCCTTACCTATATGCATCAGGTCAATACCCCCCCTCCAGCCCTTCAAAACCATTGTGAAATAGTCCTTAGCCAAAATCTGTCTCTGTTTTTCCGCGAGCTAAGCATAACGATATTCCCAAATATGTTCCTAGTCATACACCTCCTTACTCCCTGTTTTCATTTACTTCCTAACTTTATCTAGATATGTAATAACTTATTATTTCCCTAACTTCATATTGCAATTCCTGTATGTATTACACCAGTTTACTTTTAACTTCTAAAAACTGTCTAAAATTTCTCTAATAATTAAATTATTGGGGTCTATATTATGTCATCGAAAAGGCAGTTCAGCGAACGGCATTTACATCAAAAATGCCAGTCAGCGAACTTGCTCTTCTGGGGGGATGTGCCCCACCCCATTATTTATATATAACAATTCTCAGGTCGCACTACAGTAAGGAAAGGGCACATTTTCGGATCTTCACTGTACCGTGATCTCACTATGAACAGTTCGCTGAATGGCATTTTCAATATAAATACCGTTCGCTGAACCACCTTTTCGAGGACATAATATAGAACCAAATTATTGCTATATAAGTTGTCTTTGTTTTACCTAATTTTGTCACATTATGTCCAGTTTGGTATAATAATTTAAACTGTAGATGTTTTGTTTTATTTTTGAGGCTTTTAAAATTTTTATAAAAAGTGTTTGAAATACTGTGAACTTTTCTCTATGGGCCTCCAATAAAAATGCACACCTACCCAGTTAGACTTTCCCAATAGTCCGACGTCAGTAAACAAATATTATGGTTGACCTTGTCCTTACAAATGTTTCCTCTGGCTACACCCAATTCATATAATAATATAATGTAATATATAATATAATATAATATAATATAATATAATATAATATAATATAATATAATATAATATAACATAGCATAATATATACAACTTGTGATTGCAACAACTATCCAAATGAAAACCAAGAAAAATCGCACCCAGATAAGGAACTCTGTGGAAATAACTGGCCACCCACATCACAAGAAAAATCATTAGACTGAAAAAATATAAAAGCAATATTACTGGTAACTAATTACTTTATACTACTCAACTATCCCTGATTTTACCTCATGTTATTACCCTTCTCTTTGTAAAATGTTTTGATTTTCTGGTAAATCACTGAAGATTACAGTCAGTCTGTAATGTCAGAGGTCTACTACGTTAGACTGACAGTCCACAACACTGACACCCACAACACCGACACCACAAGAACGAAAATGCAAAAACATGAAAGTTCACATGCCCGATAAACCACAATACCGACAGTTAACAAAATAAAACATTTGCTGTTCCACACAACACACACACAACACAAGCACACCAACAACCTAAAAACCTACACTACACCTTATACACAACTATCTATGAACTAACCTTAACACAAACCCTAACCCTAAGGTCCATCACTATCACACACTTATCTTACTTGCACACTAATCCTAACTCACTTAATCCGCCCCTAACCCTCAAGACCCTCACTATCGCACACTTCCCTTACATGCACCCTAAACCTAAATCCCTCACTAGCGCACACACAACTTACATGCACCCTAACCCTAAATCCCTCACTACCACATACTTACCTAGTCGCGCTCACACATTTCCCATGTCAGTGTTTTTGCTGTCGGGATTCCAAGTTGTCGGTTATCTGCTCCGTCGGTCTTCTGGCATCGGTGATGTCAGTGTTGATCTTCCGAGCTTTCATTCTAACATAGGAAACCCAATGTCAGACATTCGAGTTTCATACTTCTTAGTTTTGAGGAAATCCATGTTGTTCAAAATTCGGTTGTTCTCTTATTAACTTGAATTAGGGTAATATTTAAAAGTTATACATGATTTTGGTTTTGTATAGACTCTGGTGGTCATTAGTCTAATATAAACCTATGAACCTACTAATTATGCACAAAACATGGCACAACAATACACTGAATGCAACATTCATACTTATTTCTTCCCACAACATATACTCCAAAGTCAAGATTTGACATAAATAATGAAAGCGATTTTAAATAATCTCATACATAAAAAATGTACACTAACCTGTAGCATCCTTCAGTAGGCTTTTAAATATGCACCAGAATGTCTCACTGGAGCCACATTCTTATGGGAAGCACACTGTTGCTTCAGTTGAGCCAGCAGGACAACCTACTCAGTATCTGAACAATAGAACATGGCCATAATCACTGCCACATACAGCACTAGGAGGTGAAATGACAACTTCTATTTCACAACCCCTCAACAAAACGAATTCTAAAATTATTGTCACTATCGACAAAATAAAAGCACAATAAATATTGTATAAAAACTAGTCACACTAAAACATTCATCAATGACCACATCTTCTCAGCTGAGCTAAACTCCTGCAGCTGCAAGCAAAAAGAACATGGTAAACCTCCTAAAAAAACAGACTCCCAAGCCATCAGTGAAAAAATAGCCAGTTAGCAATGTAAATAACACAATACCATTAACACAAACACACACTGAAATTGCTGCATACTCAGACTGCAGGAAAACAAGCAACCTATGAACTTGCAAAACCATTAGGCACCCTATTCAACCAAAGCCTGAGTACTGGCTTTGTCCCAGCCACTGTCATCTCTTTACACAAAGGTGAAGCATCCACTGATCCAGGAAATTATAGACCCATCAGCCTAACTAGCCTGATCTGCAAGGCCATGGAACGGATTATCATGGACCTCATTAACAAGGACATTGGCAACTTCCAAACACTTGATCCCACCCAGTTTGGTTTCATCAAAGGTGGTCACATCTGCTAAATTTGGTCAACTTCTTTGAGACAGTCACCAAAGCCATGGATGAGGGGAAGACGGTGCACACTGCCTACCTTGACCTGGCCAAAGCCTTTGACACTATTCTCCACTC
>NC_056735.1:563745514-563833014 GCF_019279795.1 Protopterus annectens
GTCCATATAAAAGAACTCAAACCATACTCAGATGAGGACCTTCCAAGTGAGTAGCTTAAAATAGCAGCCAATAGCATTGCCCATCTTGTCTCAATCCTTATAAATACATCAGTCTAGGAATCCCATGATCCCTTTCTTTGGAAACAATTACACATTATCTACACAAAGTAGGAAATTCAACAGACATCATTAACCTTAGACCTAAAGTCATCTTAGGTTCATGGGAGAATGGTAGGTCAATTCCCTGGAATTCAGGATCAAACTGTGTACTCTGTGTTTATGAGGTGAAGACCTTAACTATCATACTAAACACACCATCTCTGGCTTCTGCATCTCCCATAGCACTAACACTGCACTTCTAACTCCTACAGATGCTGTTAATAAAGAAAAAAATAATGATGAACTAGTTTCCTCCTTATTTCTGTACTTGTCTAAAGCCTTCAACACAATTTGTCACAACAAAATTCTACTTCAAATGTCCACATTAGGTCTATCGCAGAGCACCCTTCTATGGTTCAAAAGCTACTTGTCCAACAGGTATCAGTCAATAAAGTGGCACTCTGCCCTCTCTCCATACCTCCCAGTCAGCACCAGTGTACCACAAGGCTCTATCCTTGGTCTTCACCTCTTTAACACAACAGCACCCTCCATTGAGCCACACAACAGGCTTCCCACATACAGTACACTGATGACTCTACACTCATCTCCAAAGAATTATTCAGGAAGCTGTAACAGGCACTGAAACATGGCTATGTAACTCACAAGTCATGCTCAACTGCCCACCTCAAAAATATTACTGTTTTCCGCAGGGCTGTGTCATGAAAAACAGCATTCAAAATCCTCTCACTTAATAATACACTATCTGAAGTCATCTCTAATAGCAAATAATGAGGGTGGATAGTGGATGATTGTAAGTAATATTGAGTAATAATAATAATGATCATAATACTAATATTAATAATAAAAGTGGATGATGACCTCTAAGTTTGCAGATGACTGCAAGCCAGGAGCAGTCGTTGAATCCTCAAATGATTTGGCCATCCCGCAGGGAGGTTGGTCTCAAATAAATAATTGGTGTCAAAACCATGGTCTAAAACTAAATACTAAAAAATGCATTACTGTATCTTTTGGGAAGTCATCTACACCTGGAAACTACCACACTGACAAGATGCCCTTAAGCAATTTACCCAGTTGGGAACTTGTGTGGACAGTGACTTAACTTTTGACCAACATGTGTCTGTTATTGTAAGGAAGTCTTTCTCTATTGCACAGATTATAAATAAAGGGATTGCGTCTAGATCTAGAGATGTCATTGACCCCCTTTACTCAGCTTTCATCGGGCCAATTATTGCACATAATCCCCCCTTTGGCATGTATCTGTTCAGACACGTGCAACTACTGGAGCTCCCACAAAGATACCTTACTGAAAAGATACAAGGCCTAAGCAACAGGTCCTTCATGGACCAACTGAAACCCCTATGAATATACCTGGTAACCTACAGATTCTGAGGATGTGACCTGTGTCTGGCATACAAGGAAACCTCTGACCTATTATTAATGGATGTACTCCACATCAGTAAGTCAAATGGCATCAGAAATACTTTGCCTAGGCAAGCAAACCTCTTCTGCCACATTAATAGAACAGTTTGGAGGGACAGGTAAGTTTCCCAGATGATACTGCTGCTGTGGAAAATATTCCCCAGCCACATAAAACAAAGTTAATCCCTGTCTATTTTCAAGTGCAACTTAGATATATGGATGGAAAACAGAATTTTTACCCCACAACTGCCCTATGCACTATTAATGGGCAGATGCAGCTCCTAATTGTTATCCTAGGCATGGCCACACTCCAATTATCTATGGTATGATCCTAGTTATTCTCATTAGGGGTAATATGTAATTATCAACCATGGGACAGTTAAGGGCAATCTATAACCAAGTAAGATACATTATATCAAACACAAAAAGTGAAATTACCTAGATAAAATGGCCTGCAGGAGCAGCTAGCTAAGTACTTACCTTACCTATGAACCTACAATCTTACATTTGAAATGCAGATACAAAAATGCATACAAAACTCACCAAAAACTTCCTACTAACTTCCAGTCACCATAAAAAGCAAAATTTGAGCAATGCTATAATAAAGTGGCTAAATTATCAGCAAATCCTCCCTTTCAGAACCCACTACTGTATAGCACTGAAAGCCTATATTGGTTAGAACTAACCCATCAACTAAAGTATGCAGAGCTTCTCCACACCTACAACATTAGCCAGCAATCATCTGCTTGTCTAGCAATAAATTCCATTCTAGACAACTATGTTCGTACTCCATCATTATGATTCAGGGAGGAAAACCCTTTCTGTCCACAGCCCTATCAAATCTGCAGAGCATGATCTGGCGATAGTGTAGTGTACTGGCTCACCTTCAGCTCTGTGCAGAAGGGGGCATGGCTCTGTTGATTGGCGTGAAAAGTTGCATATGAAATGAGGCATGATTGACATGGCATTCATATTAGGCAGTGACATCATGCATACAATTAATGTGGCCGAATGTAACAGAATAGTACTGGAAAAATATCACGTTCTTTGCTCTCACTAGCTGTTTATCTATGTCACTTCTTAAATGTAATGTTTAATAAAGTTGTCACACACAAACAGTTAGTCACACCTGATGTAGTTCTCACAATTCAGAGAAGCTTAGTGAAAATTCAGCCACGGAAATGAAGAGAAATGCCATTTCCCCGGTCACTTAATAATAGCCCCAAGAGTATTCTACTCGCTGTCTTGTGTCACCCGTGAGACTCTAAGATAACATTTAATCTTAATCCTTATAGCTCTTCTTGGAAAGCACAGTTTGAAAAGTATTGAGTTCACTTCCATTAGCAAAATCACCACCATTTTTTACCTCGTGCTACAGTTGTCAAGTCACTTCTAATTTCACCATTCACAATGGGTGCACTCTAATAATGTAAAATGACTTTTTTAACTACAATTTCACAGCTGGCAGGATTGCTACTGCCGTCTTGTTAAGATATCTATCTGATAACTTTAACCGAGAGTTGTTAACTTCTTTTGCCTCTTAACACAGTACTGCCCACAGTGCTGCCCATCAGTTTGACTAATTTAATGTGAAAGAGTCTCACTTGGGAAATGCTTTACACAGTATTGTAGCATCGTACAGTGTGCTGCTAAACAGAATATACATATATAAATATGATTACAGGCATACTTCTAATATCTGTTGTCAAAACCTGCTGTCGTTTCATGTTTAGCATATAAAAAAATGGTGGCATCGTACAGTTCGGAAACAGAATAAATATTCTCATTCACACCAGATGAATATAGGTTCATAGGTTCATACTAGGCTATCTGCCCTAGGGCATTTATAAGCCTAGCCAGAGTATGTTTGGCTTTTGCCACCCATTTTCAATTAATTTTGCTATGCCCTTTTTCGAGGTTAGTATACTGTGCCTCTGTCTAACAGTGACACAGAAGTGATACCCAGGATAAACCTACGATCTCCCATCCACTCATCAAGATTCCTCTTGAAGAGAGTCAATGAGGGACTCTGCCTAACCTGGACTGGGATTTTATTCCAGAGTGAAGGGAGCCTCTGGGTTATGAATCTGTCCCTCCAGCATGTCCTATTTATTTCAGAGCTGAGGTTCAAGTCTCTTGAGCACGTAGCTTGATGGGATTTGGATTTTTTTGAGGTGCAGAATGTCCCTTAATTCTGGGTTGGACATGGCTTTATACGTCAGACACAGATCGCCTCTGAGCAGGTGGTATGCCACTGAGTAGAGCTGGAGTTTCTTTAACCGGGCAGCATATGGCATCTGTTTGAGCCCTTTGATCCTCTTTGTGAGGTACTTTTGGGGTCTTTCCAGTTGCTGTAGGTGTTTGGTAAGGTACATCCCAAAATGGGCACTGTACTCAATTATGGGCCTGATGAGGGATGAGTAAAAAGGCACGATGACCTCCCCTGATCAAGATGTGAATCCCTTCATGATTAGGTGGGCTATATAAAATGTTTTTCTAACCACTTTGGCCACGTGGTTGTCAAATGAGAGATTGCTATCAACTTGGGTCCCCAGGTCGCTAATTACTTCTTTTGTACTTAATGGATTACTACCTATGTGGTAATTTGTGGGCACTTTGTTTTTGCCAAAGGGGATGACTATACACTTTTTGGCGTTTAGCTTGAGGCCATGGCTCGGGCACCAGCTGTCTGAGGCCCTTTTGGAGGATGCTTGTGTCAGCTGGAGAGTCAATTATGGTGCCCAGTTTGCAGTCATCTGCGAACTTGGTCAGCCACAGTCCTTCCGTGTTGGCCTGTACCTCCAAGAAATATATACCGAACAAGAGAGGTCCCAGGACTGAGCCTTGTGGGATGCCACTTGTGACTGGTTTGGAGTCTGACATGGCTCCAGCAATTCTAACCATGTGGGTTCTGTCCTTGAGCCAGTTTGCAACCCATCTAGTGACATAGGGGTTTATATTTAAGCTGGTGAGCTTATCTATAATGCCCGAGTGGTGTATTGTATCGAAGGCTTTTGCGAGGTCCAGGTAGGCTGTGTGGACCACCTTCCCTTCGTCAATGGCCTTGGTGATGGTTTCAAAGAAGTCAACCAGGTTTAAGAGGCAGGATCTGCCCTTAACAAAGCCAAACTGGGTGGGATCCAGTGTCTGTAGGTCCCCAATATCTTTATTTATGAGGTCCATGATGATCCTTTCCATCGCTTTGCAGACCAAGCTAGTCAGGCTTATGGGGAGATAGTTTCCAGGGTCCGTTGAGGCACCACCTTTGTGGAGAGGGACCACTGTTACTGTACACCACTCTTTGGGTACATATCCTGTAGTAAGGCTGAGATTGAACAGTAGTTTTATGTTTGGGTTTAGCTCTTCTTGGAGTTCATGTAGGACACAGCCCGGGGCACCATCTGGTCCCATTGATGCTGTGTTTTTTGCTTTGGAGAGGGCGGCTCTTACCTGAGCATCTGAGATGTCAGGGGGGCAGCACACTGCTGGGATAGATATTTGCCCTTTTGATGGGGAGGGGGGGGGGTTGTGCTGAACCTGTCAGCTAGGATGTTGGCAATATCTGTGGGTTCGGTGTATTTTTTGTCATTTTGGACTAATTCTGAGCATATCTGGGAATTCCCAGCTAGGTTCCTAACATAACTAAAGAAAGCCTTGTAATTATCCTTAGTGTCCTGTGCAATTTTTCTCTCGAAGCTGGCCTTAGACGATTTTATGAGTCCCGTAGTTTTTTGCTAATACTGATCAGAGATGCCTTCCCTTTTTGGGATTTTGCTCTATCATGTAATAGCTTCCTCCTTCTATTGTATAGTTTGTTTATGGTTGGGGTCCACCAGACAGGACATCTGCCTTTGGAGGATTGGGTCTTGGTTTTATTTGGGATTGCATGATCCATGCATTCCTGAAGGTGTTCATAGAATGAATTTATAAAGGATTCTGCTGTCTGGGCCGTATTTTCCACAGGCCCGGGGGCTTTGAAGGATTCCTCCTCAGTTATGAGGAGTGTGAAATTTCCTTTAGAGAAGGTTTTCACTGTGGTTTTCTGGGTAGGAGGTGGGGTCGGGATGTGAATATCCAGTTGGATTAGTTTATGGTCTGATCTTACCAGTGAGGGATACACTTCTGGTCTGGAGCATAGAGTCCCCATGTTGGTGATAATCAGGTCCAGTATGTTTTCCCCTCTTGTGGGAATGGTAACAAGTTGTTCCATAGCATTTCAGTTTATGAATTTTAGGAACCTTTGGGCTAGGGTGTTGGAGCTAGAGTAATGCTCCCAGTCTATGTTTGGGTAGTTGAAGTCACCCAATATAATGGTGTTTGGAAAGACCTTCATATTTCCCAGTATTCTCAGAAGGCCGAGTGGGGTTCCTGGGTTTGGGAGGGTGATCTGTAGCAGGCTATAAACTGGAAGGCAGTTTTACCCACTGTTAGTTGCACATGGATAGTCTCTGATGCTTCGTGCTGTGCCACCAACCTGGAGGTGTGGGTATCTTTGATGAATATTGATACTCCCCCTCCATTTGTAGTTTGGTCCAAGTTTTGGGGCCGAAAAGCATGGTATGAGGTATAACCTGGTAGTGCTGGGGTGCACTCAGCAGCCCTGAACCAGGTTTCTGTTACTGCACAGATATTGATGTTCTCCATGCTAAGGAGAGTTTCGAGTGCGTGCATCTTGAGGTTTAGACTTCTGGCGTTGAGTAGCATTACTCTTAGTTTCTTATCCCTTGTGATACCTATGGAGGTGGGCTTGTCTTTGGAGCCTTGCCTAAAAAAGACACTATAGGGGTAGCAAGAGCCTTTGCCAATATCCGAAAGCCCAGGGGTGACAGGTGCAAGCCGTCCTTAGCGAAGCATCGTGGCTTGTCGAGCATATCATCCCAGGCTGACAGGCATTAGATCCCCTTTGAATGACACCAATACTTAAGCCAATTGTTGAAATTGATCATCTTGTCTTCATATTGTGGCATCATTCTTGGTGAGGGTAAGATGCTACTCAAGGTCAGGGTCATACCGGCCTGGGCTAAATGCTCAGAGAGCTCCTCTATGTCTCTTTTCATGTAGTCCAGGGAGGTACGTCTCAGGTCATTCACACCAGCATGGACAATGGTTGAGTCATATTTGTACTTGCCTTGGAGTGACCTGAGTGCTTGTGTTATGTGGCGGATCCTAGCATCCGACAGGCTGCTCACCGTGACCTTATCCTTGTTCAGCCTGTTGAGCGGGACATCAGTGTGCCTGACGATAGAGTCACCTATTACAAGTGTATCAGGTGTGTTGTTTAGCCTTAAGGGCTGTGACTGTTCGGCACACTTGCTTTGTGAGATATGTGTTGCACGTGTTTTGTTTTGGGGTAGCCGTTGCTTGGGTGTCTGCTTTGGAGGTCTCTGCTGCTTAGGCAGATCTTTATTTAGAGCCTCCAAGTATGTTTTTGTGTGATTATGTGTTTGGTTTGCTGTCGTGGTAGGTCTATGTGAGACTGGAATTGTAGTGAGTGTGGTTTCCTTCTCCTCCTGACTGGTTATGCCAGTACTGAGTTGAGAGAGCTTAGCCTCCAGTTTGGCTATATGGTTGTATCTCTCACATGTGTTGGAATTTGTTGGGAGGAGGAGAGGGTTGTCTGTGTACATGAGGCAGTTGTAACATTGCCTCAAGATTCCCAGATTCACCAGCTGGACCGGAGAGGAGATTGACAGCTGACCTTTGGACATGCTAGAATAGTATTGGGAATTCCTTTATAATTGAAAACAAGGTCCAATGGGGAATAAGGTACTCAAGGGGAGTTTGTGAGGGTGTAGTGCTTTTCATTTTTTAGTGCTGGCTTATATAATTTCTTAGTGGGAAGTGCCAGGTAACTTAAGTGCAATGTGTTACAGGTAACTTAAATGCAAAAATGACAAACAGTAACTTTCTTTCAAGTGAAACAAGGAAATAAGTACAGTAAGCAATGTAGATATCACTAGGGATCCACAGAAGTGCTAAAAAGCCGCGTTTTAGGTGGAATTAGCATTCCAGGGAAATAACAAGCAAACAAACAACAAGCATACAAACAAAGCTAGATTCAGCAGGCCTGGATCTAGTCTATGCTACAGCAAACAAGGTGCACCAATTTCAGTAAGAAACAGTTCAAATATGCAGGCACTATAAACCTTTAACCAGAAATTCCCAGCTCAGAAGGGCAGAGTCCAGCCTCTCCTCCCACAAGAGTGCAGACCACGAACCTTCTTAATGTAAAATAACTGGCCTGAAGCCCAAGTGCTTAAACCAGAACTAATACACTTTTAGAATAACAGACACTGAGCTCTCAATCAGCAGTTCCCAACTTAGAAGGATGTAAGCTACCTGTCCTGCCACCACAGTGCATGCCACAAGCCTTCCTAATGCAAAACAACTGGTCTGAAGCCCAAGTGCTTAATCCAAAAGACTTAGAATGGTAGCTACATATTAATCAAGTTACTACCAAGCAGTAATAAATACAATTGAACACTTTAAAGAATGCCTGGATTAGTGCTCAAGTTATACAAACAAAGCTAGATTCAGCAGGCCTGGATCTAGTCTATGCTACAGCAAACAAGGTGTACCAATTTCAGTAAGAAGCAGTTCAGACATGCATGCACTATAAGCCTTTAACCAGAAGTTCCCAGCTCAGAAGGCCAGAGTCCAGCCTCTCTTCCCACAAGAGTGCAGACCATGAACCCTCTTAATGTAAAATAACTGGCCTGAAAGCCCAAGTGCTTAAACCAGAATTAATACACTTTTAGAATAACAGACACTGAGCCCTCAATCAGCAGTTCCCAACTTAGAAGGATGTAAGCTACCTGTTCTGCCACTACAGTGCAGACCACAAACCCTCTTAATGTAAAACAACTGGTCTGAAGCCCAAGTGTTTAAACTAAAAGGCTTAGAATGAGTTACCCCAAGCAGTAATAAATACAAGTGCGTACTTTTAAGATGACGCAAAAGCAAAATAAAGTAGGAAGAAACACAAATACAGTAAAAGCAGATAATTTTTTTTTTTTTCAGAAAAGTAGCAAAAGCATATTGAATGCTTCCAACTGATGTACAACAACGGGGGAGGGTTTTGGACTGTGCTTGCTACTGCGCATCTGGTGAGCCAGTACACTACACTGTTGCCCATGATCTGTATTTATGCCATGTTGCTAAGGCCTGAGATTCCTTACCTTCCACAACTAAGCAAAATTATGTAGAAAGCGACACACATATTGTTTCATAAAACAACATACCCATCCCCCAAACAATTAAGCCAAGCCTTCTCTCTCCACATGATGCACCTGGACAATACCTGACTTTACTACTTTGTAATGAATGCATGAATAGATTACACTGGTTAAAACATTCAGGGAAATGCGTACATTGAAATGCATAAGACATTTTTAACAGCTCAGCATTTAAATGTCTCATTCAATGAAATGAAAGTGAATACCAAGCCAGAAACCAATGCATTTAACACCTCATCAAGTTGGATATGACCATTTTCACCTCTGCTGGCACACATTGTTTAATCCAGTACGTCCAATATCAAAAACACTTAACAAAAAGCCAAGGATGACTGTAGCAATTATAGAATAATTAAACTGCAAACCACTTGACTCAGGCTTCTCTTACCACAAACTGAAAATAATGTAACTATTTTTTATATAATTAGTCGATGTTTCAGTTAATTTAACAAACTTCAAGAAACTGAAATTTGCAGTGGAAATTGACCTCTGCAGGAAGGGCTAATAAATCTATGTATACAATTGTAAGAGCCCTATTTATAGGCTTGTAACACTCTTGAAACAGATGTGAAAACATAATTCCAGTGAAAAGCAGGGGAATCACAATTAACAGCTGCCCAAGAGGAGAGCTGAGAAACAAAGATTGGCATGAGACAAAAAACATCCATTGTAATGACATGCTTTATAAAGCAGGACAACAGGAATTAGTGTTGATAATGGTTGACCTGAATGCACATATCAGGACAGACAGAATACGGTATGAGGACTGCCTGGGTCCACATGGGTGGGGCAGTAGGAATAAAGATGGAGAGGCCAGTCTAGACTTTTGCTGGCAAATGGATTCATAGTAGCCAACACATGGTTCACAGAGTGATACTGTCACAAGATCGCATACAAGGAAAGGACAATGGGGTAGAATCAGTCACTTTAAATTCATCCCCAGTGAAACAGTAAGCCCACAGTAAAAAACACTAGTTGCCACAATCAGATGCAAACAGTGGTCATTGAAGGCTTCCAAGGTCAACAGAGACCAGGCTGAAGACCTAGAAGATGACTGGAGAGAAAGCATTACAGTTCTAGGAATTGCTTAGGGCTCTAGCACCTAAATAAGAACTGGAAATAAGTGGAGTTGAACAAGAATGGCAGTGCCTAAAAACAGCACATGTGAGGACTACAAAACATATATGTAGCTGAACCAGGTAGGGAAATAAGGTACTGGTGAAAGAATGTGCAAGTCAAGGAAGTCTTCAAAAGAAAGAAGGAGTGCAGGGAAAAATGAGAGAAAGAGAATACAGGCAAGGATAGGAGGGAATGCCGGATGGCTAACAAGAAGACTAAAAAAGGAGTTGCAATAGCAAAGAAGAAGGCATCAGAGGCACTCTACCAATTTCTGGAAGGTGACTCAGTAGATGGCACAAAGAGAGTATATCAGGTTTCAAGACAAAAACAGAAAGATAAAGAAGACAAAGACAGTCAGAAACCCTTCATAAGGGATGCCATCAACAACCTGCTCACCAGTCCACAGGACATCAAAGGTAGATGGAAGGAGTACTTTGAGCAGCTTCTAATGAAGAAAACTATACAGGAGCTGTACTGCCCCAGACCCAGCCTACAATGAGAAAAGAGCAGGAGCCCACCATAGAAGAAGTAAGAACAGCTCTAAGGAAAATGAAGTCAGGGAAAGCAGCAGGATCAGCTGAGGTCACAGCTGATATGATAAAGACTGGGTGGCCCAGTGGCATATAAGTTAGAGTTGTTGCCTTACAGCAAGAGGATCCCTAGTTCAATTATTGGCTGGGGTGCCTTCTGTGCAGAGTCTGCATATTCTTTCTGCATTCACGTGGGTTTCCTCCAGGTACTCCGGTTTCCTCCCACATTCCAAAGACATGCAGTAAGTGGACTGGACACTCTAAATTGTCCATAGGTGTGAGTGTGATTGCATAGTGTGGAAGAACTACTGTGTCAGGGCTAGCCAACTGCTGGTGAAAAACTTGGCTGTAGATGATTGTTACTGTTGAAGTGACCCCCGACCCATGTGCAAAAATGGGAAAAATGGGGGTTATGGATGGTTGCGTGGATAGGAGAAAATTCTGAGGAGACCCATATATATATATATATATATATATATATATATATATATATATATATATATATATATATATATATATATATATATATATATATATATATATAATCTACACACACACACACACACACACACACACACACACACATGAGTGCATCAGGGCTAGCCAACCAGTGGTGTAAACCATGGCTCTAAATGATTGTCACTGGTGAAGTGATAGCCCGACCCCATCTCTAAAAATCGGAAAAAGGGGTTTATGGATGGATGCATTGTAATACCTTCTTCATTTGGTATCGATGTAAAGAGAGAGTCAACATGCAATGTAAAAAATTAACACCCAATAACAGCATTAGAAGCTTTCCAAAGAGATAACTGTTCTAGAAAATTCATTGTGTCCTTTATAATAGTAGTAGAAGTCTTTAAAACAACTTTTAACTCTTTTTCTAAAAACTTACATAATGGCTCAGTAACCCAACCCCTAGCAGAGACTATAAGTCATAGGAGTGGGTTACTGAGCGATTTATGAATTTTAGGGACACTATATATATATATATATATATATATATATAGAGAGAGAGAGAGAGAATTATTATATAACAAACACTGGTCAACACTCTCAGATATACCTGAACTTAAGAATTTATATGAGCAAGGTCCTATTTTTAGACATAAAAGATCCTCTACATTAAAAAATCAATTGTGCTATAAAGAACAAATAAGAACATTCGTTACTCATAATACCAAAACTGGTACTTATCAGCGTAGCAGGTGTAATTTTTGCAAATTTATCTATACTGATAATTTTATTATTCATCCCTTATATAATTATTCTCAAATACTTAGGGCATATGGTAATTGTAATACCAGAAATTTGGTTTATTTAGCAAAGTGCTGTGAATGTCCAACATATTATATAGGTAAAACAAACCAACACCTTAAAAATAGAATATCTGACCATTTATCAGAAATAAGAAGGGGACAGAAAATAATGCTTTGTTTAAACATGTATGGAGTACAGATAATAAACATATATTTAAGTTTATGATTTTGAGTGTCATTTCTCCTAAAGTTTGGGGTGAAGACATAAGGTTACAAACTGAAAATGAAGAGAATAAGTGGATTTTGCATTTCAAATCACACCATCCACAAGGTTTGAATGATGTGGTTGGTGTAAAACCAGTTCTAAAAGTCTTAAGCAATAGAATAACTTATTTTTTTTTAATTTATATGTTGAACATATGTAGAAAATTTGCATATATACCCCTTTTAAATTAGTATGTTCGTAAATGTTTTAATTGTTTAATTGCTTTTTTGTTATGTGATTCATTATCTATATATAAGAACTGAATTCATTCTTTGGTTGTCTTTGCCTGAAGAAGTGTTCTACGTATGTGAAAGTGTGTCAACACCAGCAACATTAAAGGTTTTTATACACCTCGTGGTTCCTGATTACTTGGTTTTCTTACATTTACAAGCTAGAATGGCAGTATTGCCCATGCCTAAAAAATATTTTGTACATGTTTGTAAAATGTGTAAATGTAAATAAGATGTGTACTTGAGTGGCTATGTTACATATACAAGGATGCCAACATTTTACTTTTTATTTTTATTTTTAGGTGCAATGGTATTCTTTAAAACTAATGAGTGTATATTACAGATGTATTGCATTGTTGTGATTGATCAGCAAGTTGCCTGTTTGCAACAAAGTATCACATTTGCTCTTAGTTGCAATTTACACTTTCACTGTACAGCTGTTACATTATATCAAACATATCTGTATACAGGAGCGCTTTATAATCTTGAAATACTGAAATGTCAAATTTCAGTATTTCGAGACTATAAAGCCGAATGTTTACAATAGTGAAAGTTCATAATTGTGAATTCGAATATCTCGAATTTGCGGTTAGGAACTTACGCTACGTAAAGTCCGGCATTGTATGTTGATGGTGTGTGGTGCCGTGTGTGGATCTAGGTGTTATGTCAGGTAAGTAAGTGTTTTGTAAGGGTTTTGAGTGGGAGTTAGAGTGTATGTGAGTGTGCTGACATGTTTGATGTGTGTGTGAGGGACTGGAGAATGTGCATGTGTGAGTTTGCTTTTGTTTCCTGTTTGTGCGACCTCGGAGTTAGTATATATAAGTAGGGGGTGTGGGGGGTGCAGGGGGCTTGCCTCCCTGCTTATGTGTGTATGAGTTGTGTATGTGTGTAGTTTTGTTTGTTTATGTTGCGATGTGTGTGTTGTGGTGTATGTATGGTGTAGTGTGTGCGGTTTGTTCGGTGTTTTGAATTTCGCGGTTTTGTTATTTCAGTGTTTTGTGGATTCGGTTTCTTGGTCTCGAGATGCTGAAATTCAATATTTCAGTATTTTGAGATTATGAAGTGAATCCCTGTATACGCCTAGATATGTCATTAGTTGTAAAATAGCAAATAAATTTTATTTATTTATTTATTTATTTATTTTATTTTCATTTGTTGACCGGGCTAGTCTAACTGGATACATATCCTTTTTCAGTAGAGACCTGGGGAGAAAAGCTCTAAGCAGTTAGAAAGACATATATATAATATATATATATATATATATATATATATATATATATATATATATATATATATATGTATATAAAACATATACAACAACATACATGTAATATTGAACAGAGGATTACAGATAATATTGGTCACTTCACTGTTAGCAATAAATAGTCAACTAAATGAAACTCTGACTTCACATTAAACCTGTCTGCTTAAATTATTTTGTAAAATAAATGAAATCACAATTTCACATGGAATGTATCTTGTCTGTTTACTTATGTATGTATGTATGTGAGAATGTAACTTAAAATTGTACTCGTTAGGTCTACTTAGAAAAAATGCCTGGATATTCAATATGAATATGAATATATATGCAAAAAAAAAAAATAAATAAATAAACAAAAGAAAAAGATTCCTTTCTTGTGAATTCATGTCATTTCAGTTCCAACAGAAGGCACACTACTCAAACTGTAAGTATAGAGAGGAAGTCTTGACAGAAACATTTAAACTGGTTGAAGCAGTTACCAAAGTCCAAGATAAAAAATAGTCAACAGTACTATTTCTCAACAGTGTTAACAAGAACAATAAGGTACAAGTAGAAGTTAGAATCCATATGTTTCTGAGATGACTGGTTACACCCCAGCAAATATCCTCTACCTTTTTTCTTCCAACTATCACAACAGAACAGGTCCTCACTGTACTCTACACATCTAAAAAACACTGCACCAGTGGGCCCTAATAATATCCATGGATGACTTTTTAATTTCTCAAAATCTAATACCATGATGGGAATGTAGCTTGTTCCTAAGTCAAAGTATGATTAAATCTCATGAAATTAGTATTGTTTCAGTCTTTGATGTCAGCCAGGAGTGCTCCTTGCAGCATACGCAATGTGCCCAATAATGACTCCTTCTGCAATCCGTATGGAGTTACATGAATTGGTAACATATCTAGATATGATTGTAGATTCTTTTTTACAAGACCCATTGCTCATACTACTACTGGAACCAGCTAGATGTCTTTCTTCCACATTGCTCTTGTTTCTGCCTGCAAGTCTTGATATTTTATGACTTTCTGTCCCTCTAAACACAAGACAGTGTAAAGACTAACAGCAATGATTTCAATGATCAAGGCTACGTGGACCATTATATCTGATTTTCTCGCACCTCTCTTTTGAACTGTTGGTAATGGGTGATCCCATGTGATGTAGACTTCATCATTTTTTATAATGCTTCGTGACTCATGTTTCAGTGTTTTTCAGCTACAATATTATAATGTTTGCACATTCTCCAATGCAACAGTATTGCCGCATTATTATGCCATTCAGTATACAGTTCTTCTGCCATTAGTATGTCACAACCAGCAACAAGGTGTGGAACTGTTTCCAATTCTGTTTTACAAAACCTACATTTGTCTGTTTCTCCCACATGTTCAGTGGACTTTGTAAACTAATGTGTACATCATCCACTATCTTGGGTCAGCAATATTAACCTTTCATCTTTTGGTTTGAATTCGCCTCTCCTTAACCATTCATGCGTTCGATCCTGATTAACATGCAGTTGTTCCAGATGTTTTCTATACTTGCTACTATTTCTGCATTTCCACATTTCTTTACTTCTCATTATGCCTTTTTTAATTTCTCCAAATCTTTTGGGTTTCTAATACCATGACAAGACTGGACCCCATTCCTAAGTCAAAGTAAGATTAAGGTTTATGAAATTAGTATTGTTTCAATCTTTGATGTCAGCCAGAAGTGCTGTTCGCGGCACCCTCAATGTGCCCAGTAATGACTCTTCCTGTAATTCATATGTAGTTACATTTATCGGCAGCATATATAATATGATTGTATATTCTTTATAAGACCCATTACTCCTCCTACTACTATTGGAACTGTCTGAATATCTTTCTTCCACATTATGCCTTCTATATAGCTAGAAACATGACCTGTCAGGCCCACTAGAATCTGTTCAACCAGAGCCACCAGACAGGCTTCATCTCTGTGGAATGGAGGACTTCAACTCTCAGCCTACTACACAAAGGTGGACTATTAACTGACCCAAAAAAGTACAGACCCATAAGTTGGTCTAATCTTACATGCATGGTCATTTTATTTATTTTATTTTATTTTACATTTGTTAACCGGGCTAGTCTAGCTGGATATATGTCCATTTTCAGTAGAGGCCCGGGGAGAAAAGCTCCACAGATACAAAATTACAAGGAGACAAATTATAAAATAAATTCAGTATAAAAAGAATATACGTTTAATAACACAAAAAAACAAAATTCCTAAGGAACACACTCAAAATATAATTATTCAGTAGAAACAATTACAAAACATCAAGATTAGGAACATATATTTGATAATCCGTTGGAGAGAAAAAAAGTCATGGATAGAATTATCATGGACCTGATGAACAGAGATGTATGACATCTTAAGAAAAACTGGACCCATCCCTGTTTGGTTTTGTCAAGGGCAGTTAACAACTACTAAACCTGGTGAACTTCTTTGAGAATGCCACTAGATCCATGGATGAGTGCAAAATAGTGCATATTGCCTACCTCAACTTGGCACAGTGATTTGACATGATACCGCACTTGGGTATTTTAGGGTGACTCACTAATGTAGACACAGATCGCTGTATCACCCAGTAGATAACCAAATGGCTCACATACAGGACACATTAAGTTAAGGTGGGGGAATCCACCTCCACCAATAGGCCTCTTACTAATGGTGCCCCCACAGTGTTTGGAATATACTTCCTTGAAGTCACGTCAAATGTAGATGGTCTTTGGCTGACCAGATTGGCTGATGACTGCAAGCTGGGTACAATCAATGAATCTCCCAAAGATGTAGATATCCTTAAGGAGGTTCTGACAGACAAATAACTGGTGCTAAACCATGAACTAAAACTCATTGCACAAAAATGTATTATTATACCTTTTGGGAAAATGATCACACCTGAAAATTACAACATTGATAACTCTCTCTTAAAATTAGAGTATACTCAGTGATAAGGGACTTGGGAATTCTTATTGACAGCAATCTGAACTTTGATCACCATGTGCCATGGTGGTGAGAAAATCCTTATGTCTGGTGCAATAAGTAAGGGCAGGGCATCCAGATCTAAGGAGATCATAGCCCCACTATACTCAGTTCTCATGAGACCAATAATTGAGTACAGTACATTCTTTGTCATGTACCTAACCAGACATTTGCCAACAGCTAGAGTGGCTACACAAGTTCCTCATTAAACAACACAGGGTGTAAATAACATGTCCTATGTGGACCACTTCAAAGCCCTGTTCCTGCATTGAGTCTCCTATGGAATACTGAGAGGTGATCTATGCTTACCTTACAAGGAAATCACCCATCAAGTCCTTATTAATCTACTATACATTCAGAAAATAAATAGCATTAAAGTTACCTGATCTAAAGATCTAAACCTTGTCGGTGACATAAGCAAAACATGTTGGAGGAACCGATGTGTCTCACAGATTACCCTTCTCTGTAACAGACTCTCCATTCATATGAAACAGCGCTCTTCTCTAGTCCTATTTAAATGTAATTTGGACCAGTAGATGGAAAATTGTAAATTCACCCATGGCTTGCCACCTGAGCCCTTTATGGACAAGAGCAGTTTGTAGATACCCTAAGGCACAGACTGGACACCTCCATGGAAATACAACAAGTTCAGATTACTGTGGTAAGACTGCCATTCAAGTCATAGCTAGTTAGAGATCCCCCTCCATGAATCACAATATGCATGAGTCCTACCTGACTAAACTGGAGTCAATCCATATACAGCCAGCCACTCTGATTATGGGGAATTTCTGTTATCCCACCATCAACTGGGAAAACAACTCCATCCTTAATTCACTTGAACAAAAACGCCTTGACTTTTTTAACGAAAATCCCTGAAACACATTATTCAAACCCCAACAAGAGGAACAAACATACTAGATCTGGTTCTAACTAACATGACGAACAGATGCATCACCACAATTGTCGGACCCTCATTATTTAAATCTGACCACAAATCAATCTCCTTTGAACTGACACTAATACCACAACTCACAAAGGTGGCTTAGCAACAGACCCAGGGAATTAAAGACCCATAAGTCTGACCAGCCTCATCTGTAAGGCCATAGAAGTATCATCATGGACCTCATAAATAATGACATAGGTGACCTCCAAACCCTGAATATGACCCAGTTCAAGTTCATGAAGTGCAGATCCTGCCTGTTAAACCTGGTGGATTTCTTTGAACATGTGACCAGGGTCATTGATGAGGGCATATCTGTGGACATAGCATACCACAACTTGGCAAAGGTCTTTCACACAATCCCACACTAAGCATTACCAATAAACTTAGCAAACTGTATGTGAACGCCTTTGTTGTAAGATGGGTTGCAAACTGGTCACAAATGGGTCAAATACTTTCAAAGTGGGTGACTGTACATCAACCAACAAACCTGTCATCAGCGGGGTGCCGCAAGGGTCAGAGCTGGGCCCCCTACTGTTTCTTATATACTTCTCAGAAGTTCAGGCCAAAACTACGGGGCTGTGCCTGACCACACTTGTGGACAACTGCAAACTGAGTGCAATTACTGAATCCCCAAATGATGTCAGTGTACTTCAGGAGGGTCTTACACAGACCACTGACAGCTGTCTTAGTCACGGTTGCTAACTGAATGCAAAGAAGTTCATTATCATTCCCGTCAGTAAAAATAATGACCCTTCACACTGTGACAGCATCCTTACTTTGGGCCATTAATCAAGGAGCATCGATCCCCACCACTAGCACCAGTGAAGGATGGCCACCAAGAGCAAGGGTAATT
This sequence comes from Protopterus annectens, assembly GCF_019279795.1. Taxonomy (NCBI): domain Eukaryota; kingdom Metazoa; phylum Chordata; order Ceratodontiformes; family Protopteridae; genus Protopterus; species Protopterus annectens. The sequence continues at coordinate 563,763,743 of NC_056735.1, forward strand.
ATACACAGTATTGCCAAACACAGCTCTAAACAGTAAACACAATTTCCCTTAACAGCACACAGGGAATGCACTCCATCTCTGGGGATGGACTCACTTTCTCTCTCCAGACCCCCTAACAACTCTGCCCTGACATCTTCGAGCACAGTGTCTCTGGTCCCAGTAGCTGACACACACACTTTGATATTAACTTTTCACACACACACACACACACACACACACACACACACACACACACACACACACACACACACACACATGGGAAAGAATGGCACAGATTTACCAGCTGTGTCGTCTTCTGCCTAAACTTCAAGGGTAACTGTTGCCACCAGTCAGCTACACAATGGCTCTTGTAAGGGTGCACAATTATACTATGTACAGTTAATACCAATGGTGGGTTGTGACCAAAGCAGCAAGGTTTTCAAGAGCTGCCAGAGTGTCACTAAAATAAAAATAAGTACTCTAAAGCTGTTAAAAGTATTCTCGAAAGGACCAGCCACAGAGAATGGTAACGAAAATATTTAATAATAAATAATAGAATACTTCATTAAAACAAACAGCAGAGTTTTCATCACAGGAAAGATAATAAAAATAACACAGTTGGATAGGCCTCACAGATACAGAAAACAATGCTCAACTAATTTCACTATATTTCCTGACTAAGGTAAAGAATTACTGGTTCCTGATTGCTCACTAAAGCAAGGCAAGAAATTAAATGCTGAGTTGATTACTCCAAAGACAAGATGAAGTGTCTCTCCCTCTGTGAATGGTGGAGATGTCACCCTGTGAATTTCTGAGGTAACTCTCTCAGAATGTGTGAGAATCTGTGAGAGATCTTTCCCTCTCAGTTTCCATGGTTACTGCTGCTGTGAGACTTCTGAGCTATCCCTCACTACTATCTAGAGAAATCATTGCAGAACTACATCATCTTGTGTCACCTGACTCTTGTTACATGACACACCTAGAGCTTTGTTAAGATCTGATGTAGCATCTGAAAATTATAAAACAATTTCAAAATTAACTGGACTGAGGTTAGTTAAATCTAACACTGTCTAGAAGTCTTGTATATGCCCTCCCTGTCCAGCAAGATCCACTGCTGATGCGTTTTTAACACAAGCATCTGAACAAATCAGTGTGACAGTCAAATGGCATAAAGTTATTTACATTACTCCAGCTTATTATGCTAGCATATGTTATACAAACTTTGCCCTTCTCTCCCTTGCACCAATGGCAGTACCTCATGTCATTACACACACTATCAAATTAACAACAATACCCTATGTACCAATAAAGTGGCAAGGGATCTGGGATCACAAGTAGATTGCAACCTTAACTTTTAACCACCATGTGTCTACTGTAATGTAGTAAGGAGGGCTTTCTACATAGCACACTTGAGTAGTGAAGGTATAACCTCGAGAGCAAAGGAGGTTACAACCCCCCTTTACCCATCATTATTCAGGCCCATAATCAAGTCTAACACTCCTGTTGGCATGTACTGTACAAAGCACCTGCAGCAATTGGAGAGACCTCAGAGATTTCTAACAAGCAAGATCAAGGGACTCCAGTGCTGGTCTTACACAGACCCAATAAAGTCCATGTCACTATATTCTGTATCGTATAGACTTCTTAGGGCAGACTTATGCCCGGCTTACAGAGCAACCTCTGACCCATACCTAATGAACTGACTGCACATTCATAAATCAAATGGGACTAGAGCAACCTTTTCCAGGGACATACGTATGGCCTGTGACATGAATATGATATGCTGAATGGACAGATTTGTCTCCCAGGGACTACCGCATCTTTGGAATAGGCTGCCAATCCATGTGAAGCACAGCACCTTAATGACACTGTGCAAAAGGGCCATGGATGAGTGGATGTGGTGCCATAAATTCTTAGTGGAGGTATTGCCCACAACCCTCCTGGACATGAGCAGTCATTACTAAACACAAGCCCTGGATATTGACCAGAGTATCTCTGGTATTACATTGGGATGAAATGGCTAGACGTGAAATGACCTTTGGGTTGATAGCCTAGTAACCTCCAATGATCCTATATATCAAAGTCATTTTAGTCCTAGGGCAATGATAATTATGAAAACTGGGGCATGAATGGCTAGGCTTAAAAAGGTTCTTTTGACATTAGCTAAGAAACTTCTTATGATCCTATCAGGGTTTTCTACAGTGAGTTGAAAATGCATGAAACTGTTTTAATCAGAAAGCTGTAAAACAGAAATGTGTTGGAATCCAGGCAGAAATACATATAATAACCAAAATCTGTTAAAGTGGAATGTAGGAAATGCTAGGAAACTGATCAGCAATGAACTTCTCTGTAGAAAAGATACAGCTTAATCAGAGTTTCATTTTTCTGACTATGTTATATCTACCAGCAGGGAAGATTGCTACTAAGAGTCTACATATGTTATGTACTGCCTGAGCAACATAATATAAAACTAAATAAATACATTTGTTTAAGCATCGGCCTGAACTTTAGCAAGTAATCTCATTAAATGAGAGAGAAGAACAATCACAAGTGATGATCTTTAAATGTGTGCAAACAGGGTCATGTTCAACACAAAACACAAGCTATTGACACATCATTTTAGCCTTTATCTATAATCACCAATAATTACAACACAGAAAGCACAGACAGTGTGTGTGTGTGTGTGTGTGTGTGTGTGTGTGTGTGTGTGTGTGTGTGTGTGTGTGTGTGTTGGGGGGGGGGGATTTACAGCTGGCTTTCTGTGAAGATACTGAATATCATTTGTAACCCTCCTCCATCTTGTTATTGAAGCCTTGCTACTAAATATTTCATTTATTTATGTGTATGTATGTATGTATGTATGTATGTATGTATGCATATACATATTTATTTAATTTAATGAAACCAAAAAGTAATACATGTTTAGGCATAAACCATAAAGGTCCAACACACATGCACACAAGCATCTCTAAGCTCTCCTGAATTTGGAGGATCATATCTAATTTGTTCTCAAACTTTTGTTCCACCCCTCTTAAATTTAAAAATTATTTTGAGTTAATAGCACCAGTAAGAGTACCTAATATCGAAGCTTTTCCCTAATGTGTTTCTTTGTCCATAATTCCAAGACAAAAGTTGAAAGACATGACACAAATATATACTCACACAAATTGTGCTAACACATATGTAGCTATTTATCACATTGGAGGAGTGGGCCACTTTTTCGCTTTTTTCAGGCTCCAGCTTCTTACAGAACAACAAAACAATAACGTTTATTACAGTCTTTTGCAAAAAAAATTGCTTATAATTAAAAGTAAGTACATTCAACAAAACAAATATGTCTGTAACCATCTAATCAAAAAAGGGGGGTCTGCAGCCATGGATATGGCCTTTCCCACTATCTCCATTACCAGCTTGGTGGATATGGGCATCCTGAGGCAATGTAAAAATTGTCTCATGTTTTCTGACAACCAGTACATTCTCAAACAAATTGATATGGTATATGAATGATGTATTTACACTATGTCACAGGAGGCAAAGCCCTGACATAAAAGCACTTCTAATGTCAATACAGTTGTCAGTAGTACACACTCAGCACCCATCACACACAATTCAAAGCAAACACATAGACTCACACATTCTGAAGCAATTAAATGTAACCTACCTAAACCCCAAAGACCTCCTAGAGAAAATACACATAAACTCCCTCACCAACCATGAACATTGTCTTTGAAAACACCCACATCAACACATACAACGATATCTCGTAGCACCTCTCTTTCTAAGCCCATAAGGCAAGCTACCACACAATCCAACATTCTAGTCATTGGAGACTCCATTGTGAGATACACTGATGTCCCTCTCACCAGGCTGAGTAAGGAGAAAATCATTGTTGTCGCTTGCCTTGTATATATTAAGAAGATGATAAGGCTTGGGTGATCTTTTAGTAGTTTATTGCATACAAGGACATCAGGATGGATGACAGGAACAGAGAACTTGAATAAACTAACTAACTAACCAGACAATAAGAGCCACACAAACCTAGAAAAACCAAGAACGTGGATCTGGACAGGCAATGGTGTAGAGTTGATTTTATTGAAGTAAAATCCAAGAGGTAAAAAAATGAGTCTTCAAACACATGTAAGGATAAACGCTTTCATTTGTAGCTGTGACAAACTTCTTCCGATAAATTAAACATCATTTCCTGTAGTTTAAAAACCTTCTCCTGTTTTCTAAACTAACTAACTGACTACTACATACATACATGCTTTCACTCTGGCTGTTGACTCAAAATGGCACTCTTGCTTGCACATGCTCAGTACTTATATGCATGTGCCCACTGACTGGAATGCTTCTTAAACATATATGGCACATTCTGATCAGCAATGATCAGTTGCTTATCAGGGACCAGGATACTCCACATTATACATGCACTTAAGGTCACTGGGCCACAAGTACCAGTCTAAGTGGGTGTAAACGAACAGAGATGTACATCCCTAGACTATATGAAGAGATACATTGTGGAGCTCTTGGAATGTGTGTCCCAGGCTGGTATGACCCTAGCATTGACCAGTAATTTATCGTCTCCAAGGACGATGCCACAATATGAACAGATGACTGACATTAATAATTGGCTTAGTCTCTGGTGTCATTCTAAGTTGGTGCAATATTTGATAGCTTGGAAGGAGACGGTCAACAACCTCTCCCCTGTAGGCTTTCAAATATTAGCTAAAACACTGTCATCCCCATAGTGCCTTTTTTAGGCAATGTTAAACTGAAAGTACTTCTGACATAGCAAACCAAAACCAAGAAAATGTAAAGGCATTACTGTTCAATGCTAGGAGTCTAAATAAAAAACTCCACTCCCTAGAAGCTCTCTTCACCTTAGAGAATGCGTGGTTTAAAGGCATGGAGAGCACACCAACAGTGCACGGTTATAATGTTTTCCACAGATTTAGACCAGCTATTACACAGTCAGGGACTAAATGTGGGGGTGTCTCTATTTACATCAAAAATAAATATATCTCAAGGCTGGTCAAACAGGACAATGCACTTGAGCTGCCTCATGTTCAAATCAACATAGGCAAAATCTAATATCACTTCCTTGCTAGCTACAGCCCCCCCCCCCACCCCATCATGACCCAGGAATCCCATACCATGTATTTAAACTTATTAGATACATTAGCCATCCAACCCAATACCATATTCATGGGCAATTTTAATTACCTCACTATTAACTGGGAATCCTATATGACACCAGACATGCAGGCACAGAGATTCCTGGATTTTGTAAACACCAACTCCCTGAACCAGATTGTCAATACACCAACTGTGGTACAGCCATACTAGATCTGGTCCTCACTAATATTGGAGATTGCTGCACACCCCCTCCTGTAATGCCTTCCATGATAAGGTTAGACCACAAAATGGTGCCCTTTGAAGTAAAAATAAAACCTAAACCACCAGCTAAACCTGGAATATTCAGGAACTAATCTAAGGCTAACCTCCTGCTATTAAGTGATAACCTGGCAAAATGTCAAGCCCCCGTAAACCCTGGCAACGTTGCTGTCTATGCAGATCTTTTCAAAGAAACTCAGTACAAACATGTTAATAGCTGCATAGAGGCAGCTTTACCCACCAGGAAGAAGTACAGAACTAATTCAAAAAACAAGCAACCCTGGTGGAATCACAAAAATAAATAGGCTGCATGAAAGAAGGAAGAAAATCATGGCAAAAATTAGGTGGTGCAGCACCCAGCATGATAAAAACACTCTCATCAAACTAAACAAACATCTCAGAGGACAAATAAAGTCTACCAAGCCATATTTGAGATGAATCTGGCTACCCAGGACAAGGGCAACCACAAGGCATTCTTTAGCTATGTCCACAACCTCAAAGGCAATACACAATTGTGTGCAGAGATCATTGTAATTGGAGACACCTGTATGGAGCCAAAAGATATAGCAAAGCTACTGGCTGATAAATTCAGTGCCAACTTTACCCATCTCTCCCACTTAACCTTCCTTCAGGAAATACCATCTAATATAACTCCTCCTGCTATCACTTGGGAGCAGGTCCTTAATACTCTCTCTCTCTCTCTCTAAGGCCAACAACACTGCATCAATGGGCCCAGACAATATCCCAGGATGACTTATAAATAGCATAAAACATGACCTATCAGGGCCTTTGGAACTGCTATTTAACTATCACCAAACAGGTTTCGTGCTGCATGAATGAAGAACAGCAACAGTCATCCCTCTGCATAAAGGTGGACCATCTACAGATCCGTAAGTCTCACTAGTCTTATATGTAAAGCCATGGAAAGAATTATCATGGAAATGATCAGTAGTGATATAGTAAACCTCCAGACAATGGACCCAACCCAGTTTGGTTTTGTTAAGGGCAAATCATGCCTACTCAACCTGGTGGTTTCTTTGAGAATGTCAACGAAGCAATAGATGAGTGCAAAATGGTACACACTGCCTACCTTGACCTGGCCAAGGCCTTTGACACAATAGCCCAATCGGGTACTGCTGAAAAACTGAAAACGGTAGGTGAAAATTCATATGACATCCAATGGATAGCCAACTAGCTCACAGACAGGACTCAGGAAGTTGGAGAATTGGGGAGTCCACCTCTACAAAGAGGCCAGTCACAAGTGGAATCCCTCAAGGATTAGTCCATGGACAACTCCTTTTTGGCATTTACTTCTCTGAAGTCAAGGCCAATGTCAGTGGTCTCTGATTGACTAAATTTTCAGATGATTGCAAATTAGGAGTTGTCCCTGAATCCCACACTGACACAACTTTTCTCCAGAAGGGGCTGACACAGACAAACAACTGATGTCAGAGCAAAATACTAAAACGAAATGCCAAGAAATGCATAATATTATCCTTCATGAAGTCATCTACCCCTGGTAACTATCATATTCATAACACACCCATTACAGCTGACCCAGTAGTTGGGGACATAGGGACACAGGTAGTAATCTAGACCTATGATCATCATATGTCTACAGTAGTGAAGAAATCCTTCTATATATTGCAACTTATAAACAACGGTATGCCATCTAAGCCTAAGGAAGTCATTGTTCCACTGTATTCGTCATTCGTCACACTTATCATTGAGTACAGTGCTCCCTTTGGTATGCATCTAACCAGGCATATCCAACAATTGGAACATCCACAGAGGTTCCTCACTAAAAGAATACAGGGCTTATGTAAAATGTTCTATGCAGACTGCTTCAAGACCATATCCCTGTAGTCTGTCTTCTACAGGCTTTTAAGGGGAGATCTATGCCTGACATACAGGACATTGTCAGACCCCACTCTGATGGACTTCCTGCATATCCACAAAACAAACAGCACCAGAATTACTCATTGTAAAAACGTAACCCTTGCCTTTGATATAAATAGGATCTGCTGGAGAGAAATGTATATATCCCAGAGATTATCCAGTCTCTGGAATAGGCTCCCTATCCATGTGAGTCAGAGTTCCTCCCTAACCCAGTTCAAGAGCAACCTGGAAAATTGGATGGGGAACAGGAAATTCATCCCTGGTTTGGCACCTATATCTCTAATGGACACAGGCAACCTGTAAATGGTTCATCTCCAAGCCCTTAGCTTGTAAATATTTCATCTCCCAAGCCCCTGCTAACACCTAGATTTGAGATTCATGGCTAGGCTTAAAAAAGCCCTTGCGGTCATTAGCCTAGTAAACACCTATGGACATATATATGTGTGTGTATATATATATATATATATATATATATATATATATATATATATATATACATATATATATATATATATATATATATATATATATATATGTATATACACACACACACACACACACACACACACACACACACACACACACACACACACACACACATACACACATACACACACACACACACACACACACACACACACACACACACACACACACACACACACACACACACACGCACACACACACACGCACACACACACATATACATCATATGTATATCATACCCACACTCATACATATGCACACAGTCACCCACATGCACATATATACATACACAGATAATAAAGACAACCACAAGGCTCATGTAAACAATGTCCACAGCAATACCAAGATTTACTTGGAGCTGTTGCACAATGGAACTGCCTATATCAGGCCAATAGATATTGCCAATATACTGGCCAACAGATTCAGTGCCAACTTTCCCCCTCTTTCCCCCACCAAAGGACCAATCATAATACCAGTAGATTGCCAGTCACCCAGTATTACTGCTTTACAGGTTAAAACAGCACTGTCCAAGACCAAGGATACAGCTTCTATGAGACCTGACAATATCCCTGGCTGTGTTCTACATGAACTACAGAGTGAACTGGCACCTAACCTGTGTGCCCTGTTCAATCATGGCCTTGCCTCAGTCTTTGTCTCCACCAAATGGCGCACTGCTACAGTCATCCCTCTCCAGAAAGGAGGAGTGACTACAGACCCTGGGAACAAAAACCCCATTAGCCTGACAAGTCAGATATGCAAAGCTATGTAACACATCATCATGGACCTAACAAACAAGGATATAGGGAATCTCCAAATTCTGGATCCCACACAGTTTGGTTTTGTGAAGGGTAGATCATGCCTGCTCAACTTGGTCGACTTCTTTGAGTCAGTCACCTGAGCTGTGGATGAAGGCAATGTGGTTCATACAGCCTACCTTGATCTGGCCAAGGCCTTTGATACCTTTCCCCACTCAGGAATCATAGAAAAACTCACTAAGCTAGGCATCAACACCTATATCACTAGATGGGTTCCAAACTGACTCACAGATAGAACCCACAGTGTGAAAGTAGCTGACTCCAAGTCTGAATGCCGACCAGTCATGAGTGGAGTTCCACAGGGTTTGGTCCTGGAGTCCTCTCCTGTTTGGTATCTACTCCTCCGAAGTCCAGACTAACATGAAGGGACTCTGACTGACAAAGTACATAGATTATTACAAATTTGGATCCATAATTAACTCCCCAAGTGATGTTGACATCCTACAGAAAGGCCACACTGAGACCAACGACTGGTGTCAGAACCACAGCCTTAAGCTTAATGCCAAAAAATGTGTCGTCATCCCCTTTGGGAAAAACCCAGTTCCCATGGAATACCACATCAATGGTAGTCCACTGAATACAGAAGACATTATAAGAGATCTGGGAACACAGGTTGATAGCAACCTCTGTTTTGACTACCACATTTCCACTGTGGTCAGAAAGTCCTTCTATGTGGCACATCTCATTACTAAGGGTATTGCATCCAGGAAGAAAGAGGTCATTACCTCCTCTACTCTTCCCTCATTAGACCAATCATCGAGTACAATGCCTCATTTGGCATGTACCTCACTAGACACCTGCAACAACTGGAGATGCTGCAAAAGTACACCACAAAGAGGATCCTAGGCCTTAAACACTTGTCCTATATAGACAGACTCAGAAAACTCCAATTATTCTCTCTCTCATATTGCCTATTTAGAGGTGATCTTTACTTGACTTACAATGCCATGTCTGACCCAGATCTGTTAGAAATGCTACATCTAAAGAAATCCCAATCCTTCCACACTACATGCTCCAGAGACCTCAACCTCATTACCACAATCACCAGAACAAGCTTGAGGGATAGTTTCATAACCCAGAGACTGCCCATGCTATGGAACAGATTTCCCATACATGTCAAGTGGAGCGCCTCACTGGCCCTCTTCAAAAGAAAGCTTGATGAGTGGATGGGAAATAGAAAATTCGCCCCTGGGATCACTCCAGTGAGACTACTTGACAGAGGCACTGGGAACTAAGGTTGATGACATGATGCCAGGGTAATCCCATGGGCTAGGCTTGTAAAGGCTCCAGGGCCATTAGCCTAGTACACACCTATGAACCTATGCACAACTATATATTTATATATATATATATATATATATATATATATACACACACACACACACACACACACACACACACACACACACACACACACACACACATATATATATATATAGAGAGAGAGAGAGAGACACACACACATACATATACACAAAGACATCTATATCTATCTATATGTATATGCAAATATACATATATATATATATATATATATATATATATATATTTACATGGGTCTACCTGATAACACTGACATGCGAAAACAACGACAGCAAAATCACCGACACCACAAAACCGAAAGTTCAAAAACATGAAACTTCACATGCCCGATAAACCACAATCCCGACAATCAACAAACAAAACAAATCCCCTGTCCAAAAAGCACACACACAACACAAGCACACCAAAAACTTTACAAGCCTACACTAAACCTTACATACACAACTATCTATGCACTAACCTTAACCCAAACCCTAATCCTAAGGTACGCCACTATCGCACACTCACCTAACCCATGCCCTAACGCTAACTCACTTAACCCTCCCCTAACCCTACAGTCTGTCACTATCGCACACTCACCTAACCCACACCCTAACCCTAACTCACTTAATCCGCCCCTAACCCCACACTTACCTTAACATGTCGAAGTTCTCAGCGTCAGGATTTTCAACTGTTGATCATCTCCATTGTCGATCTTCCGGTGTCAGTGTTCTCTTCGTTGGCATTTTACAGTTTTGGCGTTATCAGGTAGACCTATATATATATATATATATATATATATATATATATATATATATATATATATATATAGATATAGATATAGATATATAGATAGATATACACACATACAGTAAAAGCCATTTATTTCTTGTGAGTTCATGACATTTCATTAATAATTGAAGGCATACCTCTCAACTTTATAGTATAGTGAAAAAAGCCTTGATAAAAATATTTCATTGGGTACAGTAGTTACCAAAGTCCAAAATAAAACAGTAGAGGATAGTAACCTTTCTCAAAAGTGTTACACTACAGAAATAAGGTATAAGCTGAAGACGGAGTCCATATGACATGAAAATGAATAGTTACTCAGCCACAAACCTGTTACAGAACAAAAATCATGTTTATTTCAATCCTTTGTAAAAACTGTTTGCACTTAAAATTGAGTACACTCAACAAAACAAATAAAATATCTCCAACCGTCTAATCAATAAAAACAGGTCTGTTGCCATGGATATGAACTTCACCACTACCTCTGTTACCAGCTTGGTGGATATAGGCATCCTGAAGCAATGTAGAAATTGCTTCATGTTTACTGACAGCCAGTTAATTTTCAAACAAACTGATATGGTATTTGAGGGATGTATTTACACAATGTCAGTGGAGGCAAAGCTCTCACTTAAAAGTACTTCTACTATCAATAAGATTGTCAGTAGTACACATGCTGCAGCCATCACACACAATTCAAAGCAAACAAATAGACTCACATATGCTAAGGCATTTAAATGTAACTTACCTAAACCCCCAAAACCTCCCAGACAAAGTACACATAACAAACCCTGTCAGCCACCTTGAGCACACTCTTTCAAACCAACACCTACATCAACAGATACAGCCACATCTCATGGACCCTTAAGTTGATGGAAAAGGATGGCTATATAAAGTACTGGTACCTTACATTTAAAAGGGAGGGGAGGTTTTCATAGGGCTAAGACAACACAACTATAACTGCCTGTTACTCTACAGTTACGTGGCAGAGGTTAACTATTATTTATCCGTATCAGAAGATATGAGATTTTTAAAAGGGAAAATAACAGATTGTAACTTTGCAAAATAAACTGAAGGTCTTGTGTAAACAGAAGGGAAGAAGGCAATAAGGAAAGCCAGGCAAAACAGTAAGTCAAGAACTTTGCAGCAGTGTCACAAAGTTTAATCAGCTACCATAGCCGCCAACTTGCCCAGTTCAGAAATAATGGATGACAAGATGAGTAGTTCAGTGGATGGTTACATAAAGACATGAGCATTACAGCTCTTCCAGATACCAATGCCCAAAAGTTTGGGGTGCTGGTGGAGGAATGTGGAGCCAAGATGAATGACCTGAAATTTCACACTGTGAAAATGGTTGAAACCTATCAGTGTTTTAACAAGGCTGACAACTAAAAATAAATGAAAATAAAAACAGGGCAGAAGTGCCAGTCAAGAAAAGCGAGAGAGAGAGAGATGAACTATTAAATAATTCAATATTTATCAATGTAAGGTTCATGAAACTTTACAGACACCTGCATATGACTTGCCACAAGGACAATTTCAGGGAGGAAATGGTCAAGAAATTTCAGCAAGATTTATGGTCTCCAAAGCTGTCTTCATCAAATTTCTTATTGGAGAATTAAGAAGCATATTCAAGATGCCATCAGTAACAAAGTCCCAGGACTTGTTAGAATCCAAGGTAAGCATTCATCAGATCCCATCTCCCATGAGTTCCCTGTTTAGGTGTAACCACTCAGAGGAGAATACATTTTAGTTTGCCTGTACTTCTTGGGTCTATATTAGAACATCAAAGTTTCAAAACTTTGAATGTTCTAACATCGACCCGTATTAAGCAAACAATGAAAATATCGAAGCTACAGAAAACCAAAGTTTTTCATAGGGAAAGAATTTGGTTGTCCGTTTCTGTTCCTTCTGCATTTTCAGCACTGTGGTGGAAAGTTACGGGTCGGGTTCAGGTAAGTTTGCGATTGAGCCCTGGTTAGGTTAGTTAGGGTTAGGGTGCAGGTTAGGTATGTGTGCGATTGTGTGGACGTGAGGGTTAGGGCGGGTTAGGTGAGTTAGGGTTAGGGCAGGGGTTAGGTATGTGTGCAATTGTGTAGACATGAGGATTAGGGTAGGTTAGGTGAGTTAGGGTTAGGGCTCGAGTCAGGTAAGTGTGCGATTGTGCTGATGTGAGGGTTAGGGCAGGGTAGGTGAGTTAGGGTTAGGGCACAGGTGAGGTAAGTGTGCGATAGTGACGGACCTTAGGGTTAGGGTTTGGGTTAAGGTAATTGGATAGTTAGTGGTGTATGTCTAGTTTAGTGTAGGGTTAGGTGTAAGATTTTAGGTGTATGTGTGTGGATTGCTGTTTGTTTGGTGTGCTTGTGTTGTGTGTATATGTTTTGGAAGAGCAATTTTTTTCCCTAGGAAAAAAATTTGCTGTTCTGTATGTTCGATGTTTTCAACTTTCGTTGAATAGGATTCGATATTAGAACATTCGAAGTTTTGAAACTTTGGTGTCCTAATATAGATCCTACTTCTTTACTTTCAGAACTATTTAAACTAAGAAAGGACCTCTTAGGCCCAGGAAACTATAAATCGATTTTGTTCATTAACATATAGGCCAGATTTTTTGCCAAAAAAGAGATTAATGCCCTTATTAGGCAAGCTAATTAATGTTTTTCAAGCAAAGCTTTTGAAAGAAACATCCAGCTTGAACCTCAAAAGGGAATTAGTCATATCGATGTAATTGTACATGGCTGACACCTCTCCAGAAGTCACAATTTGTAGTAGATTTAGAAAAAGTTTCTGATATTTATATAAATGTAGTGCTTGAAGTATGAAAACAATTTGTACATTAGTTACACTTAAGATTTTCAGAACTGCACAAAAATTACATATCTATGGTCCATGCCTACAAAGCTATACAAACCTTTATGCATTCTTTACTTCCTACTAGCTAGATAAGGCAGGCTTCAATGCCTGTGTACACAACATCACCCCAAATTGCTATTGAATCCCACATAGAATTCTTGAGTGGTATCATAGATAGGACTGACTAGGGAAGGAGACTATCTCTTATTAACTAGCTCTCCAATAATGGACTGTTAGGTGTTCTCCGATTCTCTAAATTCTTTTCAGAACTGTCTTGATTAATTAAGTGCATATGTTTCCCAGTTAATCTTATTGTTAGGTAAACTTAAAAGCATATTTTCCTTCTATGTTTAATAAAACTTCTAAAATACTAAAATACTTATCAATCATTTTGCAATATTTCCCATCACCATCACCACCACCACCACCAAGAAAAAGCTGCTGTTAAATTCCAGTCCACCATTGGAATTATTGTGAGATTGAGTTCATGCATTGTAGCATTTATATCATCCCTGGGAAGACCAGTATAACTTATCTGAGATAATATTTTTCTAAGTTTTTTTTTTTTATTTTTTTTTTTGCAATGATTCCTTTGCTAAGACAGTAAGCACACAAATAGGATTGAAAGATCAGACGTTTCAAAAGCTAAGTGATGTTTCTATGTTGTGACAGGCATAAGCAGGCAAAAATGCATACCATAGCCATTCTGCATGCTCTGTCAGGTAAATATATATGGACTTTCTTCATTGTGCTGACTTGGGCATTGACTTTTAGCCTGTGTCATATATTTTGGGTACACACCTTGGAAAATTTGAATCAGGCATATTGAATTTTTTTTTTTCACATATGGATTTGCTATGGTTTGCTTTGAGGTTCTTTACCTTCCTTTAGAAGCTGATATAATCTGTAGGTCTATTAGATGACATTGGCCAAGTTAACAAAGCTCAGTGGAGTGGTTTCTTTATGGGTAGTTTCAGCATTTTTGTAGCTTTACACTATAGAAATCTGTTTGTTAAAAATGTAGCAAACAGTTGCTACAGTTTACACCCTGCATTCACAGAGCACTACAGCACTCTCTTTGTTTTATTTTTACTTGTAAACTGCAACAAACTGTTTGCTAGCAACAGTTGCTACAGTTAAGACAACTCACAGTGCTATAATGCTGAGGTTTGACTACAAATGCAATACCGGCTTTTAAAAGCCAGTATTATGTTAAAAACTGATCAGGATCGGCTGGTCCGGGGCTGTCAGACCTCTCAACTGCCCATGTTTTCGGAAAATGTTCAGATTCTTACCTCATTTTAAAAACAGAAAAAAAACATTTTGTTTTTACTTTTAGCTGCTGAAAACTGTTTGCTAACAACAATTGCTACAGTAAGATCATTCACAGCGCTGCCGCTATGGTGCTGAGGTTTGACTGCAAATGCAATACTGGCTTATTATATTAAAACCTGATCAAGATCAGCTGGTCTATGGATGTTAGCAGACCTCTCAACTGTCCAAATTTTCAGAGAATGTTCAGATTCTGGCCTCATGTTTTAAAAAAGAAAAAAAAATGTTTTTACTTTTAGCTGCAGCAAACTGTTTGCTAGCAACACTTGCTACAATAAGACCACTCACAGAGCTATGGTGCTGAGGTTTGATTGCAAATGCAATACCGGCTTTTTAAAGCCTGTATTACATTAAAGACTGATTGGGATCGGCTGGTCCGGGGCTGTAGAACTCTCAACTGTCCAGATTTTAGCAGAATATCCACATTTGTGCCTAATATTTTTGGTCCCTTCCTCATAAGTTTTAATTTTTTATGGCAAATCACCAATGATTGAAGCCACGAAATAATAACATATATTTTTACTTTTGAGACTTCATATCCTTATGAAAAAAATGCTTGCTATCACAAATCCTGTTATTCTAGCAACTTTCTAGGCTTATCAGAACAATATTTAAAATCTGCAGCTGCTGCTGCTTATGTGTGTTTGGTGAAACAGTATACGTTTAGCAGCTGGTTGTCTATTGGTTTCTTGTTGTAATATTTAAAAATCTATCCTTATACTTGGTCCATTGTCTTCCCCCTTATTGTAGCCTTTGTTCAGATTTCTTGTGGTAAAAGATTATGATGCATGCTGTTGCTGCTCGTAATTTTCTAAAAAACATTTATATATATATATATATATATATATATATATATATATATATATATATATATATATATATATATATATATATAAGCCACATTCTTTGATTTCCTGTCCTTGCCTATTTAAGTGGTACAGTGTAAAATATTTTCTGCTTAAAAACCTCATCTTTGGCCGGCTAAGAACTTGCTGTATTCAACTAGACGTATAAGAGAATTTAAGTACTTTTATCTGCACTTTGTTCTTCAAAAAAATACAGTATTTAAATTGATTTTAACTGTGTGTTGCAGGAATATTAACTGAACTGGAAGTTAGTCAGTGTTTGCTGAATTTTGTTATTTGCTAGTAATTACAGGTGTGGGGGTAGCCACATTCTTTGATTTCCTGTCCTTGCCTATTTAAGTGGTACAGTGTGAAATATTTTCTGCTTAAAAACCTCAGCTTTGGCCGGCTAAGAACTTGTTGTATTCAACTGGACGTATAAGAGAATTTAAGTACCTTTATCTGCACTTTTTTTCAAAAATACAGTATTTAAATTGATTTTAACTGTGTGTTGCAGGAATATTAACTGAACTGGAAGTTTTGACTCTGCTCTTCAGTTAGTCCCACCCACCCTCCCTGTTTTTGTTTTGGTGTTAATCTTAGTGGCCTTGAAACTGCCCTTCCCTCTTGTAAATTTGTGTTTGGATACTCCTTCTGGGCCCATTTCATTTGCTCACTCAATTGAGTGCAGTGAGATCATATTCTGATTTCAGGCACTCCTACTGTATACAAAGAGAGCATCTGGGAAACAAAAAAAAAAAATAAGCTTGTTTCCTGCCTTTCCTGTTAAGTGGTATAGACTATTTGTAGGCTTCTGAGCCCCCAAGCCCTTCTGTGTTGGAGGGAAGACTTCTAGCTTAGTTTTTTTTTCTTATAACTAGCCAGTTTTCTAGTTTCAGCACTCAAATCTGTTTCTTTGATCTCAGCACTTGTTCAGAAAAAAAAATTAATCTGCTTTTACTGTACTTGTGTTTCTACCTACTTTATTTTACTTTTGCATCATCTTAAAAGTACTCAATTGTATTTATTACTGCTTGGTGTAACTCATTCTAAGTCTTTTGGTTTAAACACTTGGGCTTCAGACCAGTTGTTTTGCACTGAGAGGGTTTGTGGTCTGCACTGCAGTGGCAGAACAGGTAGCTTACATCCTTCTAGGTTGGGAACTGCTGATTGAGGGCTCAGTGTCTGTTATTCTAAAAGTGTATTAATTCTGGTTTAAGCACTTGGGCTTTCAGGCCAGTTATTTTACATTGAGGGTTCGTGGTCTGCACTCTTGTGGGAGGAGAGGCTGGACTCTGCCCTTCTGAGCTGGGAATTTCTGGTTAAAGGCTTATAGTGAAAGCATATCTGAACTGCTTCTTACTGAAGTTGGTGCGCCTTGTCTGCTGTGGCATAGACTGGATTCAGGCCTGCTGGATCTAGCTTTGTTTGTGTAACTTGAGCACTAATCCAGGCATTCTCTAAAGTATTTATTTATTACTACTTGGAAGTAACTTGATTAAAGTGTAGCTATCATTCTAAGTCTTTTGGATTAAGCACTTGGGCTTAAGACCAGTTGTTTTACATTAGGAAGGTTTGTGGCATGCACTGTGGTGGCAGGACAGGTAGCTTTCATCCTTCTAAGTTGGGAACTGCTGATTGAGAGCCCAGTGTCTGTTATTCTTAAAGTGTATTAGTTCTGGTTTAAGCACTTGGGCTTCAGGCCAGTTATTTTACATTAAGAAGGTTCGTGGTCTGCACTCTTGTGGGAGAAGAGGCTGGACTCTGCCCTTCTGAGCTGGGAATTTCTGGTTAAAGGTTTATAGTGCCTGAATATTTGAACTGTATCTTACTGAAATTGGTACACCTTGTTTGCTGTAGCATAGACTAGATCCAGGACTGCTAAATCTAGCTTTGTTTATATGCTTGTTGTTTGTTTGCTTGTTATTTCCCTGGAACGCTAATTCCACCTAATACGCAGCTTCTCAGCACTTCTGTGGATCACTAGTGATATCTGCATTGCTTACTGTACTTATTTCCTTGTTTCACTTGAAAGAAAGTTACTGTTTGTCATTTTTGCATTTAAGTTACCTGTAACACATTGCACTTAAGTTACCTGGCACTTGCTCGCTAAAGCAATTATATAAGTCAGCACTAAAAATTAAAAGCACTACACCCTCACTCCCCACTGGCCCTTGTTTTCAATTATTAAGGAATTCCCAATATTATTCTAGCATGTCCAAAGGTCAGTTGTCAATCTCCTCTCCGGTCCAGCTGGTGAATCTGGGAATCTTGAGGCAATGTTACAACTTCCTCATGTACACAGACAACCCTCTCCTCCTCCCAACAAATTCCAACACATGTGAGAGATGCAACCATATAGCCAAACTGGAGGCTAAGCTCTCTGAACTCAGTACTGGCATAACCAGTCAGGAGGAGAAGGAAACCACACTCACTACAATTTCAGTCTCACATAGACCTACCATGACAGCAAACCAAACACATAATCACACAAATACATACTCGGAGGCTCTAAATCAAGATCTGCCTAGGCAGCAGAGACCTCCAAAGCAGACACCCAAGCAACCGCTATCCCAAAACAAAACACGTGCAACACATATCTCACAAAGCCAGTGTGCCGAACAGTCACAGCCCTTAAGACTAAACAACACACCTGATACACTTGTAATAGGTGACTCTATCATCAGGCACACTGACGTCCCGCTCACCAGGCTGAACAAGGAGAGGATCACGGTGTGCAGCCTGTCGGGCGCTAGGATCCGCCACATAACACAAGCACTCAGGTCACTCCAAGGCAAGTACAAATATGACTCAGTCATTGTCCATGCTGGTGTGAATGACCTGAAACGTACCTCCCTGGACTACATGAAAAGAGACATAAAGGAGCTCTCTGAGCATGTAGCTCAGGCCGGTATGACCCTGCCCTTGAGTAGCATCTTACCCTCACCAAGAATGATGCCACAATATGAAGACAAGATGATCAATTTCAACAATTGGCTTAAGTACTGGTGTCATTCAAAGGGGATCAAATGCCTGTCAGCTTGGGATGATATGCTCGACAAGCCACGATGCTTCGCTAGGGACGGCTTGCACCTGTCACCCCTGGGCTTTCGGATAATGGCAAAGGCTATTGCTACCCCCTTAGTGCCTTTTTTAGGCAAGGCTCAAAAGACAAACCCACCTCCATAGGTATCACAAGGGATAAGAAACTAAGAGTAATGCTACTCAACGCCAGAAGTCTAAACCTCAAGATGCATGCACTCGAAACTCTCCTTAGCATGGAGAACATCGATATCTGTGCAGTAACAGAAACCTGGTTCAGGGCTCCCAAGAGCACCCCAGCACTACCAGGTTATACCTCATACCATGCTTTTCGGCCCCAAAACTTGGACTGAACCACAAAAGGAGGGGGAGTATCGATATTCATCAAAGATACCCACACCTCCAGGTTGGTGGCAAAGCACGAAGCATCAGAGACTATCCATGTGCAACTAACAGTGGGTAAAACTGCCTTCCAGTTTATAGCCTGCTACAGACCACCCTCCCAAACCCAGGAACCCCACTCGGCCTTTCTGAGAACACTGGAAAATATGAAGGTCTCTCCAAACACCATTATATTGGGTGACTTCAACTACCCAAACATAGACTGGGAGCATTACTCTACTCCAACGCCCTAGCCCAAAGGTTCCTAGAATTTATAAACTCAAATGCTATGGAACAACTTGTTACTACTCCCTCAAGAGGGGAAAACATACTGGACCTGATCAGCACCAACATGGGGACTCTATGCTCCAGACCAGAAGTGTATCCCTCACTGGTAAGATCAGACCATAAACTAATCTCACTGGATATTCACATCCCCACCCCACCCCCTGCCCAGAAAACCACAGTGAAAAACTTCTCTAAAGCAAATTTCACACTCCTTAAAACTGAGATGGAATCCTTCAAAGCCCCCAGGCCTGTGGAAAATACTGCCCAGACCTCAGAATCTTTTATAAACGCATTCGATGAACACCTTCAGGAATGCATGGATCATGCGATCCCAAATAAAACCAAGACCCAATCCTCCAAAGGCAAACGTCCTGTCTGGTGGACCCCAGCCATAAACAAACTATACAATAGAAGGAGGAAGCTATTAAATGATAGAGCAAAATCCCAAAAAGGGAAGGCATCACTGATCAGTATTAGCAAAAAACTACGGGCACTCATAAAATTGTCTAAGGCCATTTTCGAGAGAATAATTGCACAGGACACTAAGGATAATCACAAGGCTTTCTTTAGTTATGTTAGGAACCTGGGTGGTAATTCCCAGATATGCTCAGAATTAGTCCAAAATGACAAAAAATACACTGAACCCACAGACATTGCCAACATCTTAGCTGACAGGTTCAGTGCAAATGTCCCCCCCCCCACCAAAAGGGCAAATATCTATCCCAGGAGAGTGCTGACACCCTGACAACACAGATGCTCAGGTAAGAGCCACCCTCTCCAAAGCAAAAAACACAGCATCAATGGGACCAGATGGTGTCCCGGGCTGCGTCCTACATGAACTCAAAGAAGAGCTAAACCCAAACATAAAACTACTGTTCAATCTCAGCCTTACTACAGGATATGTGCCCAAAGAGTGGCGTACAGCAACAGTGGTCCCTCTCCATAAAGGTGGTGCCTCAATGGATCCTGGAAACTATCGCCCCATAAGTCTGACTAGCTTGGTCTGCAAAGCTATGGAAAGGATCATCATGGACCTCATAAATAAAGATACTGGGGACCTACAGACACTGGATCCTACCCAGTTCGGCTTTGTTAAGGGTATATCCTGCCTCTTAAACCTGGTTAATTTCTTTGAAACAGTCACCAATGCCATTGACGAGGGGAAGGTGGTCCACACAGCCTATCTGGACCTCGCAAAAGCCTTTGATACAATACCCCACTCGAGCATTATAGATAAGCTCACCAGCTTAAATATAAACCACTATGTCACTAGATGGATTGCAAACTGGCTCAAGGACAGAACCCACATGGTTAGAATTGCTGGAGCCATGTCAGACTCCAAACCAGTTACAAGTGGTGTCCCACAAGGCTCAGTCCTGGGACCTCTCTTGTTCAGTATATATTTCTCGGAGGTACAGGCAAACACGGAAGGACTGTGGCTGACCAAGTTCGCAGATGACTGCAAACTGGGCGCCATAATCATCTCTCCAGCTGACACAAGCATCCTCCAAAAGTGCCTCATAGAAACTGACAACTGGTGCCAGAGCCATGGCCTCAAGCTAAATGCCAAAAAGTGTATAGTCATCCCCTTTGGCAAAAACAAAGTGCCCACAAATTACCACATAGGTGGTAATCCATTAAGTACAGAAGAAGTAATTAGGGACCTGGGGACCCAAGTTGATAGCAATCTCTCATTTGACAACCACGTGGCCAAAGTGGTTAGAAAAACATTTTATATAGCCCACCTAATCATGAAGGGATTCACATCTAGATCAGGGGAGGTCATCGTGCCTCTTTACTCATCCCTCATCAGGCCCATAATTGAGTACAATGCCCCTTTTGGGATGTACCTTACCAGACACCTGCAGCAACTGGAAAGACCCCAAAAGTACCTCACCAAGAGGATCAAAGGGCTCAAACAGATGCCATATGCTGCCCGGTTAAAGAAACTCCAGCTCTACTCAATGGCATACCGCCTGTTCAGAGGCGATCTGTGCCTGATGTATAAAGCCATGTCCAACCCAGAATTAATGGACATGCTGCACCTCAGAAAATCCAAATCCCATCGAGCTACGCGCTCGAGAGACTTGAACCTCAGCACTGAAATAAATAGGACATGCTGGAGGGACAGATTCATAACCCAGAGGCTCCCTTCACTCTGGAATAAAATCCCAGTCCAGGTTAGGCAGAGTCCCTCATTGACTCTCTTCAAGAGGAATCTTGATGAGCGGATGGGAGATCATAGGTTTACCCCAGGTATCACTTCTGTGTCACTGTTAGAAAGAGGCACAGTATACTAACCTCGAAAAAGGGCATAGCAAAATAAATTTAAAATGGGTGGCGAAAGCCAAACACATTCTGGCTAGGCTTATAAATGCCCTAGGGCAGATAGCCTAGTATGAACCTATGAACCTATATATATACACATATATATATATATATATATATATCTATATCTATATATATATATATATATATATATATATATATATATATATATATATATATATATATATATATATTAGTGTGTATTTTTACCAATGCTCTTGGATCTTTCTTCTAGTAACATGTCGGAACTATAGACGGTCTGCACTTAATGTGATATCACAAAGTGGGAGGATGTTAAGAAGGTGGGTGGAGTTATTGGAACGTCATTACTGATGTCATAAAAAGGGAGATAATTAGCTAAGTGGGTGGTAGTGTTTTCAGCTTCGGTCTGAGGCAGAGATGCAATTTTAGTAACGAGAGGCAAAATGAACGCTGCAAGGGTAAATCCAAACCTTTTTGGTGTCTTAAAACCAGAAGTCTTAGCACTTTCGTTCACCACCATTGAACTTCATCAGAAACTGGCAGGCTAGTGGCATTCAACAAAATTTGCCAAAAAAACTCTTTTTTTTAAAGAGAGTTTCCCAGTCATCACCCCTAGGTTGCAATTCCACATTTTCAAGTAAGGAGAAGGAAAATTTCTTGAAATCATTACATGTTTTACTATGTCAGAAAAGGGCATTACACTGCTGAGACCTTTTTATAGCATAAGTGTGTTGGTAAATATGGGACTTAAGGGCCCCAATTGTCATTCCTATGTAGAAGGCAGGACAGGATGACCAAAAGGCAATATAAACCACCCCCTTGGTGTTGCTGTCATATTTTCCTTTAACAATAATCAAATTCGGAAAGCCAGACACCTGAAAACTGTTACCAATTGTAAACAAATCTAGGGGTAGCCCCCTACATAGATAAACTTAGGGCTACCCCCTAGATTTGTTTACAAAAACAATTGGAATCTAAAAAACATGCTTGAATGGAGTGGTATGAACTCAGATAAATTTATGAGGAATTCAGGTATGAAGAAATGTGGCTCGTGTAGGCAATGTAAGTTCATCCTGGAGGGTAACAGTTTTCAGGGGTCTGCTTTTTAGATGGTCTGCAAAGCACAAGATAAAATCTACAGTGTGTCAGCAGGCCACCTAATCATTGCCCAAGGCTACCACATCTGGCACATCTATGACTTATACCAACATTTTCAGTGGAGTGATTTTTCTACAGGATTCACTTCTTTGCAATATTAGAAATGACAAATGACTCTGAGCAATATCTAATGACACCAATTATAAGTCCATAGCCTATAGCAGAGAATGCATACAATAATGTCCTGTTACAGACCAGAGACATTGCAGAATATGTGTTTGGCCTGCTTAAGTCCCGCTTCTGCTGTTTGGATGTCTCTTGTAGAACACTACAATATGACACTGGGGCATGTGGTAAAATCTTTTCAGTGTACACAGTGTTACATATGATGATGTGTAAAGAGTTACAGGAGGCCAGAGACATTCAGAAGGAGCAAATGTCAGCAAGGAAGAAGGAGTCCATGGAGGACCCAGCTGCAGTGGATGATTATGCCAGATGAAGGCGGGTATAGTACACTGTGTTACTGGCTAGCATGCAGTATCTCATTCTAAACTAATGGCCAGAATAAGCAGTACATAAAACAGTCAAATTAACTACACCCAGGACACCAGCAGGACATAAGCACTGAATATGCCAGTCCGCATCCATGGGGGCACCATGTACTGGGAAGGTAATGCACATGATCCACAGCACGAAGAGAGGATGGAGTACTTTGTTAATATGAACAGTGGTCCTGCTAAGAAGGGTGGTCTCTGTATGAACATCCCATTTGTATATATGTAAATATTGACTAACAATGCTGTCATCATTGAATGATGTTGTAAAGGAGCTACAGGTCTTACACCATGCCCACTCTGTGAAATGGTTGGGATAGACATGGTCGGTATGAAGACATCCAGGAATACATGAGTCAAAAGTAAAACGTTATGGATGTATTACATAGGGAGTCTGAATGCAGAGGTGGTCCAGTGACAGTGATATGCAGCCAGACAAGATCACCTGCTGCATATAGACTCCCTATGCAGTGTCCACAATGTTGCACATCTGGTCCATGCACTCTTGGAGGTCTTAACACAGACCATGTGCTATCACTACCATCTCAGCTATGGTTATAGTGAACTCTGCTTTTCCTTCTATTATGGTACTGTACAACTGCAGAGCATCAGCCATGGAGAAACTCATCACAGGAGGGATAGTACCCATTGCATGCTCCAAGAGCAGGAATGAGACTTGTGCCAATGGAAATGAGGCCACCACATGGGCATACGTGGTGTCATTTTCCTATTTTTGCTGGCATCCTGGATTTCATGGGGGGTGGTTGCAGAGGCACAGGGGCTGTGTGTGTGTGTGTGTGTGTGTGTGTGTGTGTGTGTGTGTGTGTGTGTGTGTGTGTGTGTGTGTGTGTGTGTGAGAGAGAGAGAGAGAGAGAGAAAGAGATAGAGAGAAAGAAAGACAGAGTCTAGCAATGACATATTACAGTTGAATGTGCAAGGATTTGGATGCCATCATCATTGATGCTAGACAGCTTATATCTGTAGTCTAAGACCTTGATAACACAACACCTGTAAAAATATCAAAAAAAAAATAAATCACCCTATGGATGAACCCTTCATTAGTCTGCATCCAAGTGAAAAACTACTCCTATATAACTGAATACTAAAAACTAAAGTGTAACATACCTTGGGCAATTGGCCTTCGCACTTGCAGTCCTGATGTTCCTGTAAAACAAAGAAGGCAGCTTGTAAAGTCCACGATAATCAGTTGGACAAGTAATGCAGACAGTCCATTTTGTTCAGGTATACATAGCTGGGACATAACTGATGGACATCCATGGTACCATGTGTGAATCTGTACCAAGATTTCTACTCATCAAGTATTCAAGAATTGTCTGAACCGCCCCCCCAGACAGAGATATCAGGAGTTTCTCCAAGTCTGTCATATGTGATTCTATTAAAGGTGATTCACCCATGATCCTCCTCTACTGTTCTAGCATGCTATTGTGACCATGGTAATGACCCTTCTTCAGACCTATACATAGTTCATGTTTTTGGCTTCCAACAGCATTGATGCCCTCTGTGGTGCCATACCGGACATATGCATGGAAGGCCCAGTCTTATATGCTATGATGGAGCATCCCTGATCATGATCATGGAGTTATTCTGCATGGAATAATTTAATAGTGAATAAATACGAACATCGAGATAATGATATTAGAGGAGGCCCTTGGCAGATTTTACTAGAAACTGATTATTTGGCAAATAAAAACAGGGGCGTCCATTCCACCAGGGCTGAATGAAAATCTATCTATTAAATGTGTTTTGAAATTGCATGCCCTTAAGAGATGATTATTTGACAGGTACTGTTTTATCTAGTATTTATACATAATGGCATACATAATGATGCATTCGTATTTATTCACTATTAATTATTACTACTTATTTATATCTTATTAGATTATTAGGTTTATATTTATATATACATATATATTCATTTATTAGTAACTACATCGGCGATAGATATTTGTACATAATAATTAACTAATTGACTTTTATTATATATTGTTTATTTAAATTTACTAACTAATTTATAGTTAGTTTCATCATTAATTTTGCTATTGCTAGCTTAGTCAACTAGCTATAAGGCTTGATGCCGTTTTTATTTATGGCAACTATTATGGATTTTTTGAATTAATATGTATTGCTGCTTTTTATTTTTAACTAATTCAACAAGATAAAGGAAATGTGTTCATGTTTGCACATGACTTCAAGTTAAAAACAGTGTATCTTATCATTATATTACTTGAAGAATGTGCACGAAGGCTTTTCCTTTTAAGAATTAACTGGGTTCACTAATTTAGGTTTTAATTCATTGATTGTTAGATTTTTTCTATATAAAGAATGTTAATTGATTTTCACTTTGTTTCAGTCTGATGAAGGTGAGGCACTGATCCACACCAAAAGCGCTTACTAATAAATGCAAGTTTCTTTTATTTTATTGTCAGTTTGCTGGCTCTCATTGCGTTCATCCTCACCTACTTTTCAGTAGTTTAGTTTCTTGTTTTTCGTTTGTGAGATATATTCATCATGTTTAATTCAAATTACAGACATAAAAGCAAACTCAGATAAAGCACTTTTCACAAATGTTTTTCATCACAATTGGACCAGATTCATAAACCTACATTTTTTTTTTTACTGTGCTGCATGGTCCTCCAACACAAAGGCATACAACACTGGCCCTGCAGCCATACAGAATGCTAATGAGGTATTCTAGGGAAACAGATGTGCTAAATAGCCATCTGCTGTCTCCCCATAACTGCACCTAGGAAGCTTTCAACACAGCTCAGTGATTCAAGTAAGCACTTGGCCGTGTAGATCAGTATGGCCATTCCTACCATGGTGAGGTAGCAAACATGGCTGAAAGCCCATGTTGAGCCGTGAGCACAAACATGGTAGAGGGAACCACTAGACCCCAGGTCTTGCTGTGAGAATGTCATACTGATGCCAGTATCAAAACATAGATCAAGGTTGGGGGGAACTACTGGATATCAAGGAATAGTGCCCTAAGGCACAGAACAGCATGACAATGATGGAGAGGAAACACCACACACAGCCCATAAATGCTGTAATAGCACCATTTGCAGTATGGGATTGGAAGTGGATGATCCAGTAGACCACCAGCGAATACATTTGCAAGATGAAAGTAACATTACTATAGGGATCGTGGGGGGGGGGGTGAACCACTGGACACCAGGAATGAGTCTTTAAACTGCAGTAATGGCACCAATGTTACTACTGGGATGGGGGAGGGGGCATACACTTGACACCAGTGAATACATCTTAAAATGCCTTAAGGAAAATTCAACATGATAGGGATGGAAGGTTAACCACCATACAGCAGGGATTAACATTCTTAAGTCCTTTACTGACGCCAACAGAAGTACAGAGGTGTGGAACCACTACATCAGTAGGTATGACTCTTTAAATTGCCATAATGGCATCAGCATTATAACAGGAATTGGAGGGTCAGGGAAAACACTAGCCCACCTGGGCCTAATCATACATGCCATAATGGCACAAAAGTATTATGTGGGTGTATGAGGCCACAGGATGGTAGGGACAGATACAGGGACTGTAATCTGTGGTTTTGTGTGTGTGTGTGTGTGTGTGTGTGTGTGTGTGTGTGTGTGTGTGTGTGTGTGTGTGTGTGTGTGTGTGTGTGTGTGCGCACGTGCGTGTGTGTGACAGAGAGGAATACCATTTAAACCACAAAGTACCACAACTTGCACTTCAGCCGTGATCTGCATGTCAGCATGTCATAGTAGCACCTGTGATACATGAAACATGAAAATTAGCTAATAAAAAGGGCTGCAAAATCACAGCTATCATGTTCTTGAATTGCATTTGAGCACATCGCACTGATACACCCTTTCTATACTGAGCAATATGGTTCATGCTAGGACCTTTAATGAGTTCCTGGGAATGTCTTTCTGTGTAGCTAGTGGCCTGACTTTATGTAACTTTTTTGTTGACAGGACGGTATCCATCAAAGCCAGTGTGACTGATAATAATATCAGGAAGGTACTGATTATTAGCAGTCATTAAATATGGCATAAAATGTTCAGAACTGAGAGCTTTCAATTGTTGGCATGCCTGTGTCTTGTCTTAGATATCAGCTGTATACAAATCCAGACGACACTGAGACTGGACTAAGCAAGTTTTCATACCCTTTAAGGAAAATGTTGAAAACATTGAAAATGCTTGATCCCTGAATTCTCTTCCATTTTGTTGATCAGACCATACTGGACAGATGTCCTTTACAGTGGTGAGAGAAGGCCCCACCTGAAGAAAGGTCATGATAAGATAGCACAAAAGTACACAGATATGGAGGAAGGAATGAGTCAATAGGACAGCAGACAGGTAGATCAGGGAATGAAATGTAAGAGCTGAAAAAAACAAAATATAAATTTGGCAATTTCACAACTACAAGCAGTCAACAGATTTTGCCACCATAAAAACGTTTTACAAACTTTATGATATACTATCAGCTACAACTGTTTTAGTCCAGCAGTAAATAATGGTTACCTATTGGAATGTCAGGATTCAAAATGTCAACTGCAAGTGCTGATAAGCAGAAAAAAAAGGACTGAAACTACTGGAGAGGAGCGAATTTCAAAAATTGCTCTTTTCCTTAAACTTCTTTTTTGCAAGGAAGCATCCGCAGACTTATATATGTGAACTCCCAGATCTCCATATCTTAGAAAAAAGGGAATATTCTGAGAAATGGCCATCTCAGACTTGGTACATGTAAGTTCCATTTTTTTCAGTCATTTAATCTCCATGTTTCAGGACTCACTGTAACAGGTCCCAACGTTTTAAATGGTTACCATAAAGG
This sequence comes from Protopterus annectens, assembly GCF_019279795.1. NCBI lineage: Eukaryota > Metazoa > Chordata > Ceratodontiformes > Protopteridae > Protopterus > Protopterus annectens. The sequence continues at coordinate 563,791,944 of NC_056735.1, forward strand.
AGTCACAGGTGTATGCAAGGAATAATTTCTCTCATCTTTGCGCTTTTGCACTTGCATCAGTTTGACAAAAATTCATCCTATTTATACAATTTCTCCAAACATAAAGTGGATTCTGTGAAGGTCGGCTGGATGTCATAAATCTCACATATCAGAATTTGACATCCCTGATCAGAGCTGAAGCTGCAGGTAAAGAATGCCGCAAAGTAAGAAAGGGAAGCACAGGTCTCTTTAACAAATGGTCATCCGCTGCAAAGCTGGGATCATTAAAATGTGACAACAGAACTGGAAGGAATTTTTGTAAAATTGGAACATTGAAATTTGAAAAGAAAATAGTAAAACACAGAGAATTAAATTATGTGTAGCTCCACTTGCTTAAAGAAACAGTTTTCTGAGCCATTTAATTTCTTTGACTGTTTTCGTTTGATTAAAATTTTAATTGCTGAGGTGTTAAATGACTGTTGCCCAGGTAAGATTTTTTTTCCCTGCAGTTAAGAAACCATTGTTTATATTAAGCAATGTCAATAATGAAATATTAAACAGATGTTTCCAAACAGCAGGTAGATTCATATGCATGCATCTATAGAGTATTTCCTAAATAAGTGTTCTTTCATCTATATTTTAAAATGGCTTAATTTTGTTAGCATAATGCAAGTGGAATAAACCCCTTTGATACCTCAGAAGGATATTTATTTGCAATTTATGTACATCTACAAAAACATATATTAACAGTGAAGTAATCAGATTTCTAGTAGTCTGTATACATATTAGTTTGGTGTCACAAATCTTTTTACCATATAATGTTCTTCTTCAGTTTTATTTTTCAATATTTTTTATATAGCAAATAATATGTAATTAAGATAATTCATCTAGCTCAGATAAGGCACTTCCAGTTGTTCTAGTTTGGGACACAGGAATGTATGAATGAAGCAGAAGGGTATTTGCAGCAAATGAAAAACACCACAGAAGAACCTGAGGTGCGTGTGATGAATAAATCCAGCTATCTTAGCACCCGTGAAACTTCTAATGGCATTTGCTACTTTAAGACTGTGTAGCACAGTGGTATGTACTAATGTAACTCACTCCACAGGAGGTAACCTCCAAACACGACATAAATAGCAGCCAGACAATGCACAGTGACCAGCTGTAGCCCACAAAATAATGGTATGCAACCACATCAGCTGGTATATGCAGTTATAGAATCCTATCAAGGAGACAGGCATTTGTTTGTCAGTTATGACAAAGTTTATGGCTTCTTTGGTGTTACTGTCTGGAACTTGACAGTCACATTGATTAATGGCATTCACCTCGTGTTCTATGTGCTGTACTATTGCCATATCTAGGCATGTGCATGCTGTGTATATTGCACACATGCATGCTACTTCATTGCCTGTCACCCACTAATAAGCTACATTAGTTGCTTGCTGTATGTCTTCATTAGATATGCATTGCATTCCTTCAATTTATTCTGTGTCTCCTCTACTCCATTCCATTCATGCAGAATTCAGTCTACACCTGCAGCCTAAATGTATTTAAGTTCAGCTATTGTATTTTAAAACATAAGAGAATTTATCATTGCCATTTTAATGCAATAAACACTACAGTGACATTTTCATTTTCCTCGTGATTTTGCAGGTATCAAACTCCTGCCATAAACAGTGGATGGAATGTTTGTCCCTCTACATCATATGTATATTTCTCACTAACTTTAAACATTTTAAATAATAACTAATTCATATTTCCCGTTTCCTGATTCATGGGCTAAATAATTCCCAGTTTTGAGACTTTGTGCATAGTCTTCTTTGTTACAGATTCGAGCTCATACATACTTACTAAGCAAAACACATTTAACTAAAATATATTACACCTCATAATCCTATATGAATTTTATGGGATATAAAAAAATTAAGTGAAATTAATTATTTACCAATTATCTGATCCATAAGTAATGTCTTCAGTTTTTCTACAAGTTACATTCTATTTTGTCAGCCAAAGCATGGGATATAGGTATAATTTATGCTTCCAAGTGAATTTATATCCCATGTGTTTACCAGAGGCTTCTAAACAGAAGCAGGCAGTAATTCATTGCTATCAGTCATATACATTTCTAGAGCATTGACTATATTTCTTTTCTGTCATCTGGATGTAGATATTCTGAAAATCTTCCAGCATGGTGACATTTCACTTTGTCCAAATAAATTTTCAATAGGATAGTAAAACAAACAGGTATGCACAAACAACATTCAGGAAATAATCTGTTGCCCTTTCATAGAGTTTAAATTGACTGATTAATGCCTGTGATACATCAGAGTTACATTTAAGTAAGCTGTGTATTTCATTTTTATATGTGCCTAGAATTTAGGCCATTGCTATTGTTAATAATATGCAGCACTTATCAGTATGCAACACACACTCAAATTTTCTGACACACACACACACACACACACACACACACACACACACACGTGTGTGTGTGTGTGTATGTGTGTGCTTGTGTGCGCATATGCGCGTGTGTGTGCCTATAAATATATACAGTATACACACACACACACACACACACACACACACACATATATATATATATATATATATATATATATATATATATATATATGTATGTGTATATGGATCTAGAACTCTCCATCGAACAAACGTTTCACCGAAACATAAATGGGTGAGCTCAAATTCACGAAACTGCCTTTTATCGAAAATGCACTTTCACCAGAGTAAGTAAGCAAACAGTTGTTTGCATGCACATTTAATTGTACTTCAACATTTGGTGTATGTTGTACAACTAAACAAACAGTTGCTTATATCACAATAAAGTGGGGATAAGGGAATATTTCCTTTCCCCCCCTGTAGTGCAATCTTGGAGTGAGCATATTAAAGTAGAGGGGTGTGGGGGTCCCCACATGGGGGTGCAGGGGGACTTGCCCCCCTGCATAAATGTGCATAGTCTTTAATTTTGTAATTTTTTTTTTTTTTTTTTGCGAAAGTGTGTTTGGTGGTTTATGTTTCGATGAAATGTTTGTTCAATGGAGAGTCCTAGATCCATATATCTATATTATATATATATTTTTATATATATATATATATATATATATATATATATATATATATATATATACATACATATATACATACATACACAAGTGTGTGCGTGTGTCTCTATGTTTAAGTTGGGCAAAGAGTATGGCATCCCTGTAGCTACTGTAGAACAATGAGAGGAAGTGAGATATTTTATGTGTTCAGAATATTAGGTGGTTTATTTTTCATCTTTTTTTCTAGGTAATTTTGAAAGTTCAGTCATTAATCTAACAAAATCCATAAGTATTTTAAAATGAAGTTTGCTGTGGTTTCTATGGGGAGATGGTTCTAGTCCACAATGTATAAGGTACGAGAGTGTTTAGCTAGTTTTTGGTAGCTGCAAAAAATCATGGATTTATTTTTATCTGTATTAAGAATAAGAAGTGTTAAATGTTCAAAGTTTTATTGGAGATGTTTTTGGAAGTCTGAGTTACTAGTGTTTGATCTGAAAATGATCATGTCTTTATTATATCAGAGCAGAGTTAGATGGCGAAGGTCTATGCAAAGATTATTTACAAAAAGTGGAGAAAGGAAGCCATGCCAAGATAGAGCCAGGAGTTGTGCAACTGGGATCTCTATCATATAACCACTCTGCCAGCTCATACCTTGGGTCTGAACATACTTAGCCTGCTAGTCCCAATCTTGGATGACCATAGATCTTAGTAAAAATGGGACATCTGCTGGCCAGCCACAATTGTTTGGTGATAGATGGTGCTATTCAGCTAGCTAGTATGGCACCTGTAGTTGCCACATTGTCTGGAGCCATTCTATTATATGTTGCTTCTTTCCAGGTATGCATAGCTTGATCTGATATTTTGACTGCAGTTCTGCCTTGGATCACTGAGAAAATCCTCTTCTGGAGACATTACTTTCATTAATGACATTTTTTATTTATATATTCATAGATTTATAGCATTTATAAGGTGGAAGCAGGTGTTGATGGAGAAGTACAGAGAATGTCAGAAGGAGTTGCACTGTGTTTTTGTAGACTTAGAGAAAGCATATGACAGGGTGCCTACAGAGGAGTTGTGGTATTGTATGAGGAAGTCAGGAGTGTCAGAAAAGTATGTAAGAGTGGTACAGGATATGTACGAGGGTAGTGTGACAGCAGTGAGGTCTGTGGTGGGAGTGACGGATGCGTTTAAGGTGGAGGTGGGATTACATCAAGGATCAGCTCTGAGCCCTTTCTTATTTGCAATGGTGATGGACAGGTTGACAGACGAGATCAGACAGGAGTCCCATGGACTACGATGTTTGCAGATGACATTGTGATCTGTAGTGAGAGTAGGGAACAGGTGGAGGAGACCCTGCAGAGATGGAGATATGCTCTAGAGAGAAGAGGAATGAAGGTCAGCAGGACTAAGACAGAATATATGTGTTTGAATGAGAGGGAGGATAGAGGAATGGTGAGGATGCAGGGAGTAGAGGTGGTGAAGGTGGATGAGTTTAAGTACTTGGGATCAACAGTTCAGAGTAATGGTGAGTGTGGAAGAGAGGTGAAGAAGAGAGTACAGGCAGGATGGAGTGGGTGGAGAAGAGTGTCAGGGGTGATTTGTGACAGACGAGTACCTGTAAGAGTGAAAGGGAAGGTCTACAAGAGGGTAGTGAGACCAGCTATGTTATATGGGTTGGAGACAGTGGCACTGACAAAAAGGCAGGAGTTTGAGCTGGATGTGATAGAGTTAAAGATGTTAATATTTGCACTGGGTGTGATGTGGGTGGACAGGATTAGGAATAAGTATATTAGAGGGTCAGCCCAGGTTGGAAGGTTTGGAGACAAAGCCAGAGAGGCAAGATTACGTTGGTTTGGACATGTGCTGAGGAGGAATGCTGAGTATATTGGGAAAAAGATGCTAAGGATGAAGCTACCAGGTAACAGGAAAAGAGGAAGGCCTAAGATAAGATTTATGGATGTGGTGAATGAGGACATGCAGGTGGTTGGTATGACAGAGCAAGATGCAGAGGACAGGAAGAAATGGAAATAGGTGATCCGCTGTGGTGACCCCTAACGGGAACATCCGAAAGAAGATGATGATAAGGTGGAGGCAGTCCATGAACCATAAACCACTTTGCTAATGCTCACCTTGATAGGGCATTTCCTGAATCCAGCAGGGCAAAACAAATCAGACTCAGGATGAATTTACTTCACTATCGAATCATTAAAATTTGCCTTAAATTAATTGATGCTATAATTATTCCAGAGAAAGGGAGAGCATTGAGTAACAAATCTTTCCCTCCAGCATGCCTTATTTGTCTGTTAATGCAGATTCAAGTCCTTAGTTCAAGTGTTTGTTGGGCCATAACAGACAGAATACAGGATTGGAGCATCGAGTATGTCTTAGTCACTGGGGTTCTTTAATCTACTTATCTTTTTGGTTAGGAACTCTTTGGATTTTCTAGCTGCATGATATGCTTGGATAGACACATATTAAAAGAGAAATTATAGTCTATAATTAGCCTGATCAGGGTAGAGCACATAGAAATTATAAATTATTTTGAACATGGATGAGATGCCTTCAGTTACTAAATGGGCCAAATTGGAGGATTTAATCCCTACTATTGCTGTATGATGAAAAAAACACTTATCCTGAAGGAACCAACACACAGCGGAAGCAATAATGCGTCCTTTAATGAAAGTCACAACTCACAGCAAGAAATTCTTTAAAAAATATACTAAAACTTATTACAAGAATACGGATCAAGTGCTTTCATCCACCGACATGTGGACTTCATCAAAGATTCTGATGAAATCCACATGTCAGTGGATGAAAGCGCTTGATCCGTATTCTTGTACTAAGTTTTAGTATGGTTTTTAAAGAATTTCTTGCTGTGAGCTGTGACTTTCATTAAAGGACGTATTATTGCTTCCGCTGTGTGTCGGTTCCTTCAGGACAAGTGTTTTTTTTCGTTGTATTGCTACCACCATTTGGCTTTGGTATAGTATTGCTGTATGATGGACAAAGAATAGGGTGTTGTCTATGAACATGGCAAGATTTCTGATGACCACATCATTCTGTAGTGGGGTGCTGTCTATAATAGATATCCTTACCACCTTCAAGGTAAATCTAGATAATTGGATGAACAGCCTAATATTCTCTCAAGATCTATCTTGTCTTTCTCTCTTTGAGGCTAGAAGAAAATTTTGAACAGAGATTTTGGGCTAGGCTTAAAATGGTCTGCAGACTGATTGTCTGGTACTTATCTATAAACCTATATTGGTGAAATGTGTTTACCAAAGATGACAATGTTTCACATCTTTGCTTTCAGTCTGAGCTTTTTCTAGCATACCATTGATTTTATGATATATCTCTTGATGTACCTACATTGAAAAAGACACAGAGCAAACAACACCACCCAACTTGCAGTTATTGGCAAATTTAGTTAGCTATATGAACGGGTTAGTCTAAGTAGATGCCAAATGCAAGGGATCCTAGATGTATCCCTGATGAATGCCACTAATCTAAGACTGTACCTGCCTCTTTTATATATGTGGGTTTTGTCTATCAGCTGCTTTGCTGCTCTTCTTACAAGATAAAAGTCTGCGTTTAAGCCCTTAAGATTCCTTTCAATTCCATTAGGGAGAAGAGTGTCAAAGGCCTTGTCCTCACCAAGGTTTGCTGCTTTAACGCTTGACTGCTGTCTATAGCTTCAGTGAATTTCTTAAAGATGTTTACTAAAATTAAGTAGAAATGCTCTCATTGAAGCCATATTGCTGCTGGTCTAGAAGACTAAGACTTCTTTTACTGGACATTATGAAATCTGATGTCATACAGTCCATGGCTTTTAAATTAGACTTATTAGACTGATAGAGTATATAGTTCCCAGAATCTGAAGTATGGTGGCCTTTATAGAGTGGCATGACACTAGCCATTTCCCATCCTCTTGGCTATGCTTAATTTGAACAGTTTAAGGTTGGGTTAGAGAGAATGCACATTTGGTGCTGTTGACTAAGTGACCAAAGCAAACGTCTTTGACCAGCAGTTGTTCATGGGCTACTGCTTTATCCCTTTTTACATTCTGTTGTTCTGGGTAAAGTTGAGCTGTTAGCTCTATTGATCCAAATATTGTTCAAACAGTACATATTGATGCTATCTGTATTTCAGTTTCTGTTCAGCACTTGCATTGCAGTTGTTAATGCAAACATCTTTCTTTTGTACTGATAGTAATTCAAAATATTTCAAAGTATTATTATTATTATTATTTCCTAATGCTTGTTTTTGTTTGTATTTTACTGGTGTATCAGCTCATGTACGCATTGTTTTAAGCATTTTTTGTTTATAGTAACAATTATATTTCCTAATTTTTGTAATTGGGTTTTAAGTTCACCAACAATAGTAAAGCTACTGATGCAAGACCACACCTAATCATCACACTACCCCATACTCACCAGACTAAACAAATCAGAGTTAAATAAACAAAACACTTGCCACAATAAAATAGCAAAACTCTCAATTGACTCACCCTAAAGAATACATCACTGCCTAGCACTCAGTCAACAATCCTGGCTAGAATTACCTAACCTGCTCACCTATATCCATCTCACAATAGCTCAGCAGATCCTATGTAATCCTGATAAAACTCCTGCATTACAAGGCCTACTGGATATCTATTCTAACAAATGTCTACTAAGATCAACCAACAAAGCATTAGTTGATATAACCAAAACCAAAAACACCTCTGGAGACTCCCCCTACTCTACTTCTATTGCAAAAACATGGAATGCCATCCTCCTAGATATCAGGACCACTGAAAACAAAAATAACTTCAAAAAAATCCTCCGGTCCTATTTAAACAGTTCTTGGATATATAATTGTTCAGACCCAGGTAGCTCCCCATATTGGAATCATAAAATGGACCCTAATTAATAGTACTAAACCATACTCCTTCACTATTAACCATTCACCACAACTCACCAATGCAGAAAACAAGCTCTCTTACTACAAATGTTGAACTATATAATCCCATACAGATAGTGGAGTCCATTCTTTGGAAAACAAATTACAAATGTGCTGGCTTAAAATACCTACATTCTGACTTGCAAAATGTAAAAAACACTATTATTAATATAACCAAATGCAACGCCAAGCCAGTAACTGTGTTGTATTCTTTGGCTATGCTGTTGTATTGTATTGATGTTTATCCAATGTTGGTCCTACTGTGCAAGCATAAAACAGCTCCTTTCTTTGCTCTGTACTTAAATTACTTTGAGCTGAATGTATGTATTGTACTAACCAATGTTTGAATGTAGCATGCACTGTTGTATTATATGTTATGCTTATCCTATGCTAATTTACTGTATTATCATATGCCAGCCCCTTCTTTTGTTCTGTACTTCTAATAGCTTGTGTCTCTTGCATATACTCTACTAATCCTTGTGGAGTTTTTCTCCCTGTGTTTCCGCTGAAAATGGGTTCCATGTCCACTCCAGCTCTCCTGGTAAACAAATGTAAAATAAATAAAATAAAAATTAATAACTTACTCATTTCTTGTATACATTGTCAATCAGGTCTATATTATCTTATTGAGGAGGCATTACAGTGAATGCTTCTTCATCGACCCGTAAAGAACATTCCGTGAACGGACAATTCAGCGATTTTTTTTCCTAGGGAAAAAAAATCGCTGGGCCATCAGTGTGAATTTGCCCCTTTCCCCACTGTAGTGCAATCTCAGAGTTGGTATATTTAGTTAGGGGTGTGTGAGGGGCAAAGCCCCTCAGTTTTAAGTGTTTGTAGTCATGTTTTGTTTCTGGCCAGAACAGTGATTTTTTTTCCCTAGGAAAAAAATTGCTGAATCATCCATTAACAGAACTGGTGGTTTGTTCTTTAGGGGTTGATGAAGAGGCATTCACTGTAATGTTTCTTTGATAAGATAATATAGACCGTGTTTATCTTGCTTTTCACCTTGGGGAAAAACTTCTGTCTACTCAATTTATTACTGTATAATTTCAAAATCTTTATATTCTCTTTTAAATTAGCTATTGGTGATATAGTTATTTTTTTTATCAATGCCTTAGTTTGCAATGTTTATGGATTTAAGATATAAACCTCCAATGTCTCAGTTTGCGCTTTATCAATTGAGTTAACTTTACTTAATGCAAACCAGAAAAAAAAGAATACAGAAGCATTTGAACAGAAGAACTTATGTTGTTTAGCTCTACACCTTGCCTTTATTTTTTTTTCAGCTCAGCTAAACTCACTATTTTACTTGCTGTTTTGGTATAACAAATTCTGGATTTTTTTTTGTGACCTGATTTCATTCCATTACTGTTGCCTTTCATTGTGTAATTCAGATATGAAATGCATTTTTCTTCTTCTTTTTTTTTTGAGAGAACAGACTCAGTTAATTCACTGAAATATTATTTTCTTTCATTTACATTTATATTTATTGATATCAAGCTGCGGTGGTGCAGCGGTAGCATTGTTGCCTCACAGCAAGAGGTTCTACCATTCGATTCTCGGCTGGAGCACCTTCTGTGTGGAGTCTGCATGTCCTCCCCGCGGTTGAGTGGTGTTTGAAAGTCATGTGTGGAATGGGCGTGCCTTTGTTGAAGGTTGGGTGTCGAGCAGGCACATCAGAACTGCAAAAATCTACTGCCAGTCATTAGCGGACAGGAGTTCTGCTGTGGCGACCCCTAACCAGGAAAAGCCGAAAGAAGAACTACAACATTTATTGATATCCCTTTTTACAACTCAGAAAGTTTTGTGGACAGAGACTTTTTCCCCTGCTTTGTGCCAGGAATCTGCATTTATTTTCAAGTTGCCTTGCATTTCTCAGTTGCATTAAACTCTCTTTACCCACTTGTGCCTTACATTTAACTTGCTCACCACTTTGGTTCACAGTCTTATGCTGTGCAACCCCTTTACATTTGGAACATTCACCTGTGAAGTTAAACTCTGCTTTGAACATTAAAACTTTGTTTTACTGTACCTGTTTGATTCTATACATTTCCTTCAGTATCCTGCTTCACACTAATTGCTTGTTTTTGTAAACTAAAGACAACATTTTGCACAAACCCTTGAAACTCAAACACATTGCCACTTTGCTTAATTACACACGCTATATACAACATTCAGTTTCTGTAGCCCTTTAATGCTTCACACTTCTTTTCCTAATTTCACCTTGTCTTCCTTTACAGAGTGTTAATTCTGCTTTAATGTCCTGGGCTGGATTCATTAACAGATACACTAAGTGCTGCCTTCATGTTGGTTGTGACGTATGGCGTACATGGTAGCAAGCTATTTGACATTTATTAAATGGCTTTACATGTAAAGTAGATTCTCAAAACAAAAGGAAATGACAGAATATGCTTGTGAAAGGAAAAAGGGCTGAACTACATGCTAATTAAGTAATCCAAAGTGCTGAGCTATTCAGGAAGCTATAAAGCAATTGTGTACATTCACTGTTCCTGTTTTGCCCAGAACTGCAAAACCCTTTGCAACACAGGCATGATTACACTTAAAAATATATTTAGGTTTGCTCCTGCTTTCATTATGCTGTATGTGCAACAGGCTGTAAATCAATATACAGATATATATTCTACCCAATAATACGCACCAAGCATTTCACTTGACAACTGTATATAACCCATGGAACAGATCAATGATACCATCATTTGCACAAGGATACCAATAAGCAAGGCTAAAAACAATACTGCTTCTACTGCATCAATTACAATAGTAACTGAAGTACAATGAGGTTCAACAATTACATAATCAATCATTCACAACTGAACAGGAACAAGAAATCAAAACCTTTTCTTCTGCAATGCATATTCATAAAAGTAAGCTTCTGAGTAAACAAGTAGAAACTATCCACTGTGTGCAAACTTATATACAACCCTAAGTCAGAAAGGCTTTAGCAAAGGGCGGAGCACAGTCATCATCATTTATACAGGGTGGCTTTGGGAGGACGGCAGGAGGGCAAGGCTGACACCGAAGAAGTGAGTATGTGGAAGTAAGAAATACATGTATTTATTAAGTATACCATTGTCAGGACTAGTAACAATAGAGATGTGTACCACTTAACAGTACTGTTTAGATAGCTTTCATATGTGTGACATGGTATGGGGAAGTTAGTTTTTTTTTTTTCAGTATGTTTGTGTGGGGTGAGGTATTCTTGAACATGATCAATCACTGTGTTAGCACTACGTATTGGCATCTCAGACAGGCATGAACTGTGCACAGTAGAGTATTCAGCTCAGATTCATTGCCCCCAACCAGAAGAACTACCTCTGCCCGGAGTTGCTCTGCTACTTCCACAGCCTTGGGTAGAAGTTGAGGTGCTACTTAATGGTGAGTGATGTCTGCTGGACAAGCTCTCATTATGATTGCATCCAGCAGCATGACCCTGTGGACTACCACATTTGGCTTAAGACACTGTAATCACTGATGGAAAAGTGGAGGTAGTGCCACTATGGGAGTGGAATTTAGCATGGCCACATGTAGCATCTCTCTGGCTACATGGATGCCGACCTTCCTCCAGCAAATGTGCCACCATAGACACTGTCTGATCCACTGTGTCTTTCATCCTGTCCAAGGAGTCATCCACATGGTTCAGGGAGTCATGCACGTCAAAATGCATGATGTTTAGTACTTGCAATATCTCTTCCAAGGCCCTGGTGGAACATGCCTGTACCTCCATTACAGCCCTACACATACATCTAGTGGCACCTAATGACACACCAGAGGAGGGTGGACAGCAGGCTTCCTCTGAGTACCTCTAGTAACCCTCCTGTTTAGCACCTTGCCCTCATGATGGTTACAAGGAGAAAGTAACCACACTACCCTGATCAACTATGTCACTGTCAACCTGTCCTATATCAAAGGGCTCCATGGCCTGGGTATATGTAAGCGAGAGCACTTCATTTGTTTGAACTTTCAAATGTTCAAAACTCATATGGTTGACACTATATGAGCGAACGTTTGAAGGCTGACAAATGATAGTGGAGATTCCGCTACAGTGCGAGACTGGGAGATTCCCCTTTCCTGCACTGTAGTGTGATCTCGGAGTGAGAATATTTAAGTAGCAGGGCGTGTGGGGTGTGCAGTGCATTTTACAGGTAGGTAAATGGTGCTATTTCAGGATGTTGGTCTTTCGGAATGTTGGTCATATGGTGTCGGCCATATGAAAGCTGGCATTCTGAACGGTCAACATTATGAAGTAGAGCCATGTAAGCATGCTGACTGTGTTCAAATAATAGCAGGGGATCTGGAAGCCACAACCTGACTGTCAGATCGACCCTCAGTACCCAAAGACTGTGCTTCTTCATTGCCGACCTCATGAACAGATGGTACCAATACTCTGACATAAAGTGGTAGGAGTTCCTAAGTGCCACTGTCAAAATCACCTATGACAGCAAGCAATAAACACAACAAAGAGAGAAATAAGGAATGAAAATGATCAAAACTTTGTTATACGAAAGGTATGTTAAACTACAAAAGATGCTAAAGCAATGCAAATATTAATCTCAGTTATATCTAAACCTACCTTATATACAATGCACTAATAACAATATAAAAGGTGCACTTACCAGTGACAGATTCAGGCATGGGTGTAGAGGAGCGTGCTATTCCCTTTTTAAAGGTGTTGATCCCTGGAAAAGAAAATGCACAGCACTTTTCTATTGTTGAAATCGGAAAAATGTACCACCAAAATGGTAAATTTTCTGGTTTCAACTTGCATTTTTTTATGGTTTTAGTGGAAATTTCACTGAAATAACTGAGCTGTTGATTTGTGGAAAACAACATGCACTGCACTGTGGTTTGTTTGAAAACGAGAAAATATACCATCAGAATGGTACATTTCTTGGTTTCAACTTGCATTTTTAGTGAAAGGTGCATCAGAGATGCAATTGGAGGTTGCAGTCAGGTGATCTATATGATGAGCCTCGATTGCTCCTCCAACTGCATTTCCATTGTAAATGAGTTAGGCATGTTTTGGTGCCAGCTTCAAATCAGAATTCTTTGTGAGAAAAACAAAATTTCAGATTTTGAACTATAGTATTTGTCCGGAGATGACCAGCTTAAAGTTCCAGAATTCCAGAGACCTGCTTCAATGTGCATGTGAGCAAGGGGTTATCCAGTCAAAGCAGTGTTGACCCTAAGGTAATTTTTTTTTTTTTTTTGTAGTACAGCAAGCTGCCAAAGTGGTACAGATGAGAGAGTACCTCATTTGACGCACTACTGCCTGGTAGTGTGCTGTTTCATAATTCTAGAATCATTCAGTGCTGTTATTTTACTGTATAATATAATAATATTGTTTTATTTTACTTAGTGTCTGTCAGTTACATAGACCTATAGGTACAGCAAATCAAGCATGTGAAATATATATATGTATATATATATATATATATATATATATATATATATATATATATATATATATATATATATATATATATCCATAGTACTATAAAATGATCCGGTGCAGAACTATACATAGTTTAAAAAAATATATGACTGTAGTTTTAGCCAAAATGAGTACAATGTAAAAATTAGTTCCCACTTTCATGGTGCTGTTAGTGCTTTACTGGATGTGTGCTGTAAAATAAATAAAACAGCTAGACTTATTGGGTACAGTTTTGTTCAGAGGTCGAATGGGTATAAATCATTTGGAACCGTTAAACAAGTACAAGTCTGGCAATTGTCATTAAGAAACATTATTGTTTATGATAAACGCTTGTAGAATATTGTTATGGTAGAAAATCATCTCAATAAATGCAGCACAAGGAAAACAGGACAGTGTAAATTAGTCACCTAAATGGTTGAGATATATGCTCTCAGCCAGTTAGGGATAAATCTCAACAAAATCAGGGACAAATCTAGAAATAATTGGTGACAATTTTGGCAAGCTGGATTTCAAAAGATGTTGCTACACGACTCCATGCATCAGTCAAAAAGAAAGGGCTCTGGCAACCCCCAATCAAAGCAAGCTACTGCATACTATACATACTCTATGCCAGGTTCCAAAATAGGAATCCTGTTTATTATATCAAACTAAGTCAATTCACCCATGTGACGTCAAGGAAATGGTAAGTCTTGGCAAACTGACAGCTTTATCTCTATGTTGAACTAGTTACTGTAGGCAAGAGTTTTAGTAAAACCTAGTCCCACATGCAGATAGAGCTACATGAAAGTTGTTGAGTTTGGGGAAAGAGAGAAAGACAGGCAAATGCATACGTTATGTACTGTGAGCCTTCCCATGCTCCCCAAATGTATCTGCAGATGGTTCATATTTCTGTTGCATTAAATTAGATTTATTTCTCTCTGGTGAGCTAATATTTCCATCCCACATGATGGTCTCACTTTTCTCAACATGGTGGGCATTCAGTGAATCATCACTTTACAGTATATCCTACAAGTTGAGCTGTTGTGCTGGAGGACCTTGTGGCCATGCAGTTCTACTTATATGTCAGTCCTTGTATCACAGAAAGACACTCTGTCTGTAATACCAGGTCTGACATACAGCTTAAGTACTGCTGCGCTCAAGAACACTGGCCAAACCCATTAAAAAAATCACTGGCAAAAGTTCTGAAGATAGTCGGAAAAGGGTCCCTTTTTCAAATCAGTTAACCTATTAACCACACCATTGGGGAAAAACACACAAATAATGATACAATTGTCCCTCATTTTGAAGAATGCCCCAGAATGGTCAAAAGCATAGCTCTCAACCAGTTAGGGGTAAATCCAAAAATAATCAGGAACAATCAAGCACACTTCTAACAAATACTTGTACTATTAACCAGAAATTGACAGAATAATAGAGTGTGACTTAATTTACATTTTATGAAGAAGTCTATAACCCTAATTATCGTCATTGTTTATTAAGTGCAATTCACAACTTTTTTTTTCCAAAAGTCATCAGTTTTAAAAGGGATTAAGAGGAAAACAGCAAAAGTTTGAGTCAAAATCAGGGAAGTTCCTAAAAATCAGTGACAATTGTGAGGCCTGGTTGAAAGTGGTTTACAGCTTCCATATTCAGAAAGTTTGGGATAAGGAACTTTTGTTGAAAGAGAGAATGGCAGTTGACACCTATTCAGCTAGTGTCTGATATGATTTCAGCAGTGCTATGGATAACAAACTGTACCCATTTTTTGAGGGCTCGAAGTAGCCTTGTCATAGAGATATACAAAAAAAAAGCAAACAAAACACCATGTCTCCTTCTACGGCCAGCTCTTCACAATCACAATACTGAAAACCTTAACACAGGAGTCTTCTCCCATCCCATTTAACATACTATTTTATTTTTTTCAAAATGGATTTACTTTTTTTATTTTATCACATTACAGAGGAAGCAAAACACTCTAACTAAGAAAGCTTACTAAGTAAAGGGTAACTAATAGATTGCCAAGATGGATTTCAAAAGATGTTGATACACTACTCCACACAGCAGTCAAGCAGCTAGGGCTTTGGCAACCCAAGTTCAACAGAAGCGATTGCATACTATCCGTGTCTGGTGCCAAATGCCAAAAGAGGAATCCTGTTCATTACATCAAACTAAGTCAGCATGCCAATGCCCAAGGTTGACTTAATAGAGAATATTGCTGAAGCAAATGGGACATCTTGGCAAGTGGCAGCTTCATTTGTGTGTTGAACTAGGTAATTCAGGCAAGAGCCTTGTGTGAAACTATCCTGTCTGCAGTACCTAGTCCCACATATACAGATGGAGCTATATGACAGTTGGGTTTGGTGAAAGAAAGGCACACATATACACACAGTATGTACTGTGAGCCATACAATGTTCCCCAACTGTCTCTGTGGGCAGTTCACATTTCTGTTGTATACAATCATATTTAATTGTCTATGGTTGGCTAGCATTTCCATCCCATATAATGGTCTCTCTTTTCTTGACATGGCAGGCATTCACCACTTCATAGTAGGCCCTACAGTTAGACCTGTTGCTCTGGAGGACCTTGTGGCAGTGCAGTTCTAATTATATTTCAGTTCTCATATTACAGATAGATGCTCAGTCTGCAATACCAGGTCTGACATACAGATTGAGTACTGCTGTGCCCAAAACAGTGGCTGAACCCATCAACAAATCACTAGTAAAAGTTCTAATGATGGCCGAGAAAGGGTTCCTTTTTCACATCAGTTAATCTATTAACCCCACAGTGGGGGAGGAGACAAACAGAAAAATAATCATACTATTTTCCCTTATTTTGAAGAACACCCCTGATTTTTTATATGTATATATATATATATATATATATATATATATATACACACACACACACACACACACACACACACACACACACACACACACATATATATAAAATAAAAATTTTTTCCTCCTCCAAATCTAACACTACCAAATTGGCATAGATGGGGGCACAAGCTGCACAAATTTTTAAAAGTGAATATATAGTGAATATAAAATACTATTCACGATTTTTAGATGATAATTATATTTTATGGAATGGGGACCAGAATTCTTTTATGAATTTTATTGAATATCTTAACAGCAGTAGTAGTGATTATTTAAAATTTACTACTGAATACAACTCAGGAGTAGCGTATTTAGACACACTTAGAACTAGAGAAGGTGACAACTTTAAGTCCAATCTTTATAGGAAAGCCACATTTACTAATTCATATTTAGACTTTCACAGCAACCACCCTAGAAGACTTAAATATAATATTTACAAGGGGTAGTGTATTAGAGCTATTAGAATGACATCACAATACATCGATATGTTAGATGAAGTACACTATATTTATAAGTTATTTAAAGAAAGGGGTTATGACCAAGACATGATGTTAGATGTTAATACATATGTTATAAGTGAATGGGGGAACAAATATAAACCTCTGTTGGGTATGAACACAAAACAGAATTCGGAAATGGAAAATAAAATTGTTAGCATAAGAAGAAGGGATAATAACACCTATAATAGGGCTTGTATCATCAAATTTGGTCCCCACAGTAATTATATTAAAGCTATTATGAATATGAACTGGCATATACTTTTAACAAGATCAAGAAATAATTAATATATTAGTACCTAAACCTACATTTGTATACAAAATGGGCAGTAATTTAAAAGAATTACTTGAACATGGTAACAAAAGATCGAAGAAGGAAATTGGACATACTGTCAAATGTGGGGCATCCCAACAATGTTTTGCCATAAATGAACAGAAATATATAATTTTGAATAAAATTAATAAAACTAAAATTATATTTAAAAATGGCAATTGTAACACCAATATGCTAGTCTATCTTGAAAAATGTATGTCATACCCATCCTATTATATGGGAAAGACAGAGAGAAAATTCAAAAAAAGAATATATTCTCACCTGTACAGTATTAGAACTAAGGATACTAAAAATGCACTGTACAAGCATATAATGAGTCAGGGTGAGGACCATTATTTTAAATTTGCTGTATTAGAAAATCTGACTACCAATCCTAGAGGTGGTAATATAAAGAATCTATTAGCCTATAGGGAGTTGTGGTGGCAGTTGTTAACTGACGCCTTCACACCACCCGGACTAAATGAATCTATAACTGTTAAACCCATTTTGGAGTTAGATAGGTGAGGTGTTTAATAATTCCTTCATACAAGCAATTGATATGAAATACTTAGTTTATACGTAATGTATTTCGTGAGTGTAATGGTAGTTGGTTGGTTTACTTGAGATTTTGCATTTTAACACACCTTTTGTTTAAGGATAATATTAAAATTTTTAACATTTCATGTTATTTAAAGCCTATATCTTTAAGAGATTTTGGCGCCAAGAATTGGTTATTTTAAAAATCTATCATTCATTGCGTCAATGGTTCTGATGAAGCTCGCTGTGAGCGGGTGAAAGCGCTTAACTTTCATGCATTAAACGTGTTTTTTTTAAACTATTTTGTGGAGTAGAATCCGTAAATATTAACAGTTGGACATATTGTTGTGAGTGGTTAGTGAAGGTTGTGTTTTGGTTTCGCTGACAGTTTTTAATTTAATCTAGGTAATCTATCGGCCCTCAGCAACATTTGCCACCTTAATTCACATGTTTCTAATAAATTATTACATCCACTAATTAACTGAAACTCATCAATTTGCTCTAAAATAGCAAAATAAAATTTCCTAAAGCTCTCTGCTATGTTTATCAAAAGCATTAAGTTTATTTTTGTTTTTAACAGCTTTAATACGTTCATGAATTCTAATTCTTAGTGGCCGAATACTTTTACCAATATAAAATTGCTGACAAGTGCCACAAACTCGTATATGCACTATATTTTTGCTATTGCAATTATAGTACCCTTTCACTTCTATAATTTTGTTTAAATGCACTAAATGAATGATGTTAGTATTACTTATAAACCTACATTGTTTGCACATCCCACAAGAAAATGTACATTCTTTTTCACTATTAAATTACGTCTCCCATAAGGTTGAAATTCTAGCAAAGTTTTAAAATTAACTATTTTTTAATAACAAACTATGTTTTTTTACCTAGGAATTTAATAAGTTCAGCATTCCCAGTAATAATCTTCCAGTTCAGTTTTACTATATGTTTAATAGCTGAACTATCATTGAATCATTTGAGCATTGTGTTTTCTTTTCTGATTGTTTATGTTGACGCATGCCTAACTGCCTTCTTTTCTTTAAGAGGGAGGCTGTAGATCAGTGTGCATGTCTCTTTAAAAAACCTCCTGTGGGCATGTACTAAGTGTATTGATTACTGAGCATGTGCAGGGACAGAATGCCATTCTGTAGTTAGCTGTTGAGATCTAAGTATGCATGTGTGTAAGCTCTGTCTGTTAATCAGTTCATTTATAGTTATTGAAGCTGCTATCTATCCTATGCTTTCATGTAATTAAGCTTCTTAAACGAACTACCCTGCCTTTCTTGTTATCCTTGGAGTAAGGGTCGAGTGACAGAAACTAAGCGCCAGGAAATATATACTTGTATTCTTTGTCAAGTATGACTTCCTTTGTAACAATTACATTAACAACATCCCCCTGCAAAGTGGTAATGTAGTTAGAGATCTGAGAGGCTATGTTGACAATGAATTGTCCTTTGATTACCACATTCACTGTTGTATGGAAGTCCTTTTTCATTGCACAGCTTATGTCAAATAGTATGGCATCCAGCTCTAGGGATCTAATTTTTCTTCTTTACTCAGCACACATTAAGCTGATCACTGACGAAGGTATCACATCCAACAGGCTGAATAAAAGAAATTCAGTAGATGAGAACTTGTCAAAGTGTTGCTTTTAGCTTCATGTGCTACTCCTTAAACTGGTAAAAAAGCTTCATGGTATGTCACTTTTGGAATCACCCCCCCCCCCCTTACAACACCTGAGACTTTTAGTATGTGATTCGTAAAGATAATAGATAGCCATGCCACAGAAATGTCATGTTAAGAAATTTCTAGCATAATTCCTTAAATTGTGAGACATCTACAGCACACGAAAGGTAGTTTTAGTAATAATTAGTGTATGTCTTTCTCCATGTAAATCAGTTTCATTTATGGTTATGACAAGATGTATTGGACAAGCACTTGAAACTGAAGCCACTAAGCTCACTTCTTTGTGTAAACTATATAAGATATGAACATTACACTGTACATTGAAAAATGTTTAACACAGCTTCTGGTTTAACATTTTAATGCTTACCTCTAAGGAACAAAAAATACTTTAGACATAATTTTGCACCTTTGCATATTTAAGGTCTATCTGAACTTTGCAGTTTCAGAGGTGAGTTTCAGGATCTAGCAACCTAGCATAATGAATATATGTGAAATGTTGACACTTAAAATGCCAAGAGCAGGCACCCCTCCCCCCTAATAAAAAAGACTAAAAACACAGGAGAAGGATGAATTTCAAAAACTTGCTCTTCTCTTATAAAATTCATGCCCCTCCCCTTGGGGGGAAGCTCCCTATAACCCCCATACTTATATGTACCAACTCTGAGATTGCCATACCTCAGAGAAAAGGGAATATTTTGAGAAACTGCATCTCAGACTTAGTATATGTAAGTCCATTCTTTTGGCCATCAGTCTCCATATTTTGGGACTTGGTATCGCAGGTATTGACATTTCAAATGGTTACCTGAATATACTGTACTAAATATATTGTGTATGGGCAAATGGATGCGTGTGTCCATGAGTGTAATCGGATGAAGGTGTGGCTGTGTTTGTACATGAATGTGTGTGTGTGTGCATGTGTGTTTTGTGTGTGTGTGTGTGTGTGTGTGTGTGTGTGTGTGTGTGTGTGTGTGTGTGTGTGTGTGTGTGCATGTGTGCGAGTGAAGGTGTGGCAGTGTTTGTGCATGAATGTGTGTGTGCATGTTTTTGTGTGTGTGTGTGTGTGTGTGTGTGTGTGTGTGTGTGTGTGTGTGTGTGTGTGTGTGTGCGTGTGTGATATGGCTATCATACCACTAAATTTTCCTAGACTAACAAGCAAATCCTGTAATATTGGTGGAGGGAGAGGGACACACTAGACATGGGATAATATTTAAATGTCACACGAAAGTCACGTAAAAAGTTAATAGAATAACAGTTCTACAGCACAAAGGAAATATGGGTGGGGGAATTATCAGGCAGGAGAGATTTGAAAAACTACTATCAGTCACCCAAAAAATTATTTCAAACCCTATACCTTGAGCATACAAAGCAGCTCATTGCCACTGTAGGTCATTGGTCCTCTTTGCTACCATTAGACACCACAGTTACTTATTAAATATTACCTTTCATAAAGAGGTAATACAAGATTAAGGACAAAGCTTCAAAACCTGTACCTTCAGCACAGAAAACAGCTCACTGGCAGAGGTTCAGTCATCTGTATTACAACTAGACACCACAGATACACTGTAAATATTAACTATCACTTAAAAAAGTTAAAAATCAGAACTGGAGGAAAAGCTTCAAACTCGGCACCTTTGGTACAGCAAGCAGCTCATTAACAATCTATAGTTTTAGTCCTCTATACTAAGAGAGGAGAGTTTGTATGTTAGTATATTTTCTGAGCTATAAGAATGAAACTCATTGTCTTGATTAACTGTAATAGTCTCTGACCTTTGAGGAATAGAGCAGGGGTAAAATCAGGGGCAGTTGTGAAAGACATGGGTGTGTGCATTTGGGGGAGTGCAATACTTGTAAATAATCATACTGTAGACTTCCAGACAAAGTCGGAGGAACAATAGATGACAACAGGCAGAATTTTAAATAGTACATCTATTCACATAAAAAGTTAATAGAACAACAGGTCTAGGATCACAATCCAGTTTCCAGATAATAAGAAAAATGAAACTGTAATGCATAGCTGTAATCATTCATGATTTCCCAGCAGCAGGGGGAAAATATGATTATAAATCAGGGATATTATGTCAACTCAGGGACAAGTAAGGGGTATGTCAGTATGTGTGTGTGTGTGTGTGTGTGTGTGTGTGTGTGTGTGTGTGTGTGTGTGTGTGTGTGTGTGTGTGCTACAGAATAAATGAGGGAATGATTATGCCAATACAATACATAGGCTGCCAAAGGTGATTACTGCAGGAAGATGCTATAGTGGTAACACCATGCAATTCAGAGTTATGCAAAATAAATTATAATGAGGTATTTCTCATTGCTGGTAATGAGTATCTCATTTTCCACAATTGCAGAAGCAGCTCCTTTTTGCCACTGTCTCACCTGAGGTGGAATTCTTTATGTGAGGATTTGAGTTGGTAAATTTTCTTTTAGAGACCCCAAATCTTTATATTTCCAACTACTGTACCATTTGTTAGTTTCTCTATACACAAGACAATAAAGCCACACACACACACACACACACACACACACACACACACACACACACACACACACACACAAATGTATTTTTGTGATGGTTTTGCAATTTTTGAAGCATGACTTGTGTTATGTTTTGCCTGACCCTTGCCTTTCCTGAATACAGTCTTACCCCAATGTGTACCATTGTACTCCATTCACTGATTATACACGCTAATGACCACCCAGTAGCATATGATATTCAGAAGCATTCCATCAGTGGGGTATAGGCTGGTTCCAACTGCATAAATTATGGGGTCAGAGCAACATACCTACTGTCCGTGCTAACTCTGAACACACAGATCATCATTCCCTGGTGATATGCAGAGCTGAGCAGAATATTAGTACGATCATTAAAACAGAAACAGAAAACTAAAACCTCTTCTGCATGTCAGAAAAATCCATACAGGCAATGAATTTCCATGTAATGCAGACAACCTTGATACCACAACCTCTCCTTTCTTTTCCCTTATGAAGTGGCACTAGTGGTCATGCTCCTGCTAATCCCCTTATTACCACTATAAAGTAAACTGAGGCGTAATCTTTGTTAGGGATACGTGTACAGGGAACTGTTGGCAAATAAGGTAGACAGCATCATACCTTACCAAGTAGTTCCCTGCTGCTCTGTATTGTGTTTGAATACAACATAGTAACCATGCACAACACAATGGTCAGGAGTGTCTCCATCAGTAGGGAGCAGATTATGCACCATTGGCGCTATTCATACAAGCATTCCTTTGTAAGTTACCATTCAGTACTGTGATGCCTGCCTATGAATCAATGTACAGATGACAGCATAATAACATAGTGCGCATAATGAACATATATGAGGGCCCACCAGCAATTAATGTGTTGTAGTCATGGTTTTCTCTTGGGCAAGACTGATTTAGCTTAGCTCTAAGAAGCTCCCTCATTATTAATTATTGTATGTATATTTTCTTTGTTTAATTTCATTGTATTTATTTGAGTATGTGCTCTTGCCTGCCCCCACTATATGTGTTACTGTGAAATAATTATTACCCTGGAAGTTCATAACCTCTTTTGCAAATTGACTTTAAAAGTGAGCTCTCATTTTTGTGCTTTTCCCATAGTTTAAGTTATATTGTGCCATCCAGCAATCTGCTGTGGGAGATTTGTAAGAAAGCAGCAACCACTCTGAGAGCATAGCCTGAATGTAACCAGCACTGTGCCATAATGGCATAAAGCCCTGAGTGTATTCTGGGTGACCCAGGTTCAGCTAGTGGCGTAGGTGTCTGATTCTCTGGCATAAGATGGTGGGCATGCCCATCGTGGGGGTGGGCATGCACTTGGACACACTTTCTAGTAGATCTCCCACAGAGTTCGAGGACATGCAGGGAAATGTCATCTAAAGGAGACAGGGGAAGTGGCTGAGTTGCTGTGAAGGTGGGAAAATGCCCAATGTGTGTTCCTCCACAAACATTTCGGATGGGTGCAAGGGTTAGGGAAATTAGGGCATCAAAAAACACTCCCTGTTAGTCATGTGATGCTGCTCCCCCAATATCCCTTACTGATCCTGGATTAGCCTGGGGAGGCAAAGGAGGGTCTGTCTATAAGACCTGATGAATGGAGTGGACCTAGGGAGGGTAGTGAGTTGATGATCAGTTGCAGGGCTACAGGGAATTAAAAAAAAAACAGAATTTGATCTGAATATCAAACTGTTAGCAGAGTCATTTGAAGTTAGAAATTTCTTGACTGATTCCAATGACCTATGTCAAAAGTATTATCTTCTTTTATGACCCATGTAAAACAACTGATAACATTTGTTTGAAACAGGATAACATCTCATTGTCCTTTGTAAGTTCTCTACTTGTATTTTCTTGCCCTTCAGTACAGAAACAGTTTGCACCAAATTGCGTTTTATGATAGTGTGCAGTGGTACTGCACACTTTGTGAGGGGAGAACGCTGACTTATTGGTGGCTGTGGGCAGCTATAGAACTAAGGATAAACTCAGAAGCAGGTTCAGCTCTACTTTCTTGATCCTAAGAAAATGAGCACCAGCAGATTTATTTTTTATATGTGATGCTGAGAATGAAGTACACTGTAGGACAATTTCATACTATCAGGTCTTGGAGGTCATACTGTTATTGGCTCATATGCACAAACTATATTAACATAATAGACAAGTGCAGCACAACAAATCTGCTTTGCCACAAGCATTCCTGGACATGTAGTCAGAGTGAGTCATGCCAGTATAGAAATATGTGGAATGTGGAGGTGTGATTTGAAGTAACTCTTGCTTGGTGAAATTTTCAATTGTAAATATGTTATTTTTTGCGAAATGCTTATAGAAGCTGATTGCAACCTAGTGTACAATTTAACAGCCTAATCAGCAACAAGCACTAGATTGATATTCCCAGAAACCATGAGTTTGCTGTGTAAAACTTTCACGGATGTACACTTATGTATTATCAACATTGTTAAAAGCACTGATACAGTAGCACAGTCAAAATAAAAGAACATAAAATCTACCCAGAACTGTCCCCTCTACTACTAATGGACATTTGCAGCTTCTAAATGTTTTATCCGATGCATGAATCCCCTCAGTTATCTTTGATATATTCCCAGGCATTCTAATTAGGGGGGATATATAATTATTGACCATGGGATGGGTAAGGCTAATCTATAACCAAATGGGATAGGTTATTTTGAGCATAAAAAGGGAAATAGGCTAGGCTTAAAGTGGCTTGCAAGGGCTGCTAGCCTAGTACTTACCTATGAACCTACGTACCTATAATACAACTTAGATTATATTTGGAGTGGTAGCATTATTTGCCCTAAGACAGGATGCAAGATGACTTACCACTGGGATTTAAAGGTCACAGATGAAGGTAGACTGCACAGGTTCTTGTGTCTTCAAATTTCATCCATTCATTAAATCTGATGAACTCTTACTAGTCTGCCTGATATGGATGTAAAAGTAAATGGTTTCTTAGCTTATTGAAAGAGTAAATAAACTTCTGAAGCTGGATTGAATTTCCCCCTTTGCCCCAAGTAATTCTAGTAGTGAAGAAAGACTATAGTCACAATTCTGCCCTCAGGTACATACACTTTTGCTACTATGAAAGAATATGAGATCCCCATTTTGATGGAATTTCATGTTAGAGGTGTTTAATGACATTTGTGACCCCTCTCTAAGGTTATAAAAGGTAAGCCAAATAGTGAAGTATGTTAGGAAGGGATGTATGGGCCACCATTCTAAACCCCTATATATTTTATCGGGTCCCTATTGGATTACTGAAGTTTCAAAACTTCAAACATGATATGGCTGAGACCATATGATCAATGTTTTGAAACTTGGAATGGTTTGAATGGAGATCACTGTCCAGTTTGGAATGGGAAATTTACAATTTTCCTCAATGTAGTGCAACCTCAGAGTTGGTATATTTAATTAGCAAGAGGTGTGTTGGGTGAAGGGGGCTTGCCCCCCTGCAAAAACGTAAAAAAAAAAATGTTTTTATTTATTTTTTTATTTTAGTTTCATAGTTTCAAAACTTCGATCATATGGTCCTGGCTGTATGATGTTTGAAATTTTGAAACTTTGGTAATACGATACTGACAAATTTTATCAGAATGCTGCAGATTGCCTGATTTTTGGACAATAGTGATGGCAGCATATTATTTCCCAAATGATGCGGTACAATGGTGACTTAATTTTTGACACTTTAGATCTTCTTCCTGAAAAATATTCAAATGAGACTGAACTGCTTTGCTGATCCTACATTACACATAGTTGTATGCACTTTAAAAATCACAATCCCAAACATACTCTTTCAGTCAAGTGTTCCCCATTAATGACAGTGCATGGGTATTTGTTATAATCACAGATAGTTTACTTTGGTATAACAACCTATACCTTGCAGCATTCTGTTTGAGTGTGGAAGTTTTCCTGCTTTGTTTTAAGAGTCTTGTATTTGTAACTCGTAGATCACTTAAAAAGCATGTAAGGCCAATTTGGTTAAAGGAATGACTGAAAATGGCACACAGTAAGAGAGCTCTGCTTTCAGACAGTTAGATAAATAGACATTGATCCTTCTTTTAAAATTTACCAAAAGTACATCGGAGGTAGGGAGTTCACTTCCACACAGTACATTACACCTAATGAGTTATTTAATAGGTTCATAGGCTCGTAGGTTTTTACTATGCTAATGACAACAAGGGCCGTTTTAAGCCTAGCCATGCATTCAAATGTCTTTCAAGTTCTAATACCCTTGATAAGTGTAGGCATGGGCCTGTGAGATGAACCATTTACAGATTACCCGTGTCCATTAGTGACATAAGTGCCAAACCAGGGATGAATTTCTGGTTTCCCATCCAATTGTCCAAGTTGCACTTAAATTGGGTTAATGTGGTGCTTGTTTTAAAAATAAGCATACAGAAGATTGGTGCAATATGTTAGATGGCATTAGTGATTTCTTTTGAAAATGCTATTTATGAGGTCTCTGCCCATTGCAGTGCTGTCAGTTCCCATATGTAGGGAAATTATGTTTATTAATACAACACAGTATGGCAATAATGGGGAAGACTGGACTGAGTGTAACATGAATTTGTATTAATAAACACAAGTTACACTAATTCCAGTGTTCTCGATTACCACCAGAGTTCTTATCAAAGATAGGCTACTTTTACATCTCTGGAGGAAAAAGAGCAACTTAAAGAGAAGTTCTATAGTGATGACATATTGGTGGCAAGATTTAAAGACAAGACACAAAAAGTAATGTTAGGTGGGTGTTCTGGGTCTTGACTTTGCTCATAGTTCAGTGTGGAATGACATCAGAATAGATGACATGGCTTAGGATAAGGAGAGATATGGGAGTGATGAGGGGTCTAGATGGGGAAATAGGTCGAAAGTAGCTTAGGGTTAAGATACACATACTCAGTGTTCTTACTCTTTGAATATAAGCTGCATGCAGCATTAAAAAAAGTTAGTGGGAGGAGTAGTGAGAATGGTGAGAGTAATGTTATGAAAATCAAATATATAATATGGCAAAATAGCCTGAATGGTAATGCAAAGTAGACTGGGAATATTTAACATGTAGGTGGGTGTTGAGTTGGCAATATGGCACCAGGATGAGCAGCTGGGCTGGAGTGCTGTTGTGCTCTTCTCTTCTGTAATGGCCAGTTCTGATGAGTTCTAAACCAGAAACTGGCTTGTAAATATCAAATAAGTACTACTATACCACTATCTTGCATCTGTGGACTAAACCTTGTGAAGAAATTATATGTGTTAGAACTCAATTTAATTAAGTTATGTGGACTGTGTTCATGTGTTTCTGACCAAGAACAAATACTGCAAACAGACAGAGCAAATAAGCAATACTATTTCAACCAGAATAGCTTTGCACAATAATATTTAGGAACTGTGTAACTTTTTTAAGGGGATGCATATACAGTACAAATTGTGCTTAGAGGCTCGAGCAGGTCAGAGTGCTGAGCCCAGATTGCTGAATCAGACTTCAAATAATCTCTCCATTGGTATCAACAGTTTTATCTTTGTGGCAACCCAGTAGGCAAGAATCTGAAGGGAATGCCTTATCCATTTAATAACAGCTATTTTGGCAGCTCATAAAATATGGTGGGAAAAAGCCACTACAATTACTGACATACATTACTTCTTTCACTAGTAGAGAAAAATAAACATCCTCAGATTACATTAATGAGGACTGCAAAATTAAAATGTGTATGAAGGGGAAAAGGAATTTAACTTAAACAACAAAAGTTTTTTGCAGTCCAGAATTCCAGGCATATACTTTATCACTGTGGAAAATTTTCCAGTTCAGGTGACACTCGAATATCATCAACCAGTCTATGAGAGCTAACAGTAGTAGAAGTGAAAACAAAAAAGTGGTCCCTTTATGCACCTCAATATGTCTCCAAAATGCATGGATAAATCACATTAAAAACTCACTGGATAACAGAATATGAAAAAAAAAAAACTGCATTCTTTGGAGGGCCATCACAACAAAATGCTACCCAGGGTAAAAGAATCAGATAGCATTATCAAATATTAAAAAGGCAACCCTCTATCTTTAAAATGAAGGTGAGAAAAAGATAATTTGATTTTTAGTGGCCTATGGGAAGACTAACCAAATGGCAAGCTTCAGATGGCAGTAAGAAAGATCTTTATGTTAGCGGTTTTGACAAAGTGCTTTGGTCATATTTAGTAGATTGAATACTCATAGTTCTGCAACCCATAAAGGTCTTTCTCCTAGACTAATTTATGTTAATAATGCCGTGGTGGTATGGCGGTAGCATTGTTACCTCACAACAAGAGGTTCTCCAGTTCGATTCTTGGCTTGGCTTGGGAATGCCTTCTGTGTGGAGTCTGCTTGTCCTCCCCGCGGTTGGGTTGCATTTGAAAGACATATGGGTGTGCCTTCATTGAAGGTTGGGCGTCGAGCTGGCACCTTGGCATTTTGTTAAAATCTACTGCCAATCATTAGCAGACTGGAGTTCCGCTGTGATGACCCCTTACCAGGATAAAGACAAACAAAACATTCTCAGTGCAGCAGATGCTTTTTGTGTGCTGTTGGCTACCAAAAGTAAACAAAAAATGTTTAACAAGGCTCTAACCTAATTATTTTAGAAGATTTGCTTACAGAAGTGAGAACTAAAAGCTTTATAATTGTGAAAAAGTTACAGCTGCTAATACAGTGGCATCAGATTCAAAATTACTTATACTACTACTCCTACTGTATGTTTTTTCAAGGACTAAATCCAAATACAGAGTTTTAAAGGTCCCTTGCAACATATGTATAAAAGCATTGGCCATGTATCATTACTATATATGACTGATGGTCTCTTAGCTTTTGTCTTCTGTATATAGGTTAATGACTTGCAAATTTTACAGAGGTTATTATTACTTTTAAGGCAGTAACTGTTGATGTTCACCATTCTCACTGCTTCAGTATTATTGGTTATATGGGCTGTATTCTGCCCATGCTAGAACAAACAGCCAGTTTCCTCCCTCACCTTAACCTTGACTACTGATTGGCGAGCAACCTGAAGGGAAAAAAATGTTGTCAATTTCATCACTTTCTTACAGCTTTGAATTGAAGCAGCTTTGAGGCCTTACAGGAGCAGCAATCGCCTTCAAGCATCATTTCCGACAGATAACTTTTCAGAGGGGATCCTTTCCACACATAAATTATTCCTCTTTTAAGAAATCATATATATATTTTATTTGCTAACAAAATGTAGCATTTCTCCTTTAAGAAATAAAAATTTATTTTTATAATACTAGAAGTCTTCTTTCAAAGATAGCTTTTTTATAATAGGGCTTAATTTTAAGTATTGGGACTAACTTTGTAGTAAAACTGTACTGCTTTTGAGAACTTTTACTTTTGTGTGTGTAAGTTTTAATGAGCAAGACATTTTTTGCAGGGCCGGTAAAGTGTTTTAACTTTAATGCTAGTGTAAACATTGTGATAATGTACCTTCAGTACTTTCTGTCAGGGCACTTCAGGAAGGGGCTTTGAGTTCTGTCAGTTTTTTTTGTGTAGTGCTTTACTTCTTTTGAAAGGGACTGTGTGTGTAAATGTAAGTGTGTGTGCTGCATGTGAACACTTGTCTGACAACCCACCTTTCCTATCATATCAAAAACAAAAAAGCAACCCATTAAGCAGTCCTTGCTACTACTGCTGGCTCAGACAGTGTTTCAGCTGTTACTGGGTGACTCTGTAGGGCCAAAATTTGTTTGTCAGACCACCCTATGGTTTCTCTGGGTTCCTTTGGTGTAGACTCTTAGCCAACACACATCTGACATCAGTCATGATTCTGTGACTGTTCTATTGTCTGAGCAATGCATGGAAAAACATCTTCTTTGAGCCTGGGAAATACTCTGGGAGATTCAGCATGGCTGGAGAAAGAATATTGCCAGGAATTGTGTCATCCCCTAGTCAGTCTTCTTCCAGGGAGGTTTTTGCAAAGAAAAAAAAATGCTTGGCATTGGTAATCTGAAGACATTATGTCAGTTTGTAAAGACGATTTCCTTACATTAGCAAGAAATATATTACAGACTGTTAATTCTGGAACTCCTTTCTAGAGTGCAATGACGAAAGTTTTTCACATGATTCTGACATTGACAGAGACAGGGCTTCTTCTTTTGTAAATTCCCAAGTCCCATACTCTTGAGTCTAAGGAAATGTGGTTATCTCCAGCTCCCTAAGAGCAGTTTTCCTTTTCAGAAAGTATTTCCAGAATGAATGAGGTATTTTTGTGGGAAAAGGTGGATGTTTCCCTGAACTGAGGCGATACTATAATTATGTTGCAAGGGTATGTGCCACATACTATATCCATCCCTCCTATTTTGCCATCTTTGGAGGAAGTGCTAAATGCTGCCTGTAATAACTCTGATTCTCATGCACTTTACAAAGTATCTCAAGGTAACAAATTCTTTTTTCTCATCTTAGATCTGACCCAGCAGCTGCTTTAACCTCATTACCACCTGAAAACAGACTTTTAGTCAATATTAATCATTCTCCTGTGGGTGAAGAAGGTAAGGTATTGGATAGCTTTGCCAAAAGTATTTCTTCCAGTTTAGCATATCAAATTCATAACTACCAAGTACATATATGGAAGCTTGTTATTAGTTGTGTAGACTCTTTGAGAAAATACTATACCACAGTTCCTTCAGAAGGTAGCTCAGCTCCTATCTCAATCTTATTACTTCTTATCCATCGCAAGTATCTAAACAAGTTTTGAAGAGTGTGTATGATTGTGCAGATACTGTATCTTAGACCACTGCTAGTGTTTTGAGAAGGTATGCTTGAGCATATAACCAAAGGTTTACTGAGATTTTAAACTCTGCATTAGATAAGGATGTTTCATTTGGCTTGTCTGCTACTGAAGTCATCAAATAATGTGATGCAAAAGGTAAATTAATTTAAGGAGTTTCTAAGATTTTTCAAGTACCCCATTACAAATCTCTCAAATCCTCTACTACCATTAGAAGGCAAAATAGGCAATCCCTGCCACCTACTGGCAAATAGGGAATAAAACAGAACTTAAAGGAGGGGAAACAACAAAAACAATAATCCTTTGAAACTAGAACAGTCTAATCCTTCAGAATGACTATTTCGGCAATCTTATCCCACTCCCCTCCCTTCCAGTACCTCTCTAAATCTGTCCAGAAATTGTCTTTTAATATACCCCTTTGATAACAGATTGTATCAGGCTCCTGGGTGATATAAGTGGTTCAGGAAGGTTTGCAGTTTACACTGTATACACCTAACGTCTTTCATGGTAATTCTCCCCAACCTTCAAGTTAGAGATTTTTCCCCAAGTTCTTCAGCACTTGCTGATCTTAAGAGTCATACAACCAGTGCCTTTAGATCAAAATGAGAAAGGCTTCTACTCCAGAATTTTTTGGTTTCAAAGTAAGAGCTTTCATTAAGACCAGTTCTAGATCTTTCCTTTCTTAAGCTTTCTGTCAAAGTACCAAAATTCAAAATGTGGACCATTCAGAATCTGTTACCTGTCATTACTCTTTTGAGTTTTATAGCCAGAGGGTTCAGAAAATTTCCTAGATTCACTGGGACTAGGTCATATTATAAGCTATTTGCATTACCATTTGTTGTCTACAGTTCCAAAGTTGTTTAGAAAGTCTCAAGTTCTAGTGATAGCTCATTGCAGACTGCAAAAGAGTCACACATTCCTTATTTACAAGACTTGCCTATCTTTGCAGAGTCTTTTGTCAGATATTGAGTCTTTTTCCTGTTTTTTTTTTCTCTGACTACTAATCTGTGATTATTAATAAATCCTCTGTGACTCCATTATAGGTTCAAAGGTTAGTACTAAGCTAACTGCCCTTGAGAGCCATTTTAAGTCTAGCCAATTAACCCATGTGAGACTCAAACCCTGCACCTTGTGTTTGTAAGGCAAACACCTTAACCATTAGGCCACCCTCCCAACTCAGGGTTGTTTTTCTGGGACACCATCTAGACACTTCTTAACAAAAGGTTTTTCTTCCCCATAGAAAGGTGGATTTTTAATTAGAAACTTTTCAGAGCCTTTCCAATCAATTTTGGACATCAGCAAGAGAATATCCGAGGACCTTATGGCTCATGGCTTCTATGATTCTCATGATTCTTCTCACCAAATTACACACATGGACCTAGCATTCTCATCCTTTGGAATTTCAGATTCACATTTTTGTTTTTATCAAAAAGGAATTATCCTGGTGAAAATGACAAATGGCTCAGAATCCAGGTCTCTTATTTTCTCTTCTTATCCCAAGTTAATCTATAACTATGCATGCCTCACACATTGCTTGGGGAGCAGTTTCTATGGAGGTAAAGGTGCAAGACCTGTGTAACTCTTCAGACAGACTAAAACACATTAATGTCAAAGAGTTATTAGTTATGATCTATACCATAAAACCGTATTATCATCTATGATCCCCAAAACCTCTACAGGTGATTACAGACAACACCACAGTGATGGGGTACATAAACAAATGGGAGGGGGCACCAGGTCTTACTCTCTGTGCAGACTGGCTATGATGGCTTGGGAGGTAGCTCTTCAGCATGGTTTAATCCTTCAAACATCTTACATATCATCTCTGTAAAATGTAGTGTCAGACAAGCTAAATAGGATCACAACAGATCATCATAAATGGAAATTGAATGAAGGGGTCTTTCAGGAACTGATGAAGTTTTGGGGAACAGCTCATATAGATCTGTTTTCTTACTTTCAAAGCATTCAACTAAAATTCTGCAGCAGAACTCTTTGCAAGCAGTTCTGGAAAACAGATGTATTCACATTCCCATGGTTGGCAATGTTTCTTTCCATATTTCCACCCTTTCCACTGATTTCCAAGGTAATTGTGAAGATCCAGAGGTACTCTCCAAAGATCATTGTGGTGATTTCCATTTGGCCTAGGTAACATTGGTTCTCCCTTCTTATGTAATTAGCTAAGGCCAATTACCACAAGCTTCTTCACAGACTGGACATACTCACACAAGAGAGAGGGGAGTTTGATACACTCCAGTCTCAAACCACTTTAACTAATGCCAGGATGATTAATTCTTGATACCTTTTTGGTACCTCTTTCATCAGGATATCAGCAGGTTCTAAAGGATGCAAAAAAGCCTGCTACTAAAAATTTATATATATATATATATATATATATATATATATATATATATATATATATGCAAGTGGAAAAGATTTTCCACTTGATGTCTAGCCAATAAGCAGGCCCCTAACAGAAATAGGTAGTACTCTGCTTTAAATATCTGTATAGTTTGGTGCCTAGAAATAACCAAGGCCTGTTTTGGAATCTATACTACTCTGTTTTAAATATCTGTATGAATTGGTGCCTAGCCAATAACCAGGGCTCTATCAGGGAATATGTACCACTCTGTTTAAATTTCTGTATGAACTGATGCCTAGCCAATAAGCAGGACCCTATCAAGGAATATGTGCCAGTCTGTTTTTAATATCTGTATGAATTGGTGCCTATCCAATAATTAGGGCCCTGTCAGGGAATATGCACCACTCTGTTTAAATCATCATCTTCTTTTGGCTGTTCCCGTTAGGGGTTGCCACAGTGGATCATCTGTTTCCATTTCTTCCTGTCCTCTGCATCATGCTCTTTCACTCCAACCGCCTGCATGTCCTCTCTCACTACATCCATAAACCTCATCTTAGGCCTTCCTCTTTTCCTCTTACCTGGCAGCTCCATCCTTAGCATCCATTTCCCAATATACCCAGCATCTCTCCTCAGCACATGTCCAAACCAACGCAATCTCACCTCTCTTGCTTTGTCTCCAAACTGTCCAACCTGACCTGACCCTCTAATATACTGATTCCAAATCCTGTCCATCCTAGTCACACCCAGTGCAAATCTTAACATCTTTAACTCTGCCAATTCCAGCTCTGACTCCTGCCTTTTCGACAATGCTACCGTCTCCAACCCATATAACATAGCTGGTCTCACGACCCTCTTGTAGACTTTCCCTTTCACTCTTACTGATACTCGTCTGTCACAAATCACTCCTGACACTCTTTTCCACCCATTCCACCTGCCTGTACTCTCTTCTTCACCTCTCTTCCACACTCACCATTACTCTGAACTGTTGATCCCAAGTACTTAAACTCATCCAACTTTACCAACTCTACTCCCTGCATCCTCACCATTCCTCTACCCTTCCTCTCATTTACACACATATATTCTGTTTTAGCCCTGCTGACCTTCATTCCTCTATTCTCTAAAGCATATCTCCACCTCTCCAGGGTCTCCTCAACCTGGTCCCTACTCTCACTACATATCACAATGTCATCTGCAAACATCATAGTCCATGGGGCCTCCTGTCTAATCTCATCTGTCAACCTGTCCATCACCACTGCAAATAAGAAAGGGCTCAGAGCTGATCCTTGATGTAATCCCACCTCCACCTTAAATGTATCTGTCACTCCCACCGCAGTCCTCACCAATGTCACACTACCCTTGTACATATCCTGTACCGCTCTTACATACTTCTCTGCCACTCCCGACTTCCTCATATAATACCACAACTCCTCTCTAGGCATCCTGTCATATGCTTTCTCTAAGTCCACAAAGACACAATGCAACTCCATCTGACCTTCTCTGTATTTCTTCAACAACACTCTCAGAGCAAATATTGCATCTGTAGTGCTCTTTCCTGGCATGAAACCATACTGCTGATCACTAATCATCACCGCCCTTCTTAACCTAGCTTCCACTACTCTTTCCCATAACTTCAAGCTGTGACTGATCAATTTTATCCCTCTGTAGGTACTGCAGCTCTGCACATCACCCTTATTCTTAAAGATACGCACCAAAACACTTTTTCTCCACTCCTCAGGCATATAAATTACTTTCTTCTGGCTGTTTTTTTCATCTGAGAAGGTGCATCTAGCAACCACTTCAGCATGCCTACCCATGAAACCTCCCCTTTCATTTCTCTTTCTGGTAAAAAAGTTTGTGAAGGAAGTTTTGCATGCTATGCCTCCTAGAAAATTGTTTTTTCCTTCTTGGGATTTACCTTTATGCAAGAAAAGTTAACTATTTCTCCCTTTGCACCACTTCATCAGGATGATTTAAGTTTCTTCACATGGAAGACTGTACTCTTTATTGCTCTAACATCTACAATAAGAGTACCTGCATTGCAAGTTCTCATGGTGGGTGAACCCTGCCTGGTCTTCCACTGAGATATAGGGTCACATTAAGGATAAACACCTCACTTATGCTCAAAGTTATTTCAGAGTTTCTTTAAATCAAGCCATCAGTCTCACAGTATTGTATCCAGATACTCAGAACCAGGGAAAAAGGATTCTAAATACTCCAGATGTGCATAGGCAGCTCAGGTACTATCTTAATAGAACCATTCAGTTTAGTAAAGCAGAACAAACAAATGACAACCATGATAAAAGAGACTATTTAGAGATGACTGTCCTCAACTATCAGTTTTTGTTATTCCCACCATGACATTTTGATTCCAGTCAGGATCAAGGCACATTTCACTAGAGTCTTGACTTTTATGATGGCGTACTGGAAAGGGGTGGACTCTAGAAACATTCTAGAGGCAAAAACATAGTCCTCTATATATACATTTAGAAAGGATTGCAAAATGGTTTTGTTTTTCATATAAAGAATTGTCTTTATTAGGACTATTTTAGGACCATTCTCCAGGGCATCCTGAACACTTATCTTTCACCCAGGTTGGATAGGCTTTGGTAATCACCCCTTTTAGCCACAGGCTACTGTAGCAGTGGGACTGATTTACAAGGTGCAGCTGTGTAAGTTACACTTGCCATAACAGTAGATGTTCAAATTCCTCACTACTGCAGTAGCTACACCCACTCTCCATCCCTGTACTTCTATATGTAGCTATTTGTTGGGACATAAAGATATTTGTTACTGTTTATATCTTTTGGAGGTTCAGGATGAGTAAGCTCTTTCTGTCTATATTAGCAAGAAAGTCCTAAAACTGTCTCTACTCTGACTGTCAATTTCCTTCCAAAAGGTTAGCCACTAAGCAGTCAGTATAAGTGTGGGAGGGAAGCAGAACTTGTGAAGCTGGATGGTTCTTGTATACAACCCATACTACCAAAGACTACTGCATATAGTGCAAATAACAAAAGGAAAAGGGGACACCCCTGCCTGATTCAACTATGCTCAAACAAAAATTATCTGAGAGGAACCCACCTACTTTAATTTTCACCTCCAATCCCTCATACATTCTCCCAATCAACCTTATAATTTTATCAGGGTGTGCAAATGCTTCCATTGCTCAGCTCATAAGCTCCCAGCTTACTCTGTCAAATGTTTTCTGTGCATCAAGACCCACCAACAATAATGGTATTTTCTTACATCGAACTTGGATCATCAATGTTTTGTTAATGTTATCAAATGTTTGCCTCCCCTCCACAAAACTACATTGATCCATATCTATCAACCATTATCTACCACTGTAAATGTTTTATTTAGACTGAGCACTTATTTCCTTTCTGGGTAGAATTTTGATTTTGTTATACTGGAGCTCCCTATTTTTTTTTTTGAGCAAGATGCAATAGGAAACAACAGGATCAGGTAATGGGGATGTTAGTTGTTTAGGGCATGCAGTCTCCATTGCCACTGTAAGACTTATTCCACATGTTATTTGGAATCTCATTCCATGATTTTTAAAACATGACCCATGTATCAGTGTTCTAACATGGAATTTAATGTTAAACACTTTTTCTCCGAGCAGGGGAGTTACATAGGCATTTCCCATTAAAACTTTATCTTCTAAAAATACATAGTATATTGCAATATCATAATAGTCAAAAATAGAAACAAAAAGGTAAGTGAGTCATCTCTAAAGGAGATGTCTGCGATGTACAGAGGAAACATTTTTTGCATTTATTTTACAATATGAAAATTAATGTATGTTTTGTATAAGAATGTACTTATTTGCTTCCCAGTTTGATATATGTAAAAACAATGAGAGGCACATATATGTGCTTGGGGTATATATAATAGATGTGTCGTGGACAATCTTATGAGCAAGGAAAGACACAGATGAAAGGTTTGTTATCAGTGAATATTCTAGTCCTTTCCTTGTTCATCTTATAGTGATGGTTTCAATTTATGTGATGTGCTCAGATAAGTCTAAGGTATTTATTTCAGATTTTATCTACTTTGAATCACTAAAGGAAAAAAAGAAAGCAGTGGTTTGTTTAAAATATTTTATTTTATTCATCTTGTTCTGGTGGGGGCTGTGTATTTCAGCAAGCATCCAAGCAACAGTCTCCTGCTTAGTTTAATCAGCTGGAAACAATCTTCTGAAGGAAAAAAAGACTTTGGTGATTTGTATTTACTGTTTTATTTCAACCTGATCTGGTGCTTTAAGGGTGGGGTGCATCTATTTGAGCAGCTGGACTAGTGAAAGGCTGCTGCTTAGTGTAATCAGCTGGACGCAGTCTTCTGAAGGAAAAAAAATTGCTGTGTTTTGTTTTTACTATTTTACTTTCTTAACCCTATTTTTGTGCTTCAGTGGGGGCTCTGTTTAAGCATTCACCCTAGTGAATGGTCATTGTTGCTGTAATCAGCTAGAAAAAGTCTGTTCAAGGAAAAAAGACTACAGTATTTGCTTTTTAATACTTTATTTTCTTCACCCTGTTCTAGTAGGTTAGATGGTTAAGAGTTGGAGGTGGTTATGTAAGAGGTGGGGAGGTAAGAGAATGTTTATTTATATGTACTTTCATATTACTTTTACATTTTTCCTAATTTTGTGGGAGAACAAACTGGCATCAAGCACATATAAGGCATCACAGTGGAAGAAATGGAACAGTATTTTTGGCAGACATTGGAATGAGGTATTACATTGTGATGAAACGACTCAACTTAAAATGACATTTGGTCGATAGCCTAGTAATCTGCTTTGATCCTATGAAAGCAACACAGAGGGATAAGACATTGATAAGAGAATCTGTTTGAGTTGTATGAGCAAAAACTTAGACTGCAATTGTAATAGTTCACAAGGAACATGTAATGTCATTTTGTCCCATATTTTTCCTATGGTTAAAATATTTAAACATAAAGATGCACATGCTGGCATATATGCATCTTATGTTCCCATCAATGATATGGGTATTCAAGCAGAGGGCACATTTTACTACCAAAGCTCTGAGCCAAATTTTAACTGCTACTGCTGTATCTGAATTAAATAAGGTGGTTCTAGTAACAGGTGACTTCTTATATATGAACCCTTACCCTGCTACCTCCAATAATGTATGTTCTTGCGCAAACAAAATCTGTCATCTGAGGGCAAAGAAGACTTAGGTGATATTGAGATGGCTGAAAGAATAGGAAAAGACCATTAGAGGTAATTCCAGTTTTAATACAAATACATCACCTACTCTTGCAATGGAGTCACTTGATACAAATATCATTAATAGCACTATTTTCCATAATGTATTAGATTTTATGGAGATTTTTATAATACATAAGTCGCCAAGATGTTTAATAATTAGCAACTCACTGATTTTGAAAGTTAAAAGCTCTCTTTCCAACATGCGCAGGAATAATATTTACAGTTACTAGCCTTAATTGAGCCAACATGAAAGACAATAGGAG
Source organism: Protopterus annectens (assembly GCF_019279795.1). NCBI lineage: Eukaryota > Metazoa > Chordata > Ceratodontiformes > Protopteridae > Protopterus > Protopterus annectens. The sequence goes on from NC_056735.1 coordinate 563,830,394, forward strand.
AGCTATCAAAGACTTAATTACCCTGCTAGAAGGTATGATATTGCACTCGTAGTGGTTGAGCTAATGATGTTGGCAAGGCTAAAAGAAAAAATTTTGAGGCTGAAATAAACTTATGATTTGTGATAGCCTTCCTGCACTGTTGCATAGGTTGATTATTTTAAAACTTGTCAGATTATTCAACAATACACTGAAAAATGTGAGCTTGATAGACAATATAAAATTGTTATTGATATGTGAAGACAAGAAGAATAGAAGTAATCTGTTCTCATTTGATAAACAGCATCTTGCCATCAAGGACACACGTTTTTTTTTTGTTTTTTTTTCCTGAAGAAGTTATCTAAATTGAGTGTGTCATAGAACTTGAAACTGGGGTTATTTTCAGACCACTCACTCATTATTCTAATGATAGCTTTCTTACCAAAAAAAAAAGTCAGTTCCAAAATGGAGAGTAAATCCAAAGCTACATAATGTCAAATAAGAATTTACATCATTAATCAATTCCATTTTGCAGAACATCAAAATAATAATATTCTGTTTAATATCGGATGGATTACATTTAAATAATTCACTCCAATGGAGCTTAGCACATTTGCACTGTAACTTCCAATGGGTGGGGCTTAAGCCTTTAGACAGAATCAAATTATGGTCTCACATTTCAAACAAACATTGACATCTCTGGAACCATAAGGGTTATGAAAGAAGTGTAAATGGAAAACTCTTCAGCACAGACTATTTTTATATTGGTAGTACTCTTTAGGTTCTCAGTCTTAAAATAAATTTTATAAGTCTCCATGAACACAGTGACTATTATGTTTGTAATATTTTGCAAACAACTTACATTACCTCAGCGACCACTTAAGTTGCACACATACTGTCAGCAGCATTTTAATCATCTAGTTGAGAGCCTTCATATGAGGATAAGGTTCTATCTGTGTTACTTGGTTGTTGACATTTTTTTGAAAAATGTTAAAATTGTAGCTATGTAAATTAAAATAATAAAAACAACAGTTAATAATATCTCATTACCTGTAATAGACATAGGTCAAATATTAATGCAGTTAAGTTTGCCATTGTGTAAGCTTTAATATGACATATTTTAACATCTTGTACATAATTTGGTTTTGGAATTATTGATGCAAATATGAAGAAGAACTATTTGACGCCTAGAGGCATCAGTAGGAGTTAACAGCACATGCACCTGAAGGCATCACTCGGATGTAATGAGTTAAATTACCATTGAAGGAGCACTTATCAACAATATAAATTACATGAAAAAGTGCAAATAGAAAGAATCATAGAAAACCCAATTTGCAATTTAATAGTAAACACCGACATTGCTTTGATCATGATAAAATTATTTAACAACCATGCAGCATAAACTCAAATAACTTCACACTTCAACCCAGTCACTTTTTAAATCTAAAATAAGTGCTAAATATGATCAGCTTGCCGCCATTCCCTTGGAAATATTTGGTTTTCCTTTTCCTCTCTTGCAAACTTCTTAACCATAAAGCCTCCCTTCTGCAACTCAACTGACCTTTTTATCCTTCTGGTTTGCGGAATCTACTTTTTGGGTGTTTATCATTCATTCCCAGAAGACAATGGTGGAGCATTTGGAAGTGGTGCCACTACTCTTTATGCAAACCAGTGCTTTTCTTTTTAAGTCCACCCTTCCAGTGACAAGAAGGGCTGGTACTGGCAGGTGGGCATCTAGTGGTGCCACCTACATAATGCCTCCACTGCAACTCATTATTCAGCTTCATCCCAGCCAGCTTCAAGAGATATCTGAGCCAGTAGCAAAACATGAGTCACCTGGGTCATATTCATGGTGTTATCCATCTATGCCTCAGAGCTTGCTTACCTTGGATGTTGTGACTAATTTATATAAACTATCTAATGGCTGAAGTAATATATCATCAATTAGTAATATTGCTATTAATATACAAAACCACAATCTATTCTTTTAGTTTGTCATAAATACAAGGAAATGTATGCCTATGATAGCTAACTTGTCAGCAATGGAGATTTAGAAAAATAATTCTGTTTTCATTCTGAATAAGTCTCTTGATCATTTGATCACTATAATGAGGTCAGATATATCCCTTGATGGAAATTAAGATGCAATTTCAGATCTTAAGCAGGTCAAGGCTCCAGGACTGGGTGGTTTGATTTATTTTATTGTTTATGAGAAGTTTAAATGCCAGCTATGTCCAATTATTTTAAAATGTTGTAGTTAAAAAATCCAAAAAGTATTAAAGATAAACACAAATTAGTCAAAAGCATTTTTTTATTTTCCAACTTACTCAGATCCTCTTGTTGTTAAACATTATTATTCCATTTGACTAATAAAGCTAGATATTAAATAAACGTTATTAGCTACTGGATTGTGATTTATAGCTGACCAGGGCTTATCAAACTTCTAATATGGCTTCATAGAACGGAGGCAAACCCAGACAAGAATATAATACTTCAGCTAATTTTACACCATAATACAAATATGGTTAAACAAATTGCAATTTTGAATTAGATGTAATTAAAATTTTCGATGAAGTGCATATCCTATTTCTCGTTGTAGTATTGAAAACTGAGCCTTCAATATCAATACCTATATTCAAGCAATA
>NC_056735.1:563835514-563853014 GCF_019279795.1 Protopterus annectens
AATACTGAAATTCGATCTTTCAGTATTTTGAGCTTCTAAAGTGAATATATACATATATATATATATATATATATATATATATATATATATATATATATATATATATATATATTTATTGATATGTATATATATATATATATATATATATATATATATATATATATATATATATATGGATCCCTATCATATGATAAAAACCTCATTTGACTGAAACCATAAGACTGAAATTTAAAAAGACTGAAACCCATAATAATGAATTTTAACCTACTAAATTGTAAACTGGACCATATAAAACCAGACTAGGTTGGGGGCCACGCTACCACACCCCCCCAACTATATATACTTACTCCAGGATCGCACTACTGTGGGGAAAAGGGCATATAGTTTTCCCTTACCTTATAGTAGTCTACATGCTGCCACTACTATGCCCTTTTCCCCACTTTATTGCCATCCTGGATTTAGTATATATACGTGGGGGGGTATGGGGGGTGCAGCCCTCCACATTGGGGGGTATGGGGGCATAGCCCTCCAGCTAGTTTGGTTTTAAATGGTCCAGTTTAAAATTTAGTATGTTAAAACCTAGTATTATGGGTTTCAGCCAAGTGACTTTTCAGTCTTTTTTAAATTTCAATCTTTTGGTCTCGGTCAAATGCGATTCAGACAAATGAGGTGCATCTATATATATATATATATATATATATATATATATATATATATATATATATGTATATATATATATATATATATATATATATGTGTGTGTGTGTGTGTGTGTGTGTGTGTGTGTGTGTGCGCGCGTGTGTATATATTATATATATATATATATATATATATATATATATATATATATATATATATATATATAAAATATCATTGAGTTTTTGAAAACACAAAATTTATATGGTCGTGACCATATGATCAAGATTCCAAAAACTGGCAAGTAACAAAAAAAATGTACATTTTTGCAGGGGGAGGGGGTGCAAGCCATTCTGCATCCCCACACCACATGCAAATTATATATACAAAGTCTGAGATCACACTATAGTGGGAAAAGGGTGAATTCCTCAATCCCCACTGTACTGTGATCTACACAGAAATGCTTTAATTGGGAATTTATCCTTTTTCCCACTGCAGTGTGATCTTTGAGTTGGTATATATAATTTACAGGGTGTGTGGGGGCATAGACCCTCACATACAGGGTGCAGGTTGGGCTTGACCACCTGCAAAATCATCGATTTGTTCTTTTTTTTTTTAATTCTGAGCTTTAGAAAACTTGAAACTCTTTCATATGGTCTTGAACATATAACCACGTTTCGTAAAACTCAATGATATAGGTTTACTATCACTTACTTGAAAGTGCTGTCTCTGAAAATGACATGACCATCACGTAAAATGCAGAAAATCAAGTAGTTGGTAGTTGAACTGTCGAATGATGATGTTCGATTGTGCAGTTCCATTCAAGATATTGCTGTTGAGCATTGCAGTCGGGAGAGTTACCCTTTTACGCACTATAGTGCGATCTTGGAGTTGGATAAATAAGTGGCAGGAAGTGTGGGGAGCACAGCTCCACATAGGGGGTGCCAGGGTGCTTCACCTCCTGTAAAAAATATGACTGTCAGCACTGTGCAGTATGGATCTGGTCCATACTGATGGCTGCTGAGAGACTGCATACTACAGAAGTCAAATTTGAATTTGGTTGCAGTAGTTCTGATATTTCAGCCTTTTTATTGTTGTAAACATCGAACATGTGAATTGCATTTTTGATAGGTTTATGTTCATGTTCAATGTTTTGAAAGTAAACCATACACACACACACACACACACACACACACACACACACACACAGACAAACACACATACACACACACACACACACACACACATATATATATATATATATATATATATATATATATGTATATAGACACACACACACACACACATGCGTGTGTGTGTGTCTTTATGGCCTAGGCATTTAAGATAAATAAATTATTTTCATTGATATGGCATTATATATTTTCCAAATCTCTTGTTATGCATTAAGTTATTAATACTCAATACTTAAAACAGTTAAAGAAGGTGGATTTATTTAAATAATTCATACTGTTACAGCCGTTAACATGACTGTAAATAACAAAACTTTAAGACTATTGCACTTTACCTTGTTATAAGGTATCTCAGATCTTGGCTTGCACCATTTTATGAATCATTTTAATTTCAAATACAGAAATGAGGAACCTTGATAAGCAAAAAAGTCTGACTTCCACTTGCTATTACATTGATAAGCATAACTGTCACTAATCTTTTCTACTTTTCTGGCATTATATCTAAGCTACCCAATAAGGAAACATTTTTTTTTCTATCCTTTATGACTGAGTTTTAAATTCTATTTATTATTCACATTCTCATTCTCTTATTTCATATTATTTAATATCCTAATTAAAAGAAAATTATTATTTAATCAGATCAGATACCAGTCTGGAACAATATTTATGTATGTATTTATTTGTTTGTTTGTTTTTGTTTGTTTGTTTATTTATTTATTTATTGGTACTTGTTTACTGGGAAAGTCCACTGGGCCAAGCAGAGCCCATTTTCAGTGGAGGCCTGGGGAGAAGAGTTCCACAAGAAACATAAGTAGACTATATAGTACATCCCAAGGCACATATTAGGAGTGCATACAGCACAGAAAGTTTTCCAAACAGTAGTACATTTATAGTTATACACACACTTAATGCACACTTAATACACAGTTAATAAACTAATTACAATATAGTATAACTATAGTTGATACATGAATAAGAAAGCTTAGCACCCAGATAATGTCTGAGATTTAGAGCTAGGAAAGATATTAACACACACACACACACACACACACACACACACAGATATATATGTATATATATATATATATATGTATATATATATATATATATATATATATATATATATATATATATATAAAATATATATGTGTGTGTGTGTGTACAAAATCCTACATTATTCTAAATTTATAAATAGAGTTTATGTTGCTATCATGTGCCTTTAATCTGCCCCTCCTAAATCATCACCACTCACAGTACTATTTGCCCCCATGTATAAAACACTGCTCAGAGTTATCAGTGCCCAATTCATGTCACAAGTAGATACCTGGGGCTGTTAAAACCTGTAATAAAGAAAATCCTATCTGCTATTTTCTTTTTACAATGCTTTAATAAATAAATAAATAAATAAATAAATATTAAGCAAACAATCACTATCATCTAACACACCTTTGCTAAACTTTCTCAATGCAGACTGAGTATATTATGTCCCCAGTCACTCTTAATTACTGACTGGGTTTCTATAGCCATATACTGGAACCATTATTCCTACTCTTTCCTGATGGAAGAACTGGCTTAATTTGTATGTATTATACTGATAACTGTTATTTAAAGGCAATTTTTATTAAGTAATCATAATGCAGCAGTTTCTTAACGTTTTAGGCTAAACTTCTCAAATTACTCTCATCAAAATATGCTGCAATCATTAAGTAGCTTCATCCAGACACTATCCTGAAACATTTATACTAATTGTAGGATTACTGTACATACCATTCAGGATACCATTGTGTAATTGTTCTAGCATTCTAATTATCATTCAGGATGTCATTGTGTAGTTGTTCTAGCACTCTACTTACCATTCAGGATGTCATTGTGCAATTGTTCTAGCACTCTACGTACTATTCAGGATGTCATTGTGTAATTTTTCTAGCACTCTACTTGCTATTCAGGATGTCATTGTGTAATTGTTCTAGCACTCTACTTACTATTCAGGATGTCATTGTGTAATTGTTCTAGCACTCTACTTACTATTCAGGATGTCATTGTGTAACTGTTCTAGCATTCTACTTACTATTCAGGATGTCATTGTGTAATTGTTCTAATACTCTACTTACTATTCAGGATGTCATTGTGTAATTGTTCTAGCACTCTACTTACTATTCAGGATGTCATTTTGTAATTGTTCTAGCACTCTACTTACTATTCAGGATGTCATTGCGTAATTGTTCTAGCACTTTACTTACTATTCAGTATGTCACTGTGTAATTGTTCTAGCACTCTACTTACCATTCAGGATATCATTGAGTAATTCTTGTAATACCCAACTTACCCTTCAGTATGTCATTGTGTGATTGTTCTAGCACTCTACTTACCCTTCAGTATGTCATTGTGTAATTGTTCTAGCATTCTGCTTATCATTAGATTGTCATTGTGTAACTGCATTATCATAGCAGTTCATCAGATATATCTCTCAGATGAGTATTTTTGTATGCCTCATAAATGTTTTGGTGAAAGTTTGCTGCAGAATTAATTAATAAGTTCCAGTGTCATAAGTCCCACATCAACCTCTAAGTGCAATAAATCAAAAATAATAGGGGACAAATGGCCAAAATTATGGATATAAATGTAGAAAATTACTAGAATGACTGGTTATGCATTAGTATTAATTTTCCAAAAAAATATGAAACCCATCCATCCATCCACAACCCATTTTTCCCATTTTTGCACATGGAGTCAGAGTCTCTTTAACAGTGACAATCATCTTGAGGCAAGGTTCACAACACCAGGTGGCTTGCTGAGGAATATGAAATCCAAAACTTAAATGTATGTTGTTATGTACTGAATGCAGTCCTTAATGATCTGCCAGAAAATCACAAATTATATGAGGTATAGATCAAACTTATGAGACAAAATTATCTGGACATTCTGCAAAAATTTGTGAAGTTGAGACATATAAGTCTGTATTTTGGGAACTTGTGCATGTGCTCTTTGCAATTTTCCATATTTTGGATCTAAATTTTCTCAGCTGTTCAGGGGATTAGCAAATATCTCTCAGCATTTGGCTCATCTCTGTTTCCCAGCTGGCGAGTCTTCTTTTTAGTGTCCGTATGTTCTCTTTATGTTCATACAGGTTTTCACTTGTTTATCTTAATTTCCTCCACAGTTTCAAATACAAGCAATGGGTGAAAAGGTAATCTTCTAACTGCCTGCAGTTTCCATGCTATATGTGAGTGGGTGTCTTTATGTGGGTCTATATATAGACTGGTATCCCCCATGGATTAGTTTTTTTTTTATCTTACAGTCACAGAATGCCATAATAAGCTTTGCTTCCCCCACAATCCTGAACTTGATAAAGCTGCTAATAGAGAATACATAAATTAATAAGTGAATTAATGAATGAATGAATACATGCCATTCCAAGTATGGCTTTAAATATTGTTAAATTTACCATTAAAATTGCAATGTTTTGTTTCTTGTAATAGTTCATAGGTTCATAGGTTCATAGGTAGGTACTAGGCTATTGGCCCAAGGGCCTACCTAAGCCTAGCCAGCAAGGTTCCATAGCCATTGCCATTCAAGAAAGTTATTTTCCTGTGCCACTGTCCAGCAGAGACACAGAAGTGATCCCTGGGGTGTATTTCCTATTTCCCATCCACTCATCAAGAGTGCTAATGAAGAACTTTGCTTCACATAGATGGGTAGCTTGTTCCAGAGTATAGGAAGTCTCTGGGACAGGAATCTATCCCTCCAGTGTGTCCTGTTTATTGTGGTGACAAGGTTTAGTTCCCTGGAGCATGTAGTTTGGAGGGATTGGGATTTCTTTAGGTGTAGCATGTCCAACAGCTCTGGGTTTGACATATCTTTATATGTTAGGCAGAGATCATCTCGGAGTAGGCGATATGCTACAGAGTAAAGCTGGAGTTTTTTGAGGCGGTCAGTGTTTGAGGCCAGTAATCCTCTTTGTGAGGTCTTTCTGTGCCCTTTCCAGCTGCTACAGATGTCTTGTGAGGTACATTCCAAAACGGGCATTGTACTCTATAATAGGTCTAATGAGTGACGAGTAGAGGGGAACAATCACCTCTTTTTTCCTGGATGAGAACCCTTTTATGATGAGGTGTGCCATGTAGGACTTCCTGACGACTGTAGCGATGTGACTATCAAAGGAGACACTACTGTCCACCTGGTTCCCAAGGTCTCTTATCATGCATTCGGTGTTAAGTAGATTGCTGCCTATTTGGTAGTTCATGGGTATAGAGTTTTCACCAAAACACAATGAGTGTAAAATATATAATTTTCTCTGAATCATGTAAATGCCTCTTAATATTATGGAGATAGAGTCTCACAAGTGTGTCTAGCATTTGATCCAGCATTGTTGTTATTTGAAAGAGGTATACGGTTACACTGTGATTTGCATCCATAGCATAATAACATTAAAACTGTCAAGTTTCTTTTGGCTGCATTTGTTACCAGGTGCTTGCAATTAAATTTGCATTGCTCAACCAAACAGAGTTGTGCATTTCATTATATTTAACATAGATTTGTCACTACAGAAGCATTCAATGTCTTGCTTTGAAACTTGCAATGCTTTCATGAATTCAAGTTATCTGATTGTGGCAAATAACCATCTCACACTAACAAATACATATTCCTATAGAGAATGCAATATTCACCTTAATTATTATAGATATATCATAGTCCAGGATTCTGAAAGAAACCCTCCTCGGTTGTTAAGAACTGTAGTCAAAAAGGACTGTTTCCATGATCTAAAAAATGAAATACAGAGACATGTTAACTCATTACTGAATGTCTGCAAATCACCCGTAATTATTTCAAGTGCATATCTGCACTTTTCTGTGGTAAGCACCTTCAGTGTCCCATGCATCACATTGGTACAGGTACCCCCATTATTCTTTCACACACACACATGCACACACACACACACACACACACACACACACACACACACACACACACACACACACACAAACACACACACATACCTAACCTACATATCTACTAACCCCACTATACTGACCACCTAGGCAGGCATACAGTCTCACACACACACACACACACACACACACACACACACACACACACACACACACACACACACACACACACACACACACACACACACACACACACACACATAAGCACACATATATATGCACCAGAGGTCAATAATTTGTGTGCATACTGTACATTCACACATGCAGCCACACACATATGTACATGCACATACCCTGTACCCCTACCTTGCTGCTAAAATTGCTGACACTTGCCTCTGTCATGACCTCACCCATTGGAAATAATGGGTGATATGATCTTTTGGTCATCTTTATTAACACAGCCAGCCAAGATAATTTATACAGCTGAACAATTTTCTGAATCAGTCAACCACATAAATACCTTACTGCAGGCATTTCTGTGGGGATAGCATATGGCTAATTAACAGTGATTAGTCACCCAGAATATCTCATTGTCATAGACAGTGGAGACAACCTGCTATGGCACTGCACTACTTCATCATACAGGACTGAGGTCAGGATGCCTCTGTATTGGAAGTGTTTACCACAAGGGGTTAAAGGGCTTACTGTTCATAACAACCTTTTCTGAATTAGGCTCAATGTCTTTTATAAGTACAATACATATATTGTGGTATTTGATATTTAGTTATATTTGCTTAAGACAATGCTATGTACACAATTCAGAAGATGCAGAGGAGTATACATTTTACTTAATTACTACTCTTTCCTAATAGAAGACACAACAACTATATGATGTTGTAAGCAATACGTGTCTATGACAACATGAATTATGTCATTACACTCAATGTTCATGCCCCCACAGGGTACTACAAAGCTGTGTATAATTTGTTGCCAATCTGCACATTGTTGGAGCCAAGAGAAACTCCCCTCCCTTTCATGTTGTAGGAGGGAATGTCCTATTTTCTCTGTCATGGATGCTGTTGGGGAGCTGTGATCACTGAAAAGAGTTTCACGGAATTTTTTTGACACCCTATGATCTAACTGTCTACATTGAGATGAAAATTATGGGAACTTTACATATGTAGTAATGTATAATATGCATTCTTTAACACCATAATAATTTAATCTCTGAGTGCTATAAAACACATGGCCAGATACATTAGATAAAAAGTTTACATTATCTTGATGTCATGTATTTTGGCAGTATAGAAAATGCATATATCACATCACTAAGTTGTCTACTGATAAACTACATTTTACATTGCTGCTTATTTTGGTAGGATGAGGTACTTGCCTTGGCAGTTTAAAAAAAAAAGCTAATGTCATAAGTCATATAACATAACATTGCTGTACAATGTACATGCAGTCAAACGATAGGTTTACAGATAAGGATGGTCTGAATCAAATGATGTCTTCTTTGAAATTATATGTTTGTGACCTACTGTGGATCTGACATCTCAGAAAGGTACAGGATGAATCAGGTTTGAGCTGAACTCCAGATGAACAAATGATTTGGTTCTATGACTGCTTTGCAGTACAGAATCTGTTGTGGATCTACAGTGGAGGTGCCTTTATTACACATTGGTAAATTCTGGGGGTGGGTGGGGGGCATTTACCATTGAAGGTTTACTGCTTTACATGCTAACAAGCATGAGATATGTAAATGTAAGGAAAACTGTCTTCTGAATCTCCAGAAAAAGAAGGTAGTATGTATTTGAAAGGAGCATGTTATCTGCATCTTACTGTACAGGACAGAGTCATTCATTTTGTCAAAACATTAATTCAATAAATGTTTTTTTAATAGTTTTTACCCCATTCTTGTCGGTGTGATCTCTGAGTTCATTATATAATATAAAAAGAGTATGGTGGTGACCTCCTATATGGGATTTAGAAGAGGCATATCCCACCTAACAAAAAAATGCCTAATATTTTTCACTGAAATTAGTTTAACAAAATAATGCACATTCGTATAGTTTTATCACCAGGAGTACATACTATATGTGTGCAGCAAACACAGGAGGCTCTGTCTTTTACAACATGCCTCCCAAGGCAGAGCTGCACTGTATGCCTAGTGCAGTTGTTTAAGTTCAATGCATGCATCTTGATTATGGAGCCTTGGAACTGTCTGATCAATGATAGCTATTGGTTCTGATTATAGACTGCATGCATCCCGATGCTAAGTATACTTTGTGCACACAGTGAAACTTTATTTATAAGGGTCTGTAGGATTTTTTTTCTATGGAAAATTAGACAAATAATTGTCAAATGTCTGTTAGCATCCAGCAGTGCTGGAATTGCTTCCCTTCTTACATAGAATGGAAGTATGAAACAATCATTCTATTTTTACCGAGATGTACTGATCCAAAAGATTAAGGACAATGAGTATATAAGTCAAACCTAATGATGCCACCAATGTAATACATCTTAAATACATTTATGTGTATTTTTAATGCAACAACATATCTTTAATACCATTATTTTTATCACTGTACTTTATTTTATAAAAGTCAAAGCTTTTTTATGCAATCGGTCATTTTATACTTAGGGTTAGTTAGTAATCTGTACCACTCCTGGCTGTAATCTACTAAAGAAATGTAAATCCGTAAAACAGATTTTTTGACTCATGCAAATAATTGCTAGTAAATGGTAATGTGTCAAATGAAAAACATGAAACAGATAAAAACTGCTTTCAGGAGACTGTGGACATATATTTCACTGCCAACCAATTTCTTCTGCCTTAGTTTCTGGAATACATTACAAATGTGGTTGCATGCTCTTAGCTAAATGTATGTGGCCTTCAGAAGTGGGTTTATGACTGCAGTAAAGCCTCACTATAAACAGTATAAAAGCCCATGATATCAAAGGAAATAATCCACAAACTGTCATCAGAAGAATCATTATAAAAAAAAAGCTCAGTCACAATCATCATAACCACTTTCTAGCCAAATGTAACAGTAGCAAGATAAAATTAAATTACCTCTTTGCGTCTGAAGTAAAATTGTATGAAAATGGGTCTGCTTACAGGGCTGCAAGAATACCAACATGAGTTTTAACTTCTAAATTAAGTTATAGAATAAGTGAAGTCAATGAATTTTCACAAGGGTTTAATGGAAATAATTTAGTCTCACAGAAGTCTGAAATTTGAAAATGCTAGCCTTTAAAGACAAGGAACATTTAAGTTCAATTTAACACAACTAACAGTGAATGTTGAGGCTTACACATTTCAAGTGTGTTTTTTTTCCCCTCGAGTCAAGCCCCATTGCACCCCACCCCAAATGTGTAAGTCTGTACCCCCACACACCTGGTATTTATACAATAAAGTACAAGTTTACTATACATTGTAGAAGGAGTACTACTCAGAGATTGAGCAGTCATGAAGCTGGTATTTATATTTCCCAAATGTAAACACTGACAGGTCAGAGAATCATAGTTACAGTCTTCAAACATTAAAATGGAAACCAAATAAATTCCTATTGTAGCTACTGTTCTTCAGAGTACTTTACTAGTAGAAATTATATCTATATCAACATGAGGATGCCATAGTATTCTATATCACAAATTCAGATTTCAGTTTGGAAGTCCTGGTTATTCGTATCATATCTGCCTTGAATATGCGCTATAACAATAGCATAATAAAGGATCCCTTTATATGCATATCTACATATATTGGATATGATATTGAATCTACATTCCTGATTTACATTTCCAGCAGTCATTACATACATGTCAATGCTGATGTTCATCTTCCAACTCAAAATGTTTAAAATAAACAATTATCACACATCAAACATGTCAAGGCTCCCAAAATCAGATATAATGAAATACTATGTAACCTTCTTTGCTTGAATGACTTCAGAGCAATATAGGTTTTGATTTGGTGGCATTGCATAGAAAATTATACAATCTTTCTGTTTGCAACTGCAATCAGTTGCAAAAAATGTGTCCTACTTATATATGTACATATATTTATTTTTGTATTGTTTACCATGATAGTGAACTGATCCACAGAGACCATTAGCCTCAGGGTTAAACACAAGGCAAATAGAGAGCAGAAGGGATCATACCTGGGTCAACAGCATTACATTATTAACATCTTATAGCTATAATCATCTGTACTAATTTACAGTTCATTCCCTAAACTTAGGATTTTTCAGTGCATCTAAAATGTTGTACGTTTGAAATGGCACAGTAGTGCAGTAGTTAGTATTTGTTCCTCAAAGCACTTGAACGTCTAGTTCAGTTCCTGACTGGAGTGCTATCTGTGTGGAGTCTTATCATATCCTCAATATCCAGGATGGATTTTGCTGGGTGTTCTAGTTTTCTCCCTCATCCAGTGTGTGTGTGTGTGTGTGTGTGTGTGTGTGTGTGTGTGTGTGTGTGTGTGTTGGACCGCCATTACATCTATATTAGGTCTTTACCTTACACTAGCTGAATACCAGGATAGCTTTTGGTTTCTCTATGATCCTGATTATTCTAAATTGACATTGGAGAATGATTAAATGAACGATCGCACAGTAAACTGTCCTTCTTCCAGATCTTGTTACTCAAACACTTAATTCAGCTGAATGAATTAATTAAACTTATTACACTGAATGAATTACACTTAATCTGTGTACTGTTTTAGCATACAGAGTGAGAAAGCAGCAATAACAAGGTTGTAGATAGTATCGTTCACATAATGAAGATTCTTCTTCTTTTGGCTGCTCCTGTTAGAAGTCACCACAGCGGATCATCTGTTTCCATTTCTTCCTGTTCTCTGCATCTTGCTCTGTCAAACCAACCACCTGCATGTCCTCTCTCACCACATCCATAAAGCTTATCTTAGGCCTTCCTCTTTTCCTGTTACCTGGCTGCTTCATCCTTAGCATCTTTTTCCCAATATACTCTGCATCCCTCTTCAGCACATGTCCAAACCAACGTAATCTTGCCTCTCTGGCTTTGTCTCCAAACCTTCCAACCTGGGCTGACCCTCTAATATACTTATTCCTAATCCTAATGGTGGCACTAATGCTGTTAAATTAGTTAGGGATTCTATAAGGATTAACTAATGGAGGAGGTGGACAGGGATGGTAGCAAAAGTAAAATGTGCCACTGAGCTTCCTAGTGGAATTTAGAAAAATCAGAAGGTCTCCAAGTACATTTAAGAGCAAGAGGGCACAAGATACAATTTTAGTTCGAGGAGGCCACCCAATTTTTCAGTGTCAATGGATCTCAACAAATTAAGGTTGTGATAGATGCCCTCAGCAGAATAAAAAGAGTGGGAATTATCAAAGGAATCAACAGAACCTTCTGCTGCATTAGCACAAGTAGTGTCAGAGGGTTAATAGGATTAGTTAGGATTATTATATCTTCAAGAGGTCTCAGTAAAGTCATCAGGCTCTTTGTCCCACCCTGGCTGTACTTCTATTATCCAGCTAAGAGTTATTTTCTTAACAGCTATATGTTTAAAATATTTATCCTTCCCTTTCCAATCTGTTACTTTTTCTTACTTTTTGCAGTTGTAAGCTATTTTGGTCAGTGCTTAATTATTGTGTGCATATACAACCACATAGCAATGATGTGACTGCTAGCATTCACCATTTTTGAAGACAGATGTTTTGGTTATAAGCTACTATAATATTAGTCGGCTCAATGCAAGAGTGAGTGAGTGAGTGAGTGAGTGAGTGAGTGAGTGAGTGAGTGAGTGAGTGAGTGAGTGAGTCAGTGAGTGAGTGAGTGAGTGAGTGAGTGAGTGAGTGAGTGAGTGAGTGTGCGTGTGTGTGTGCGTGTGTGTATTTATGTATTTACATATTTATGTATACTCTTGAATATTTGAGTGTTATTAAGAAAAATGTAATCCCCACATTGTCTATTTCAGCATGTAAAGCAACAGAAATGTGTGAAATGTAGACTTATCAGACTCATGCAGACAAGTTCACAAAAACGGAGAGAGAATGAGATTAAACAAACTTGTGTGCCATTTCAAATGCGTAAATACAAAATGCAAAGTAAGAATACAAAGATAGGAATCATAGACTGTTGTTCCAGTTTATGACAGGGTGTATGTTGTTTTAAAGATGGAGAACCAAACTAAATTAAAATCAAAGCCCATGTCAGTGATTCATAGTCTAGATTGCCTATTGTTTTTAAAGAGATAATAGATTAGGATCTTAAATGCATACAGACCCTGCTAAAGTGGGCAACAGAATCATGACTGTAATTAAACAAGATAATATCAGGATTTACATAGACCTGCAACTTTTAATAAATAGATTCAGCAGGAGCAGTGCCCTTTGTAGACTGTTAAATAAGTAGTTGCCACTATAACCATACAAATCTTGTTTCAATGAGAGATACAAATCAAGAACTTGGCACATTAAATTGCATGAAACAAGCAATAAGCCAGTGAGGGTGAAACTATGACATGCGCGTCAAAGGTGACATGCCATGACATTTTGGGTGGCGCATCAGTATTCACCAACACCCGAGTTACCAAACAAACTGCTTTTGCATTTGTTGCTTGATGAAGTGCATTGAATTATTTTGTGCCAGGAGCCAGTTCAACAACACTGCTGTAGATGTAAGGAAGGTATTACACTCAAAGACTGTTTTAGTATACTTTCTTGATAGAGTCTGCAAAGGCAGTGCTGACATTGTTTTCTGTTTGTGATTACACTTCTGCAAAGAGCAAGTACTCTGCATTTCTAGGAGTTTGCTGTTTTACATTCCTCTTAACTGTCCCTCTTAATCTTTCCTAAAACTAACAACTTTTTAAACTTAATAATGACAATAATTGGATTTATAGACTAATTTTACTTCAGAAAATGTATATTAAATCACATTCATTTTTTTTCTGTCAGTGTCTCAAATTAATAGTACTAGTAGTTTAAAACTGTCCATATCTCTTATTTCTAGATTTCACCCTGATTCTGCTGAGATTTATCCTTGAGGTATTGAGACCCATGCTGTTTTATTTATTTTTATTTATTTATTTATGTATTTAATTATTTTTTTTTGTGGGGGGTGACACGCAAGCAGAGTCAAGTTAGGCATTTTCTGAATTTTTGACTTGCCAAACCCACAAGGTTTGCCATCACTGCTCTTAGCTATGCACATTTATTAAATTCTTGAGTAGATATAGAATTTTGTAACTGCTATTTAGGATTTCATTGGCACTAGAAGTATTCCAACATGCAGTGACTAAAATTATCAAGGGATTTAAAAGTCTTGTGAATATTCCTAGTGGCATGCTGGTCTGAAGAGTATGATAGCAAATTTATTAAACTGTTGGACTGACTAAGCTTGCTGAAGTTGAATAAATCTAAATGTCAGACTGGAGATGCATCTCTGAAGACCATAGATCATCTGCTAACTTTGTACAGGTTACAGTCAAAAGCTGGTAAAGTGCATGCCATAGTAAACTTTCAAGCATTTTGGTAGAAACCCTCAATAATGCAATTCTTAGGAAAGGTACAATATGTTTTCAACTTTATGACACATTTACAAGATATAGCTATACCTCCAAGAAAGATGCTTGAGGAAAATGAAATCTGCAGTTGGTCAGAAAATCAAGTCAGAAGCTTTGATCTGCTAATAAATTAGTAACTGCTGCACAGATCTCTCATAATATAGCATTGCCAACTACATTGCAAGTAGATGCAAACCAGAATGGGCTGAGTAGTGTTAACTGCAACAGGACTGGCATGTGCATACACAAGGAGTACACGGGCAGATGCACAGATCACATATATTTAATAAAAAGATACTATTCATGTTTTTTTTTTGTTTTGAGAAATTTTATAACTGTGTATGTGAAACATACTGAAGCTGAGAAATACCATTCATACTTGCATAGAATTTTCAAAGAATTTTTACTCTGTGCAATAGCTAGATTACAAAGAATAGTATTAAATGATCACTATGAGCAGAAACTTAATACTTTGCTTATATTCGAAAATACCTTGGTGGTTTGACTTTTCTCGACCAGTAACCGGTTTTGTTGTTTGACAATCCTGAGAATCGTGTTGCAGAAAGTTCTGAAGGGGAAGCCTCTCACATCAAGTACAGTTCCAGTGTTTTGGCTGTAGCTGGTCTCTGGTGATCTCTGGTTTGCTACTGGGCTTCTAGAATGCTGCTGTTCTCTGCTTCCCATTTTTATTTCATTGCAGTTGTGGCTGCAACTTGCAGATTTCTTGGTGGAACGATGTGCTATGCAAACAGAGTCCTGGGCAGGTTTTGATTTCACTTGCCATCTTTGGACTGAGGTTATCTTCTGTGACTCTGCTTTGTCATTCCAGTCCATGGATTTGCCCTAGACTGCCTTGTGAGGAGCTGACTGGAGACAAAATCTGGAGGAGATTTAACTCTAGGTGCCTGGTTTGACTTGGGTTGCCTTAATAGGAACTGGCTGCAGAAGTTACTTGGAGGCTATCTACCTATGGATTTTGCAACTGTGATATTTAAGTTACTGTGTCATGTTGAATATATTGGATTAAACATCCTCTTACTGAGCTTCTTGTTTGACTGGTTCCACATGTGGATTATCTCTTCTACAGCTGCTTTGTATAGGATTTGATTTATATTCTTTGTATTGCTTGACTCTTAAGGTGGACTATTCTGTGTTTGCAATTATTTTTACACTATCCTTATATTTTTTGTGCTGCTTGATTCAAAGTACTATTTAACTATTTGATTTATTCTCTCTTTTATAGCAACGTTACATTGACTTTTGGCTTTTAATTATTTACCATTAAAAGCAATCTGTGATTTATTGCTTATTACAGTACTACTGTTTTTTAGATACTGCTTTAGATTTATTTAATAGATGGGCTAATTTAACTAGATTATCCACCGATTTTATGTTTGATTTATATTTTAACTGTGGAAAACTTACCCATTTTATTCTAAACCTTGCTTTGGTTTTATTATCATTGTTTTTCTTACAGTGGCTATTTACTTTTTACACAACCAATCGGTTGATCTTCTTCCTTTTTGTCTCCTTAAACTCCCCACCACTACTGTGTCACTTTGTTCTGATCTAGGAATTAATAAAACACAAGGATAGCTGTTACTATCATTTTACTAACCCTACTGTCAATTCCATTCTTGTCCTTATTCACAGATGTTCTTTTTTACAAAAAGCAAAAAAAATGTTACTAGACAACATTTTCAAAACAATGCTTTCTGCCTTAATTCCCCATAGATTATAAAACTTTTCATTATGATAGAACCATTCTTACTGGGGATGTGGTTGCTACTCTTCACCATAACACTTTAACATTTAGTCATCCTATGACTGGAAGTGCCAACTCCTTTGAATATGCTTTATATCTTGGTTCATCATTTGGGTATCTTGTCATCTAGCTGCCACCTAATAAACATAGACCTTTTCTACAAGAATTGGTTGATTTTTTTCTTGTCTTGTGTGTCAACTCACCCATGTTGGATAATTAATTTTTGATGATTTTGGCGTCAATTAGATGGCATGCTATTAGTTTTTGTTAAATAATTTTTATCATTTATGAATGGGTTAGGTTTCACACAGCACATAAATTTGTGTGAGCATTTGCATGGAGATATGTTGGACCTTTTTTCCGGTTAGATATATCTAGTTCTGATTTGGAAATTCATCCTGTTACTTGGTCTGACCACGCTACCACATCATTTATTCTTAACACTGCAATCCCACAATTTCCACAGGTTTCTCTTGTTTCATGTAGGAAGACCTCTAATACTGCTCCTAAACTTTATGTCTCTGCTATTCCTACATTCTAATTAAATCTGTCCAGTGATCCACACTCTTGACTTAGTTGCCGCAGCTCAACTTTGTCCAGTTAACATAGCTCCATGTGAGCTGTGGTTTAATTCTATTCTTCAACTCCTAAGAAAGACTGGTCACAGTCATGGATGTAGGTGACTTCAGACTGGTGTTTTAGAAGATAAACTTGCTGTTAATAATCACCTCTTTATATATCACTTTGAAATCTGTCATTCTAAATCTGAGTTTTCTTCTCATTATATTGCCCAGGCAGCTAATAGGTCAGCAACCTTATTTAAAGTGGTAACAGTCATTTAAACTCAGTTCCATAGATACTAGAGGATCCTTTTCTTCTGATGAGTGTGAACTGGTAGCATGCTACCTTTCTGCTAAAATGTCTCTTATAAGACTTTTGTACCTACTCACAATTTCCCTTATTCTAATTTTGGGCATAGGGAGGACTTTTTATATCCAATATGGAAGCAGTTTACAATTCTTGACATTTCTGACCTGTAGTCCCTGATCTCTAGTATGTGTAATACTGTATGTGCTTTGGACCCTTGTCTATCTTGACTTGTGGTGGCATCCCTCAAGGCTATCAGTTCACTTATTTTTGAGATCATCACCACCTTTCTTAGACTTGGGATTTTAACCACTTTTATCAAAGAGGCTTTAGTAACCCCAATCCTCAAAAAGGCTGGGCTTGATTCAACAATTATCATCCTATATCAAATCTCCCATTCTAAGGTAAGATACTCAAGAATGTAGTTTATACTCAGCTGGAATAATTTTTGCACATTCAGACCATTAATAATCCATTCTAGTCTGGATTTAGGGCAAGGCATAGCAATGTGACACCACTTGCCAGAGTAATCTTCTTGTTGTGACAGATCAGCATCATTATTATGTTTGGGCCCTTCTTGATCTTTCATCTGCATTTGACTTAAATA
>NC_056735.1:563858014-563880514 GCF_019279795.1 Protopterus annectens
CGTCCGTACACAGAAAATTCTCACAATATAATATCCTTCTACATGCTGATAGTTTTCATCCGAAACATATTATTCGGAACATACCGAAATCACAGTTTGTGCGGATGAAAAGGATTTGTTCCTCAGTGGATGATCTTCAGAATCATCAAATGGATCTAACCAAGAGATTTTTGTCCAGAGGTTATTCCACTCGTACTATTGAGTCAGCAGTCCAATTTAGTAATGCTAAATCCAGGGATTCTCTTCTCCAATACAATACTAAAACTCATAATGAGGAATCAGATGTATGTAGATTTGTCACCACTTATGGCAGGAATAGTGCCAATTTAGTAAATATTATTAATACTCATTGGAATATATTGAATTCTCATCCATTTTTGGAAGATTATCTCGGAGAACGATGTTATTTTTCCTATAGGAAAGGCAAAACTTTAGGGAATTTATTTTCACACTATAAAAACCAGGGTCATGGATCACACTCCAACTCAAAGAACACTTACTGGAGATAAACTTTCAGGCATTTATCCATGTGGACATTGCAGTTTTTGTAACTATATTTTCAAAACTACTTCTTTCACTAGTAGGAACACTGGACAAATATACGACATACAGTTTTTGGTAACTGCAGTTCAGACTGGATTATTTATCTTGCCACATGTACATGTCATGCATTTTATATTGGCCAAACGTCTAGACAGTTTCGTGTCAGGATCTCTGAACACCTTGGTGACATTAGAAACAGAAGATTAACTAATGCACTATATAGACATGTTATCAAACATCCCACTGCCAAATTTACATTCACCATCATTGATCATATCATAGGAATCGATCTTTTAAAACAGGTTGGCATGATATCCTAAATACCAAAGAAAAAGGTGGATCATTAAACTTGGGGGCTTTTCCTCCTGGATTAAATGATAAATTATAATTTGTAATTAACCATCACTTGCATTACGATATGTACTTATTTCTTATCAGGTTGCATTGCTTAGGTTTTTGCATTTCAGCTCATTTTAGGATACTGTGGCTGGTATTCAACACCAGAATTCTTATAACCTGACTTTTGTTTCGGGTTTATTTTTGGGCATTTACCCTTTATTGTATGTTTTTTATTAAGTTTGTTTATTATCATTGATACACCAGTATACTGTGTCTCTTTGGATTTTTTCATTATAATCTGGAGATATGTATGCAACTCAGGCAAACTTTTTTGTTTACTGAACTATGTATTTTTCAATTACTTTTGCCTTGATTGTATTTTTCAATTACTTTTGCCTTGTTAGCATTTTTGACTTATCAGGAAGTGATGTCATATAGATGCCTTAAAGAACATTATATAAGATGATGACTAAGTGCTTTTTGCTGACTATACTACTGATGAAAGCCTTGCTGCTGAAACCGGTCTAGTTTCAGTTTTATTAAACTACTTTTGAACCTTCCTTGGTGCTGGCCTTTTTTCTGATTTTGGGTCTAACAAGTGCTCTTGCCGTGCACCAGCCTAACTTGCTAGCTCCTATACACTACTGTGGCCAGAATACAGTTTCCATGGGACCCGACAATATTCCTGGATGTGTTCTACATGAACTACAAAGTGAAGTGGCACCACATCTATGTGCCATGTTCAATCACAGCCTCACCTCAGGCTTTGCCCCTACCAAATAGCACACTGCCACAGTCATCCCTCATCATAAAGGGGCAGCGACTACAGACCCTGGGAATTATTGCCCCACTAGCCTGGTAAATCTAATATGTAAGGCTATGGAGCACATCATCATGGACCTAATTAACAAGGATATAGGGCATTTCCAAACTCTAGATACCACTCAATTTGGTTTTATTAAAGGTAGGTCATGCCTGCTCAACCTGGTTGACTTTGACTCAGTTACCAGAGCTGTGGATGAGGGCAAGGCAGTTCATACAGCCTACCTCATTCTGGCTAAGGCCTTTGATACTGTTCCCCACTCAAGAATTATTGATAAACTCACCAAACTAGGCATCAACCTCTATATCACTAGGTGGGTTGCAAATTGGCACACAGATAGAACCCACAGTGTGAAAGTAGCAGACTCCAAGTCAGACTGCTGACCAGTTGCAAGTAAAGTCCTACAGGAATCGGTCCTGGGACCTCTCCTGTTTGGCATCTACTTCTCAGAAGTCCAGGCCAACACAGAGGGACTCTGGCTGACCCAGTTCGCAAACAACTGCAAGCTGGGACCCATTATTTACACCCCAAGTGATGTAGACATCCTACAGAGAGGCCTCAATGAGACCAATGACTGGTGTTGAAACCATGGCCTTAAGCTTAGTGCCAAAAAATGCATCAGCCCACTGAACACTAAAGGCGTTATAAGAGATCTGGGGACACAGGTTGACAGCAACCTCTCCTTTGACCACACATTGCCACTGTGGCCAGAAAGTCCTTCTGTGTGGCACATCTCATTAAAAAGGGTTTTGCATCCAGGAAGAAAGCAATAATCATCTCTCTCTACTCTTCCCTCATTAGGCCAGTCTTTGAGTATAATGCAGCATTTGGCATGTACCTCACTAGAGACATGCAACAGCTGGAAAGGCCACAGAAGTTCCTCATGAAGAGGAACCTAGGCCTTAAACACATGTCTTACATGGACAGACTCAAAAAACTCCAGCTATTCTCTGTCTCATATCATCTACTAAGAGGCGATCTCTGCTTGACTTACAAAGCCATGTCTGACCCAGCTCTGTTAGAAATGTTACATCTAAAGAAGTCCCAGTCCCAATCCCAATCCCAATCCCGCCACACCACACACTCCAGAGTCCTCAACCGCATTATCACAAAAAACAGAACATGCTGTAGGCACAGGTTCATAACCCAGAGAGTGCCCATGCTCTGGAATATATGTCCCATACATGTCAAGCAAAGCACCTTACTGGCCCTCTTCAAGAGAAATCTTGGTGAGTGGATGGGAAACAGAAAGCTCATCCCGGGGATAACTCCAGTGGCTCTACTTGATAGAGGCACTAGGAACTAATGTCAGGCATCACAATGCTAGGCCACTTCTATGGGCTAGGCTTGTAAAGGCTCCAGGGCCATTAGCCTAGTACACACACAGGAACCTATATGCAATTAATCTATTTTTTTGTGTTGTCCATACCCTGAGCATTCCAAATGCCCCTGCTAATTTATGCATTCCAATGCAATACACTAGGCAGCTATGACTCCAAACCTTATTATCTAATCAATGTGCCTTTAGCGCCCATTAAATATGCAAAAAAATTTAATGCTGCATTTCCATGTCATCACTAGAGCCATACCATTCCTTACCAATTATTACCTTTAAAAATTCACTCAGTAGTCGTGGTAATACCCATCTCTTTGCAAGACATTATACTTGAACTAAATAATTCCTAATGTTAAACACACTTAATTAACTAGGTCTCAAACCAACTCTATAAAATAAAGATCAATTCCCCATTTTCATTAGTAGATACTAAAATGTACTCAGTTTCTATTAATTTTCACACACACTCACACACACACACACACACACACACACACACACACACACACACACACACACACACACACACACACACATACACGCACATGCATATGCACACATACAAAGAATAAATAATTCTCATTCATATCATTCAGTTTAGCTCAAGTACTGTAGACAATGCTTATGAATAACTTATAATTCTGTTTCTAAAGCACGTATCTGTTTGTAAATATTTTTTCCTAAAAGGTTTAGCCAGAGCCAGGACAGAGTGAATCAGCCAGAATAACCTCATGGACATCATGAACGCATTTCTTTCTCTTTACAACAAAGACCAGTATTACCATCCCATTCATATCTTCATGCTTGAGAAGCCAACACAACCGGATTCCTCATTCCGCAGTTCAGCAATCTTCACAGAAAACCTGATCACTTATTGTTTTACAGCTGACCCACTGAACTGTACCTGATGAGGAGGTAAGACTCACTATTTGGATGAGAGCCAATTACCTAGCATAGGTATGCCAACAATCTAAAACAATGCTTTAATCCTCAGACAGTCAAGGGACGTCTATGATGGAAGTGAATAAGTATCTTAATACTTTAAAGCATTGCCTTTCAGTTGGCATGCACTGATGGCTGTGGGTTTAGAAACACAATTTCAAGAGGAGCAGACCAAAAATATGACGCAAAAATCTGGACATTCTGCAGCAATCCAGACAGTTACTATATATATATATATATATATATATATATATATATATATATATATAAAACATTTAACCAATCAATGTTTATTTATTTTGGAACAAAGCCAATTTTCAGCAGAGACCGAGGGAGAAAGGCACCAAATGCATGTCTTTATAATGTGGGAGTAAACCAGAGCACCCAGAGGAAACACACACAAACACAGGGAGGACATGCAGACTCCACACAGAAGGCACCCCAGCCAAGAATTGAACCAGAAAACCTCTTGCTGTTAGGCGACAACACTCCTGCTGCACCACTGCGCCATCCAGTAGTCAAATATATATAACTAACAATGAAAACAAGCACATTTTGGCAATGAATATTTTAAAACAAGTCCCCTTGTTCGTGTCTATCATCATCTCGGCACCCATCAGCCATCTTGGACTCTTGCCATCAGAAATATGCTCCATGGCATTTCTTTCAAACTGTATCTGCCCCCAATTTCCTGATGTTAGCTTCCCTTACATTCTGTATTGGCTGAACAATTATCTCTCTTGAATAAGATAACATCTTATCATCAAACATTTCTCTAGGTTTAAATGTATGACCACTATCCCATGCAGTTAGTCTATCAATGAATAGTTCTCAGCTCATAAGGAAAAATCAAGCTTTTCAAAATAATAAGGCTTGCTATTTTATACCTCAGGTTGTTTAGATGATACTTTACAAAGCCATAAAAAGTTGTAGTTTAATCATCTGTTTAGTGGTGTCATGATCAAAGAACATTCTTGTGTCTTTTTATCATACACATTTCGTCAGTCCTCCCAAGTTAGTTTAAAAATGAGTTCTTGTCAAATTGAATGAGAAAAATTCTAGGCTGATACATTGCCATTAAAGATACCACTATGGGAAGCCTTTCAGTATATTAGCATTATTAACTGGAAATGCATTCCAGGTTGCCATTTTATACTTTAACCTCCCCATCTTCCAAATCTTTACCTCAAATGCTTTTTCCACACATCTTTTTTTTATTATACACCTCCTCCAAATGTCCTTGATTGTGTTACACTTCACCGTTATTAAGTAATCATTGCTGCTTTCCCCTCCAGTCACAAATATTCCTTACCCGCTGATCATCCTCAACAACTCCCCTGTCAACTAACAGCTGAATTATAACATAGTTATGTACACATTTATTATACCTTCACCTCTTTCTCATTGCTATTACCACCACAGTCCATCAGTAGCCTGTCTAATCTGATGGCCTGCAGCTTACAGTCATTAGCAAACATGAATCTCTATTACTTCCACAGCCCACCAGTAGCCTGTCTAATCTGATGGCCTGCAGCTTCTAGTCCTTAGTAATCATGATTCTGTATTAGTTCCACAGCCCACCAGTAGCCTGTCTAATCTGATGGCCTGTTGCTTACAGTGCTTAGTAAACATGAATCTATTTGCTCCTCTCATCAGCTTTCTCCACACATTGGTCAAATCACAGTCTTTCAAATTTTTTCATGTTTCCTCATATATTCCATGGAACATTACTTTCGTAAAAATCTAGTCTCTCTCTCTCTCTCTCTCTATCTCTCTCTCTCTCTTTCTATCTCTGAGTAAAATCACTACCCAATTACTATCATTTGCTCTTCTCCATAAGCCTTTCTCATTTCCCCAAAAATCTGAAGCAAAACTTATTGGCCCATAAACTGGTCCAAACATAAAACCATTAACTTCCATCCTTAATCTTTAGACTCCCAAGCATCTCACTTTACTTCTCCAAATCCTCCTCTATTTTTTCTTCCCAGTCACCTCTAAAATGATAGCTGCTCTTCTTTTAGTCCTCTTTTGGCTGATTAGCCCCTTCTCTTGATTACATCATTTCCTATACAGCGTCTTAAGTTCTTGTGCCTTGAGAGTGGCATATTTCATCTACCCAAACTTGACAAGGCTCCCTTTAAATGCATTATTCAGTCCCCATTTCCCATTGCCACAATCCGCTATTCACTATTCCCCTTCCAGACTCTCCATAGTAAACAGCTGCTCCAGCAAAACTAATACAAAATGCCTATCGATATCTAGAAAGCAGACACCCAAGCAGCCGCTACCCCAAAACAAAACACGTGCAACACATATCTCACAAAGCCAGTGTGCCGAACAGTCACAGCCCTTAAGACTAAACAACACACCTGATACACTTGTAATAGGTGACTCTATCGTCAGGCACACTGATGTCCCACTCACCAGGCTGAACAAGGAGAGGGTCACGATGAGCAGCCTGTCGGGCACTAGGATCCGCCACATAACACAAGCACTCAGGTCACTCCAAGGCAAGTACAAATATGACTCAGTCATTGTCCATGCTAGTGTGAATGACCTGAGACGTACCTCCCTGGACTACATGAAAAGAGACATAAAGGAGCTCTCTGAGCATGTAGCCCAGGCCGGTATGACCCTGACCTTGAGTAGCATCTTACCCTCACCAAGAATGATGCCACAATATGAAGACAAGATGATCAATTTCAACAATTGGCTTAAGTACTGGTGTCATTCAAAGGGGGTCCAATGCCTGTCAGCTTGGGATGATATGCTCGACAAGCCACGATGCTTCGCTAGGGACGGCTTGCACCTGTCACCCCTGGGCTTTCGGATATTGGCAAAGGCTCTTGCTACCCCCATAGTGCCTTTTTTAGGCAAGGCTCAAAGGACAAACCCACTTCCATAGGTATCACAAGGGATAAGAAACTAAGAGTAATGCTACTCAACGCCAGAAGTCTAAACCTCAAGATGCATGCACTCAACTCTCCTTAGCATGGAGAACATTGATATCTGTGCAGTAACAGAAACCTGGTTCAGGGCTCCCGAGAGCACCCCAGCACTACCAGGTTATACCTCATACCATGCTTTTCGGCCCCAAAATTTGGACCGAACCACAAAAGGAGGGGGAGTATCGATATTCATCAAAGATACCCACACCTCCAGGTTGGTGGCAAAGCACGAAGCATCAGAGACTATCCATGTGCAACTAACAGTGGGTAAAACTGCTTTCCAGTTTATAGCCTGCTACAGACCACCCTCCCAAACCCAGGAACCCCACTTGGCCTTCCTGAGAACACTGGAAAATATGAAGGTCTCTCCAAACACCATTATATTGGGCGACTTCAACTACCCAAACATAGACTGGGAGCATTACTCTAGCTCCAACACCCTAGCCCAAAGGTTCCTAGAATTTATAAACTCAAATGCTATGGAACAACTTGTTACCACTCCCACAAGAGGGGAAAACATACTGGACCTGATCATCACCAACATGGGGACTCTATGCTCCAGACCAGAAGTGTATCCCTCACTGGTAAGATCAGACCATAAACTAATCTCACTGGATATTCACATCCCGACCCCACCCCCTGCCCAGAAAACCACAGTGAAAAACTTCTCTAAAGCAAATTTTACACTCCTCAAAACTGAGGTGGAATCCTTCAAAGCCCACGGGCCTGTTGAAAATATGGCCCAGACCGCAGAATCCTTCATAAACGCATTCTATGAACACCTTCAGGAATGCATGGATCATGCGATCCCACATAAAACCAAGACCCAATCATCCAAAGGCAGACGTCCTGTCTGGTGGACCCCAGCCATAAACAAACTATACAATAGAAGGAGGAATCTACTAAATGATAGAGCAAAATCCCAAAAAGGGAAGGCACCACTGATCAGTATTAGCAAAAAAACTACGGGCACACATAAAATTGTCTAAGGCCAGCTTAGAGAGAAAAGTTGCACAGGACACTAAGGATAATCACAAGGCTTTCTTTAGTTATGTTAGGAACCTGGGTGGTAATTCCCAGATATGTTCAGAATTAGTCCAAAATGACAAAAAATACACCGAACCCACAGACATTGCCAACATCCTAGCTGACAGGTTCAGCGCAAACTTCTCCCCCCACTCCCCACCAAAAGGGCAAATATCTATCCAAGCAGAGTGCTGCCCCCCTGACATCTCAGATGCTCAGGTAAGAGCCGCCCTCTCCAAAGCAAAAAACACAGCATCAATGGGACCAGATGGTGTCCCGGCTGCCCTACATGAACTCCAAGAAGAGCTAAACCCAAACATAAAACTACTGTTCAATCTCAGCCTTACTACAGGATATGTGCCCAAAGAGTGGCGTACAGCAACAGTGGTCCCTCTCCATAAAGGTGGTGCCTCAACAGATCCTGGAAACTATCACCCCATAAGCCTGACTAGCTTGATCTGCAAAGCTATGGAAAGGATCATCATGGACCTCATAAATAAAGATATTGGGGACCTACAAACACTGGATCCTACCCAGTCCGACTTTGTTAAGGGCAGATCCTGCCTCTTAAACTTGGTTGATTTCTTTGAAACAGTCACCAAGGCCATTGACGAGGGGAAGGTGGTCCACACAGCCTACCTAGACCTCACAAAAGCCTTCGATACAATACCCCACTTGGGCATTATAGATAAGCTCACCAGCTTAAATATAAACCCCTATGTCACTAGATGGATTGCAAACTGGCTCAAGGACAGAACCCACATGGTTAGAATTGCTGGAGCCATGTCAGACTCCAAACCAGTTACAAGTGGTGTCCCACAAGGCTCAGTCCTGGGACCTCTCTTGTTCGGTATATATTTCTCGGAGGTACAGGCCAACACGGAAGGACTGTGGCTGACCAAGTTCGCAGATGACTGCAAACTGGGCGCCATAATCGACTCTCCATCCGACACAGGCATCCTCCAAAAGGGTCTCATAGAAACAGACAACTGGTGCCAGAGCCATGGCCTCAAGCTAAATGCCAAAAAGTGTATAGTCATCCCCTATGGCAAAATCAAAGTGCCCACAAATTACCTCATAAGTGGTAATCCATTAAGTACAGAAGAAGTAATTAGGGACCTGGGGACCCAAGTTGATAGCAATCTCTCATTTGACAACCACGTGGCCAAAGTGGTTAGAAAAACATTTTATATAGCCCACCTAATCATGAAGTGATTCACATCTAGATCAGGGGACATCATCGTGCCTCTTTACTTATTCCTCATCAGGCCCATAATTGAGTACAATGCCCCCTTTGGGATGTACCTTACCAGACACCTGCAGCAACTGGAAAGACCCCAAAAGTACCTCACCAAGAGGATCAAAGGGCTCAAACAGATGCCATATGCTGCCCGGTTAAAGAAACTCCAGCTCTACTCGGTGGCATACCGCCTGTTCAGAGGCGATCTGTGCCTGACATATAAAGCCATGTCCAACCCGGAATTAATGGACATGCTTCACCTCAGAAAATCCAAATCCCATTGAGCTACGCGCTTGAGAGACTTGAACCTCAGCACTGAAATAAATAGGACATGCTGGAGGGACAGATTCATAACCCAGAGGCTCCCTTCACTCTGGAATAAAATCCCAGTCCAGGTTAGGCAGAGTCCCTCATTGACTCTCCTCAAGAGGAATCTTGATGAGTGGATGGGAGATCGTAGGTTTACCCCGGGTATCACTTCTGTGTCACTGTTAGACAGAGGCACAGTATACTAACCTCGAAAAAGGGCATAGCAAAATAAATTTAAAATGGGTGACGAAAGCCAAACACATTCTGGCTAGGCTTATAAATGCCATAGGGCAGATAGCCTAGTATGAACCTATGAACCTATGGAAATATAAAGTCTCTCCTCCCGATCTGAAAACAAATTAAGTGTATCACCCTGTGAGACTGCTTAGACCTCTGATGAGTCTAGAGCAACTTCTTTTTTACCCCTTAGTGATAACAACATTTCTTCCAAAGTCTATGTTCTCCCCTAAATCATATTCAAATTTCAAATTCATGCTTTGTGATTTCCTGCTGTTTTAAAGAATTTGCATGATTTTTCTTTATTCATGCACATATTTACGCTATTCTCTGATGTATGTAGTATTATTTCCATTTGGCCTGGGAGTGGGAAGTGATGTGCAAAGGTTCTTGTACAAACCCACCTTCCTGTTTAAAAAACAAACAAATAAATTTCTTTATTTGTGGATCAAGATATTTGATCTGGGTGTGACCCATATTCATTTGAAGTCTGGGGTGAAAAATTCTGCATATAATTAACAACAGCATACAAAATGTTATGATAAGAAGAAAGTACAGACATTAAACACAGAAATAATAAAATAACAGACTGGTAATTTTCACATGGTACGTTGATAATAATCTGCAGTTTAGTTAAAACATATTTGTCATATATAGGCAGTATATACATGTATACAGATTCTTTCCATCATCTTGTCTTCCCTCCATATTATTTTAAAATATTTAAGTTTATTCCACTGCTGTCATACTGCAATGTATTCTAAATATTTATAAATGAGTAACAGTTTTTTTTATATGTGCCATTCATTATCAAGAGTCTGATGTTTTTTTTCTTGCTGTGTAATTTAAGGTCCGTCACTTAAATTATGTGTTATATAAATACACTTATACAAGTATGGAGAAAGTAGCTTACTAATGTGCCAGCAAATGCCTTGTGAAAATATTGGAAAACAGAATGATTTGTTTTAAAATGATAGAAGTGTCTACTGCTTTGCAGACACACTGTTTGAAGAGCTTCTTTGACAAAATACTTAATGTCAGGCAGTTTCCATACAGAGCTAGAAAATTATGCTTCGCTAACTACTTATGATGACAATTTTTATTTTTGCTTCCAAGAAGGCTGTGCAAATAAAAGGCCTTCATTCAAAATGCTTTAAAATGAAGCATAGTTGATTTATTCACATTAGGAGTATGTCACTTCCCAGTTATTTAGCTCTAGTCTTTGAGGTTCGCCATAACTGTAACTTCCCAGTTATTTAGTTCTAGTCTTTGAGGTTCGCCATAACTGTACAGTTCCTAACATAACACAAATCAGACTGTTTAAGCATCTTCCACATTCAGAGATGCTAATCCTCAAAAAAGGGTGAGCTCCAAACACAACAAACAATTTTCTTTAAACTGTTTTGTAACCATGTGAAGTAATATCAGAACTTTTATCACAAATGCCTTGAGCAATGCCATTCATCACTGTTGGTGGTAAGTGAACAACTATTCTGTTAAACATGCAATAGTTTATCCACTGGTACCTTTAGCTGTGTTCATTTTGAATATGTTGCTGTGATTTTAGCTTTTAATTTTCTCTGGGTTGCTGCTAATGTGCACTTAGAATAATCATCTGTGATATGTGATAATATGCTCTTAATATGCTGTTTTATTAGTAATAAATGCATATAGATGCTAAGCATCCTAGACAAATTCAGTGTCAATGACTTAATGGATAATCTCACAATATAGCTAATATGAGAGGATTTGTAGAAAATAGGCAACTCATATAAAGAAAAGATTAAAGTTTAAAGGAGGTCCTGTTGTTAATGAATCAATATATTTAAAAACTAAAAAACTTAAGATTAGTCCTTATATAGAGACATCGGGATTAGGAATGCCTAAACTATATCTTACTTATCAGGTGCTGTGGTTAGTGCAGTATAACTGTGTTTGTGTAAATTTGTGTATGTTGGAGAGGTTAGTGTCTGAGCATATGCAACATAATAAAGTATTTTGTTGTAAAAATCTCTATCGATAAGGGGAGAAATTTTTGTATTGTCAACTTTCTTAACCTGACACATGTTCTACCCAAATACCTTTGTATATCTCAGAACAACGCCCACCTTCTCATCTGTTTCACTGAATCAAAATACATCTGTAGCAGTCTAAGCATAACATTGTAAAACATGTATTTGCATCCTGCTTCAGCTTGTTTCCATGACTACATAAATACCCAGAAAGGACTTGTTAATTTCCACTGGGTGAAAACTCATGTTTTGCTTTTTTTGCAAACGTGGGAGGTGACATCTCCCATCTTTTGCTAATACAGAGGATTGCTATCTGTTGTCCTTATTGCTATCTCCAGTGCTATCCCCTTTTTATTGCCATTAGATTGTATGCCGTTAGCCACAATGTTAAAATGAGACTCACTTGTACAAGATTCAGGTTCATGTACTGACTTAGATTTCTTAGTGATTGTTATGATTCCCAGCCTCAGAAGGGAATATTGTGACAACACATGTGGTAGGTAGTAATGCCCACACACAATAAATGAGAACTGAACTGCCACTCCACTTGGTCTGCCACTGTTCAGCACTCATTATACTAAGCGCTATTTCATCTAAGTGATTTTCAGTGTGAACAAGATGCCTTGATTCTGTGGTAATGGTCCACCCCCTACCAGGGCATGCATTTTTGACTGCACTGTATATTTTGTTGCAAAAGGTGCCTATAGACAATTGGAAAATGCCATAACCCCCATTCTTTGATACTGGTACATTCTAATGATTTGTTCGGCAGTGTCTTCATGGTATTATACCTTTCCAAAAAGTAATTTTACACTAATGTGTTGCTTGATCCTGAATAGGAGCATCACAAGTATAGATGAGCTGCATTTATATCACGTTATCGAAAGATGAAAATAGCGAACGCTATTTCATTGGCCCCGAAACATCTAAACATGAAAATATAGAACATTCAGAACAGCAAATTTTTTCCCATGGAAAAAATTTGCTGCTCCGAAACACATACACACAACACAAGCACATCAAACAAACTGCAATCACACACATACACTAAAATTCCTACATCTAGCGCTACACTAAACTAAGCATACACTACTATCTACCCACTTACCTTAACCCAAACCCTAACCCTGAGGTCTGTCACTATCGCACACTCACCTAACCCGCACCCTAACCTTAACCCACTAAAGCCGTCCCTAACCCTAAAGTCTGTCACTATCGCACACACATCTAACCTGCACCCTAACCCTAACTCACAACCCGCCCCTAACCCTAACATACAAACGATCGCATACTTACCTGAACCCAACCTGTAACTTTCCACCACAGCGTTAAGAATAGCGAAGCCACAGAAACAGCCAACCGAATTCTTTCCGGAGGAAAGAATTCGCTGTTCTGCAGCTTCGCTATTCTTAGCATTCACTGAATAGCATTTGGTATCAGAACTTCGATGTTCTGATATACCCGATGAGCCAGCAGGTGTGAACAATGTTCCCACTAACCCTGTCAGAAGTGTATCTACTATAAAAAGAGGTTCTCTGTTTTCTATACCCTCAGAGCTAATCTGACTGACACTATGCCAAGCATTTTTTTCTCATTTAAGGCAACACATCTATCAAGACATGTCTCAATGGAGTGCTGTCTAAAATGGGAGATTTGATATTATTGTTTCATACTGAAACCCATGCAAGGTTTGAGATCAGATCTGTTTATTCACCATGCAAATCATCATTTATCTTAACTGATAACGTAAACTTATATGATACAAAGATAGGAAACTTAATATTCTAAATGGCAAAAGCGATACATTCTTCATAAATAATTTTCAAATATAGATTTCCTATTTATTTGATATACCTGTAGGAATTATAATTATGACCTTATTTTTTACTTTTCTTTCTTTAGTAAATACATCTTGAGATCAGTAGTTACATGTTAAAAAAAAAAGAAAGAAAGAAATGAGTCCACCGTTAGCAACAATCCTAAACCTAATCCCTGTTTACAAGAGAGGAAAAGGATAGTTTAGTGGGATTTGAACTTGATGTCATCTACATTATGGATCTGATTTGTCACTCCCAGGAGAGGTTAAAGTTTCATAACACCACAAATGTTTGAGAAAAAAAAATTGGCTGATGCCGAAGTTTTACAAATGCAGTAGAAGCAGACACCACTAATGTAGGAAGGGCATACAAGGTGCCACTAGTTCAAACAGCCTTTTCATAAGCAGCATAATGCCAATAAAACTTTAAAGTGCTGACACTGCAGCAATAAGAAGGAAACATAACGTTACAAGTCTGATAAAGGCCACTTGCTCCAGCTGGGCTGCTTGTTTCCCTATCTACTGGAAAGTGGCAAGTCTTAGTTAAATAGCATGTTATTTTTCCACATCCTATAAGAATGACCATAGTTCAGTTCACCATAAGTTTTCTTAAATTACAACAATGATTTTATTTTGCTATCAGATACCTCTGATGATATATGGTTCTATCTGTAGTTCATCACATGACCAATTGATTCATTAACTCCAACAATAATTTCAGTGGACAAATCTATACTCAAATTAGTGGTAGACTTCCCTGCCTAACACTGTGGCATTTAATGCCTATTTTGCACTAGATATAAATTGGGACATATCCTGGTTGATATCTTCTGAACAACACAGTGGCTTTCACTTGCTTTCTACATTCTTAAATCTGACTGTCAAGTTTTTACTATTTTGTCTCTGTGTATCTCTATATCTATATCTATATATATATATATATATATATATATATATATATATATATATATTTTTTTTTATTTTACATTTGTTAACCGGGTTAGTCCGACTGAGCTGTGAGGCCCATTTTCAGCAGAGACCCAGGGAGAAAAGCTCTACAGTAGAATACAATTTGCTTAAACAGAGAAAAATTAGCACAAATAAGCAATACATTTATATACAGTATATACATACAATAGTGACAGTAGTTTTACATAATACTTTGGAAAGGAGGTTGAGACATGAGTAGATATAATACCAAAGAAAGGAGAACAATACATGGTACTTATGTATTATCACAACGAGAATTTTGGCAGCAATATCAGGCAATATGTTCGTTAATGTTTTCAAAATGTTAAATACTGTGTTTTCTTTAACAGTTCAGGTTGTTTTTTGTTGAGCTATCACTGAAAAGTAAAAAACATAACTGTGGTTGTTTCTTTATGCACTTGACTGCCAGCATGTTGGTTATTGCAAATTTGCCCACTGAACGTTCTTTTTTTCGTGGCAGCAAAAGCAATGTCTGCTAACCTAAGAAGGGGACTGTAAACTTCTCAGTTCTTCAGATCCTTCACAAAAATGCATGCTAACACAAATGCTGTTATTCTACTGAGTCTGTATAACAGCAATGTGTAAAATATGGCCCTGTTATGTTATCAGTAAATGTAAACAGTTTTGAAAATACTACTGTGTTTCTTTCATGTTTACCCACAACTTGATTCTGAAAATACTTACAGTGACACCAAAAAAATGTTCTCCTTTCAAGCAATGATGTTGTCTGGCCGAATGCAGTCAGTTGCGTTTGCGGCATATTCCCTTGCCCAGAACTGTTTTTAAGGTTGACAGTTCCCATGCCAGCCTAAAAGGGGGTAAAAAGCAGGTGACAGTTCCCACTCCAGCCAAATAAGGGGGAAAAAGCAACATATACAGATGTGATACTTTTACCAGTAAACCCAACACAGCATGTGCAGGATTGAAAGAGAAAGCTGACAGAGTACATTTCTGTTCTTTCGCAACCAAATCCCACAACAAGCCACTACACTTTCCTCACATACCGCTCGGGTCATCTCAACTCCTATTTCCAGGACAGTACAATATGGCATGCAGGTTGAAATAATTGCACATTACAGTTTTTTAAAAGTCAAAAATCCACCACAAGACACTAAAATTAACTCAACGCTGCTCCGACACAATAAAGGCTGTCCAGTAACCACAATCATGTTGTCTTTGTATTCCAATTACGACCACAGAGTAATAGAATTAAACTGATGTTTATTTAACAGAAAAAATAATAAATAAATAGTAAAATAGGTAACAGACTTAGCACTTTCATCTCATCACTGAGACTTCTTCAGAATCCTGTTACTGTATAAACTAACTTGTTCTTTTATAACAAATAATTTTCACTCATTGGTCCACAGAAACTGACATCATTAATTATATAAAATGAAATTCAATTATATAAATGACTGGCTTATGTTACTTTCCTTTTCTTGACTGGGGCTGACTGAATACTTTAATACAAAGAATTAAATAAACAGACCTCACAAAACCTAACTGTTTAAACAAATTGTCGCTTCTAAATACTAAAATATCACTATACAAAACTTCGTTGTATAAAAAAAAACAAAGGCTGAGGCTGATTTATTAGATAACTTGAGTAAAAATGATAAGATACCAATTATGAAGCCTGACAAGAGGGGAGGGCTGGTGATTATGGACAAATGGGACTACATTAAGAGGATGAAAGATATTTTGGATACTGAGGAACATTACAGTTTGGTAACCAGGAATGAAATTAATATTTCATATAGAAAAATTGACTTAATTTTAGATGATAATTTACTTACAGGTATGATAGACACTAAATTATATAATTTTTTAAAAGTTCCCAAACCTGTGATACCTGCTATCTTCGGTATACCCAAAATCCACAAATCTTGGTCTGATCCCCCATTGAGGCCTATCGTAGCTTCCCAAGGATCAAAAACGCAGCAACAAAAGTTAAAACATTTTACAATAAATACAATCACATTTTAGTAGATTCTTGGGATTTTTTGCAAAAAATTGGGAGAAGCATTTATACCGACGAAACTCTTTTTATCACTATTGATGTGAAGGATTTGTTTTCTGTCATTCCCCAGGTCTTAGGTTTAGAATGGTTTGAGGATATGTTACAGGAAATGAATATTTTAACAGTTGAAGAATTTAGATTAGTTTTAGAAAGCATGGAACTGGTTTTAAAATATAATTACATGTACTTTGAGGGTGATTATTACCACCAAAAGGACGGGGTTGCCATGAGTTCAGCCTGTGCCCCAGCATTTGCCAATATAGTAATGCTGTTTTGGGAGAAGAACTATGTTTTAAATTCTATTTATAGTCAATACATTGGCCAATATTTTCGTTTTTTAGATGATATTTTTGTCCTATGGACAGGATCTTATAATATGGTGAATGAATTTATTAGTTACATTAATCAGACAACTTCATTCTTGCAATTCACACATGAAGTTGGGAGAAATGAAATTCACTATTTGGATATAAACTTGAGTAAGGATTATAACAATAAGTGTTACAAATCAAACATTTTTAGAAAGGAACACTACTCTAATGCGTATTTACACTTTGATAGTGATCATCCTTACCAACTTAAAAAGAACATTATAAAAGGACAGATGATTAGGATGGCTAGAATGATTTCAGATGAGACAGAATTTTTGGACAAAATTAATAATATAGAGAAAATGTTTATGGACAGAGGATATCCTATGGATTTTATTAGCCCAATTAAGGAATGTGTAACAGCAGGGAGAGGTGTCAAATATACTCCATTATTGGTTAAGGATGGTGTGCTAGTTTTTGAAGTAAATTCAGTACTTAATATTGATGCAAATACAGTATTTAATACCAATTATATCAATGAAAATGTCAATAATGTGGATAGTAGGAATAATAGTTTGAATACACAGGAAAGAATTAAGGAGGGGGTTACACCATATTTGAGCCTTACTTACCACCAGGGTATAGGTTGGTTGAAAAAAAGTATACATGAAACATGGGAAATGTTCAAAAACATGGCAGTGAGAATGGATGTCTTTCAAAACAAAATCAAATTCAGCTTCAGAAGAAATAGGAATATTAAGAATATTGTAGAGAAGGAAAAAAGTAGTAGTAGTGGAAGTACTAAAAAGCATGGGAGTTTTTCTTGTGGTAGATGTGCACAATGTTGTTACATAGCTGGATTGAAAGAGGTTAGAATTTCAAATTTGCAAATTACACTCAAAGCTAAGAAATATTACAGTTGTTATTCAAGAGGGGTGGTATATTTTGTTTTCTGTAAAGCCTGTGATTGTTATTATATTGGGAAAACAGAATGCCACCTCAGATCTAGAATATATGAGCACATGAGAGACATCAATAAACGAAATGACAACAATGCACTTTACAGACATGCCCTGACTTGCACACAAGCTGACTTTAAGTTCTGGGTATTGGAGGAAATTGCCTACCCAGAAAGAGGAGGGGATTGGGAGACACATTTGGAATATAAGGAAATGATATGGCAACTAAGGTTAGATGCTTGTGGTAGCAAAGGACTCAATGACCACATTTCTATTAGTCCGGCATTAAAAGTATTAGCAGGTGACCCTAAGAGACACATTAGATGAAATTTAATTAATTAATTATTCATTTAATCAATTTCAACAAACATTCAGTTTTCAATGGTTTTTCATTACTTAATATTCAATATTTAATATTTAATATTTAATATTCAATATTTTAACATTTAATATTTAATATTTTATACAAATACATATACTATACAAATATATATATATATATATATATATATATTATATACATAGTTTTATACATATTTTTATAAAATAGGTTTTATTCATTTATGTACATTTATATATATTTTTTATATATTTTTTTATATATATCTTCACATATTTTTATACATATACACCAATCTATACTCCTCATTATTTATATATATATATATATATATATATATATATATATATATATATATATACGTTCACACATATGTTTTATTCTACCCTATGCTGTGTTTTCAACATTTATATAACTACTTATGTCTAATATATTTAACACTGCAGTATTTTGTGACATTTATGACAGCAGTGGACCCAAGATCTTTGGGGATCTGTGAAAAAGTTTTTTAAGACTGGAGTCCTTATGTCTGCATTTTTGTATGTCTGGATTCTTTATGGCTGTATTTTTTATGCCCGAATTCCTCATGTCTGCACTTTTTATGTCTGTATTTTTTATACCTGCATTTTTAAATTTGCATTTCTTATATTTGCATTTTTTATATTAGTATTTTTCATGCATGCATCTTTACGTTTGCATATGTTTTATTGTTGACTTCCTATCGATTTACATATACATAAATATATATATTTTTTAGTTTTTTATACAACGAAGTTTTGTATAGTGATATTTTAGTATTTAGAAGCGACAATTTGTTTAAACAGTTAGGTTTTGTGAGGTCTGTTTATTTAATTCTTTGTATTGAAGTATTCAGTCAGCCCCAGTCAAGAAGAGGAAAGTAACATAGGCCAGCCATTTATGTAATTTAATTTCGTGTTATATAATTAATGATGTCAGTTTCTGTGGACCAATGAGTGAGAATTATTTGTTATAAAAGAACAAGTTAGTTTATATGGTAACAGGATTCTGAAGAAGTCTCAGTGATGAGATGAAAGCGCTAAGTCTGTTACCTATTTTACTATTTATTTATTATTTTTTTCTGTTAAATAAACATCAGTTTAATTCTATTACTATGTGGTCGTAATTGGAATAGAAAGACAACGTGATTGTGGTTACTGGACAGCCTTTATTGTGTCGGAGCAGCGATGAGTTAACATTACATTTTTTTCACAACATGTGCTGGCCTGAGATAGAACCGCGCAGTAGGCGGACTTGAAAGAGGAGAACTGCTGCTAGTGAAGTGTGGAAAGAAAAACGAACAGTATGTTTTTTTCTGTTTTATTGCCATCACTACAGAAAAGACAATGTTGTGGTATAAGGACACACGTTACACTATATTTCTCCAACATTAATGACAATATTTTAAGATCTTTATGCGGTTTTTGCAAACGTGAATATCTGGTTGTGATAATTCGTAAGTACCCAATACAGTAAGGCTAATTTGCACTGAGGCAATAGAGAGTCTGTTATGATTTGAGCAAATAGTAGATTGAGTTGAGGAGAAAAGTAAAGAAATGACAGTATTTGAGGGGAGGGTGGGGGAGATTAAAAGTGAAGATAGGGTTAAGACTTTTGATTAATAGCTGAAGGAAGATGGATTTAGGAAATTATGTGAGAACAGGGGGTAAGTGAGAGGGGATGAGGTAAAAATGTCTTAGAGGCATGGGTAAAGTAGTTTTAAGGATGATGAAAGCAGTGGCAGGTTCATTGTGTTTTTAGGAATTCTCTGGTGGCTGT
This sequence comes from Protopterus annectens, assembly GCF_019279795.1. Taxonomy (NCBI): domain Eukaryota; kingdom Metazoa; phylum Chordata; order Ceratodontiformes; family Protopteridae; genus Protopterus; species Protopterus annectens. Next base: position 563,878,006 of record NC_056735.1, read on the forward strand.
TTTGAATTGTTTAGGGTGTTTGAGGGATCTAATTTCTAAGGGAAGTTTGTTCCAATTTATGGTGGGGTTGTAGCCATAAAGGTTGTGACCAGTTTTGGACTTGGGTTTATATATTTGTAGCAGGTTTTGGTCTGAGCTGCGGAAAGACCTAGTTGGGGGAGTATTTAGTGATAATAGGAGTTAGGCTAGGACAGAAAGATTGCAGGTAAAGAACTGAATTAATTATCTGTAGTTGAGAGAGGAGGAGATGGTTGGGTAGTTCCAGCCAGTCTAAATGATAAGAGAAAGACAGTGGTGAGAACTATAAGTATGGTGTGCAGTGAATCTAGCCACTTTGTCATAGGTTGATTCAAGTTTAGCGATGAGTGTAGAGTTCAGATTAATAAAAATGTGACAGCTATACATTATGCTAGGAAGAAGGTAAGCAGGAGACAGGCTTATTTTTCCACTGCTAGTTAAGAACTTTTTGTTGCGGTAAAGGAGACCAAGTTTTTGATGAGTGTTTTTTATACAGTTATACAGATGTAGAACAAACTTAAGTTTGTCATCAGTTATTACACCTAGAAGTTTAGTGCTAGTTTCAACAGTGATATATATGTTATTGATGGATAGTATAGTAAAAGTGAATTTGATATTAGTGAGGCTTTTGGGGAGAAAGAGTAATATTTTAGTTTTCTTTGAGTTGAGAATTAGTAGCTTATCACAGAGCCAGGATTCTATTAAGTTAAAGGATGCTTGTGTAGCAGCATGGATTTCAGAGGGGGTGTCTGAGATCGTGATGACTGTAGAGTCATCTGCATATTGTATAAGGGATGACTGGTGACAAGAGGTATGTAGAAGATTTGTGAAGATATTAAAGAGTAGTGGGCCAAGGATAGATCCTTGAGGAACTCCCATTTTTTCAGGGAGGAGAAGGGATAGAGCTGAGAGCCATTTGACATATTGCAGATGATCAGAGAGGTAGCTAGAGAACCAGGTAATAGTAGAAGAAGAGAAATTAAGATTTGATAGTTTAGCCAGAAGAAGAGGATGGTAGGCTATATCAAATGCCTTTGAGAGATCCAGGAATAGGCAAGAGACCAGTTTATTGTTATCATGAGACTGAGAGATTGAATTTATGAATGAGATTAGTGCAGTAGTGATACTATGTTTAGGGCGAAAGCCATGCTGAGTAGGTGTAAGTAGTTCTTCTTGAAGGAGGTATTGCATGACTTGTTTATGTATACGTTTTTCCAATATTTTTGAAAGAGGGGACAGGATTGCAATTGGCCTGAAATTAACTATGTCAGTGGAGTTACCTCCTTTATGAATAAGTAAGGTGTAGAATCTTTTCCATAAGGAGGGGACATATCATTCAGAGATCGAGCTGTTAATTAGGGTAGATAGAGAGAAAGCAAGGGGTTCCTCAACAATCTGCAGGAAATATGGGGGGGGGTAGATTCTCAGCAGAAGGAGAGCAGGGTTTAAGTTTTGAGAGTAAAGTTTTAATATAGTTAGTAGGAACTGTTTGAAGTGTGAAAGTGCTAGAGGGGTTGGGTGAAGGAAAAGATTTGGAAGAGTTGTTAGCATTTGTAGAGGGGAAGGAGTTAATCTACTTAGATATAGATTCAATAAAGTAGGTGTTGAATAGGTCAGCTGTTTCTTCCAGTGTCTTGTTTAGACAGGGGTTAGGGGAGGAAGGGTTTCCAGGATGTAAAACGTGGTTAACAGAGTTCCAGAATTTTTTTGGGTCAGACCTTTGGGCAGAGGGGAGATTGGTATAGAAGTCCTATTTGTCTTCGTAGAGGAGTTTTTTTGCTAGGTTTCTAAGTTATTTTCATTTTTGTAAATGTATGGGGAGCTTAGTTTTTATCCACAGTTTCCACAACTTGTCTCTGTTTTTCATTATGCTATGGGTGGAATTTGTTAACAAAGGAGATATATTGGATTTGATCCTGACAGTGCAGAGAGGAGCAAGTGAGTTTAGGTTGTTTCAAAGGTAGAGTTAAATAGATGCACAGCTTCATCTAGGGGGACAGAGGTTAGATGTGACGTTTATTCTGGAGAGAAGGTCTTTGAAGGTCCCTGGGCAGAAGGTGGAAAAATTGAAGGAGGAAATGTATCTGTGGGTTTTAGTGTAGTGTGGAGTTTATCTGATGACTCGAACAAGGGAGTGATCACTGAGGGAATTGGGCAGGGTTTCAGGATTGTGGTATTTATGAGGGTGGGAGACAAGTATCCAGTCTAGAAGAGAGCTTGGGAGATGAGATTTATTGATATGAGTGGGTGTGGAGATTAGCTGCACAAAGCCATGCAAGTTGATGAATGAAGTAGTGTTGGATGCCTGAATAGAGAGCCAGTTTATATTAACATCCCCAGGAAGGATAGTTTAATTATGAGTGTTTTGAGAGCTGTAGGAGAGAATGTTTTCAAGGGTAGTAATGTTATCTCTGGGAGAAATATAGATAGCAACAATGGTGATAGTTGTGTGACTGTTTAATTTAAAATTGGCCATCCGGAGTTCAGCAGG
>NC_056735.1:563885514-563970514 GCF_019279795.1 Protopterus annectens
AACTCCGAGCAGATCTGAGAATTGCCACTTAGAGTCTTGACATAGCTAAAGAATGCCTTGTGGTTATCTTTGGAGTCCATGGCAATTTTTCTTTCGAAGCTAGCCTTGAATTATTTTATGAGGGAATGTAGTTTCTTGCTGATACTGATCGGGGATGTCTTCCCTTTTTGGGATTTTACTTTTTTCTGTACTAGTTTCCTCCTTCTATTGTATAGCTTGTTTATGGCAGGGGTCCTCCAGACTGGTTTCCTTTTCCTAGAGGAGTGAGTCTTGGTTTTGTTTGGGATAGCATGATCCATGCATTCTTGTAGGTGCCCATAGAGTGCATTAGTAAAGGATTTTGCAGCTTGGACAGTGTTATCCTATAGCATGGAGCTTTGAAACTTCCCACCTCGGTCTTAAGTAACATGAAGTTTGCTTTTGAAAAGATTTTCATGGTGGTTTCTTTGACTGGGGGTGGTGGCAGAATGTGGATATCCAGAGTGATCAGATCTAACCAGCAAGGGGTTGACCTCCGGTGTGGAACACCGGTCGTCCATGTTGGTGATGACCGGGTCCAATATGTTGTCACCTCTGGTGGGGGTGTTGACCAGTTGATCCAGGGTGTTTGAGTTTATAAATTCTAGGAAATGTTGGGCAAGGGAGTTCGTACTTGAGTAGTTCTCCCAGGGAATGTTTGGATAGTTGAAATCACCCAATATCAGGGTGTTTGGTACGATCTTTATGTTTCCCAGTGTTTTCAGGAATGTGGAGTGGGGGTCCTGGGACATGGTGGGTGATCTGTAGCAAGCTATAATTTGAATAGCAGTTTTGACCATTGTTAGTTGCATGTATATGATTTCTGAAGCATCGTGCTGTGCCAATAACCTGGAGGTGCGGGTATCCTTGATGAATATGGATACTCCCCTGCCTTTTGTATTTCGGCCAGGGTTTTGTGGCCAAAATGTATGGTATGAGTTGTAGCCTGGTAGTGCTGGGGTGCTCTCTGGAGCCTTAAACCAGGTTTCTGTTACTGCACATATATCAATTTTCTCCATACTGAGGATTGCCTCGAGTGCATGCATTTTGAGGTTTAGACTTCTGGCATTGAGCAACAGTACCCTCAGTTTTTTGTTACTTGTGCTATTTATGGTGGTGGGTTTGTCTTTTGAGCCTTGCCTAAAAAAAGGCACTATGGGGGTGGCAAGAGTCTTGGCCATTATTTGAAAGCCTAAGGTTGACAGGTGCAAGCCATCTCTAGCGAAGCAGCGTGGCTTGTCGAGCATGTCATCCCAGGCTGACAGACACTGGATTCCCTTTGAATGACACCAGAAGCTTAGCCAATAGTTGAAATTGATAATTTTTTCTCTATACCTTTATGAGAGCAATATTTAAAATGTGTTCCTCTTTTTGGGGCTATGTCCATATTTTTTGTGTTAAGAGGTTAAGAGGTATGTTGTATATGATTTAGTCAACCGAGTTACTGCTGTGCTTTTTCATTAAAAGCAATCTTGTTTGCGTCTTAGAAAATGTTGATGCTAGGCAGATGTACACCTAGAGTTAGATAAAGCTGTTAAATAGTGTGAGATGCAGACTTTGATCAGGTGGAAGTATAGTAGCAACATTCCAAAATTAATGCCATATCCACATTTTTGGGTTAAGGGCTTAATATCTTCAGCTCTTTGTGTGCCATCCTCAAATACTGGAGGACATGTTTATTTATTTTTTGGTCATGAAGTACGAGATCTTTTTTCTTTCTTTCTTTCCCTTTTTTTTTTTTTTTTTTTTGACGTTTTGAAGGTCTGGCAAAAAGAAAAAAGAAGCTAGCTATGGCACTGATACTAGGGATGCCAAGCATGCTTTTTTGTGTGCAGTGTGGCTGCGTGAAGGTAAGTGAGGTTTTGTCCTAATACTGAAACTTTTGGATATAACAAAAGGTTCAGCATCATTAGATATAGGAGTGTGTGAATCTGTGCATGTGCCCATGAGTGTGAGTGTGTGTTTGTGTGTGTGCATGAGTGCGGATATATGTGTGTGTCTGCATGAGTGTGTGTGTTTGTGTGTGTGCATGTTTGTGTGGGTGTAGGTGTGCACATGAGCATGTGTGTATGAGTGTGTGTGTGTGTGTGTGTGTGTGTGTGTGTGTGTGTGTGTGTGTGTGTGTGTGCACGTGTGTGTGTGTCTGGGCACGTGTGTATGTGTGCATGTGTAAACGTGAGTGTTTGAGCGTCAGTTTAGAGTTAGTGCTAAAAAAATAAGTGATTTAGTTTTATGTGTGTTCTTGTATCTTAAGGGATGTGTACATGAAGTGTGTAACCACATTTTGTAGTAATATTGCTAAGGAAAGGGTTTTGTGTAAGATAATGTGTAAGGTTAGGGTTTAGCGGATGTGTGTAAATAAAATTACTGCACTAGTCAAAGCTATATGGGTTATGTCCTGCACAGGATATAACAGACAGAGAACTTCCAAAGCTGAAGGGAACCTTTCAAGTGCCCAGACCATTGACAGCTTGAGCAAAGCTATAGAAAATCAGTGGTCTAGAAGTTAAGCTTTTCAGAGCGTTCCAGCTGCTGAAGACCACTCCTTGCATCTTTTAAGGATTGATGCTCAACTAGCATTTTTTCCAGTGCTGGGCACATAAGATCCCCCGGAGAAAAAATCCACAATGTATTTTATGAATGAAACCTTTACGTTGTCAGTGAAATAGTTTCCTTTATGCTAGTTATTTTATTTTTCTTGGAATGTTGCATGATTTTTGTCAGTTGAAGGAATGTGTTTAGTTTTCACTTTGGTGTACAGTATGTTTAAAGTAAGGTTTTATTATTTTTTTGTGAGAAAAAAATTGTGTTTAGGGACTAAGATAAGTGTATGCTGTACTTATTATGGTGTTTTTGTGGTGAAAACACTAACTTTTTGGTACTTACTTTTTTAATTACTGCTACTTTTAGTTGCACCCAGACTTCAGACATTTTTCTTGGCTTTGCCATACAACAGCTTATTGGTTCCTTAGATCATCCTCATACTTCTCTAGTGTACCTCATTAGAAGGAACGCACCTCATTTGGGTTCTTAAAAAGTTCATGTTCCTCAAAGTTCCTCAAAGTTCCACATTGAAAGACTCTGTCACACATTCAGTGTTAGGATTTTTTTTTAAGTGAAATCCATTGTAAATAGAAATGAATCATATTAATTCATTAAAAGATCTTTACAAGTAAAATCAGCATATTTTAACCATCCTATAACCTTCCTAGTTGAAGATGTTAGTAAGCCATTAGTATATGTTCCACCTTTTGCCCATTTGTTCCACATGATGAGGACTAGTGTTCCTCATTTTGGACATGGAAGGTTGAGAGCTATGTCCTTCCTCCTGCCACAAAATGAAAAAAAAATTACCAGACAGCCATTGCCACTTTGGCATGCTATGAATTTGCCTCAGCCACAGATGGGTGACTGCTGTGGCCATTTCTTTTTCCTCATACCATTCATCTTCTTCCTTGTTTTCCTCTGATATAGTCCCTTCACTCAATATGAAGTGGGAGTCAGACTCATCCTCTATGGCTGTTGGAGCATCCTTATTTGGCATGGGAGAACCATTCTTTTTGGTGTCAGAGGAAGGAGCTGAAAATGCTTCTCCTCCTAGCTGGACTGGGTTGTCCATTCCGCATGATTTTGTCCCTGACAGACATTGGTCTGCATCTGTGGAAATGGCTGTTAAAAAGGAGAAAGTTATATATGTATCTTCTCTTTTCTCTGTTATTTTAGACAGGGATGTTTTATTGGGCTTAACAAAGGGCTTTGATCAGCCACTTGATGACTTTCATTCTGGTTTTACTGGTAATAGGAAAGAAATTATTATTTTTCCGAAGTTTCCCCATGTGACGAAGAGGAATGATTATGAGGGAACAGTTTCTGTTATTTGCCATCTAGAAGCGGATTCTGATGCAGAAGAAAGGGCTTCTTCTGATTGTCCCATGGAATACTTGTATGTTTCTGAAACCATTTGTAGATGAATGAATTGTTTAATGGGAACATGATAACATTCCATTGTCTTGAAAAAAGTATTTTGATTTATTACAACTGCAATTTCCTCAACACACTCCTGTCCCTCCTGCTCTTCCAGCTATGGAGGATATTTTACTGTAGCCTGTAACATGCCCTGGCAGTTGGCATGTAACCCCTAAGAAGGCAGTGAGATTGCACACAGTTCCTCAGTCTTGCATATTTTTATTTTCTAATCACAGATCAGACTGTGCAGTGATGTGTGTGAAAATGCTGATACAGTTTAAAACAGCTGGAAAATCCTAATCCCTTCTCCTCCGATTAGAATGGGAAAGCCACTGGCAGATTTCGTGAAAAAGCATACACTTCTGCCACACTTATTTTTAGAAGTTTTGTCAGGCTCCTATGTAAAGTTTTTACTTACTTTACCTACAAATATGAGTGACATTATAAATGCTCTCCCCCTTCTAAGCATTAATCTACTCTAAATATACTTACTGATTCTGTACCTCAAGTGATGAAACATTCTTTGAAGAGTGCTTATGGCTTAGCTGATACTTCATCCAGAGTAGCTGCTACTGAAACTGCTGTGAGAAAGTTTGCATGGTTATGTTCTCAAAAATTATCTGAGCATTTTAAAGCTGAAATATTGAATTCTCCTTTGGTTAGTAGCATCAGTTGCTGAAGTCTCGAAAACATGTAAGAGAGGAAAACTGATTCAAGGAGAAACTGAGATTTGTCAGCCTTCCTTCTCCAAGATTGCGAGAGCCTTTCAGCTTTTCACTGATAAAAAAATTAAATAAGCAGGCCCAGTATTATTCTGGCAATCAAATGTTCAAGAAACAATGTCAAGGAGAATTGCAAAAGAAAGGGAGAGTTTCCCAGAAACAAGGGCAGTCTAAAAAGTTATACAAATAGTAACAGCTGCTCTGCCATCCCCCACACCCACCCACTTCTACCCCGACAGGCCTTTAAATGTCTCTCAAAATCTGGCTCTCTAATTTTCTCTTTGGTGATAGGTAATCTCAGACCAATTGTGTGCAGCATCCAGATCTTCAGCAGTAACAGCACCAGTACTTTTTAGTTATGACCATCCCTCCTGCTATGATTGTAGGGCGATTTCCTGTGCTTTCTCCTGCTAACCTGGTGCAATTGGACATTATGAGACAGTGTGGAAACTGTCTAATGTACACAGACATCCCTCTCCTCTTATCTCCCAAAACTCATCTCATACATGTGAGAGATGCTTATATATCACCAAACTGAAAGCAGTGCACACTCCAACCAAGACTGGACTTGCTGATCAAGAGGAGAAGGTCAACACCTGCAACTCAATACATAGAACACATAGCCCTCCAAAACACCAACCATCACAATCCACACATAGAAACACAAACCATACACCCACCTTCATGGAGACTCTCAATAAAAACTTACCCAACCAACAGAGACCTCCAAGACAGAAATGCACTCCACCACCACAAAAGAACACCAACCCCAGAACACATAGCTCACCACCACAGTGTGTCCCTCAACCTAAGCCCTTAAGGCACTTTGCCCAATGCACTAATCATAGGAGACTCAATTGTGAGGCACACTGATGTCCCACTCTCTAGGCTGAACAAGGAGAAGGTGACAGTCAGTTGTCTATCAGGTGCCAGGATCTGCCACATAACACATGCACTCAGGTCACTCCACAACAAGTACAAATATGACTCAGCCATTGTCCATGTGGTTGTGAAAGACCTGAGACATACTTCCCTGGAATACATGAAAAAAGATGTGATGGAACTCTCGGATTATATGGCTCAGGCAGGTATGACCTTAGCACTGAGCAGTATTCTATCATCAACCAGAATGATATCACAGTACGAACAGAAAATGATTGACTTCAACAATTGGCTAAGTTTCTGGTGTCATTCTAAGGGGATCCAGTATCTGTCTGCCTGGTACGACATGATCGGCAGACCTCACTGCTTTGCCAGAGACAGCCTGCATCTGACTCCCCTGGGATTCCGGGTACTCGCTAAGGTCCTTGTCACCCCTATAGATCCTCTTTTAAACAGTGTTCCAAAGACCAAAATTCCACCATAACAGCTACAAACAAATGCAGTCTGAGGGTCATGCTGCTCAATGCTAGAAGTCTAAATCTCAAGATGCACTTGCTTGAAGCTCTCCTCTCTTCCCTAAAGCTGTCTTTGGGCTCCTAAAAACAGAGGTGGCTAAGTTCTCGCCACCCATGCCAATGGAAAATAGCTGCACGACTGCAGAATCATACACCAATGCACTGTACGAGCATGTACACAAATGCATTGACTTTGCCATACCAAATAGAACTAAGATGCTCTCCTCTAAAAAAGGAAGCCAATCTGGTGGTCCCCAGCAATCAACATACTCTACAACAGGAGGAAGAAACTGTTGCAGAAAAAAATAAAGTCACAAGACTGAAATACCTCCCTTATCAGTCTCAACAAAAATCTGAGATCCCTTATCAAATCTTCTAAAGCCAGCTATGAAGGCAGAATTGTGTCTGACACCAAAAATAACCACAAAGCCTTCTATAGCTATATCAAAAACCTCCAAGGCAATACCCAGATTTGCTCTGAGTTATTGCACAATGTCAACTCCTATACTGAGCCAACAGATATAGACAACATATTGGCCAACAGATTCAGTGCCAAATTTACTCCTCCCCTCAAAGGGCCCTAGCACAATACCAGAAGAAAGCCTCGTACCCACCACTTCTGCAGCACAGGTAAAAGTTGCATTGTCCAAAGTCAAGAATACAGCATCCATGTTTCCTGATATTATCCCTGGCTGCATCCTACATGAGCTACAAAATGAACTGCACCACATCTGTGTGTCCTGTTCAATCACAGCTTTACCTCAGGCTATGTCCCTAATGAATGGCGCACTGCTACAGTCATCCCGCTCCACAAAGGGGAAGCAACTACAGACCCTGGTAACTATTGACCCATTAGCCTAACAAGTCTGGTATAGAAAGCTATGGAGTGCATCATCATGGACCTGCTTAACAAAGATATAAGCAATCTCCAAACTCTTGACGCCACACAGTTTGGCTTTGTCAATGGGAGATCCTGCCTGCTGAACCTGGATGACTTCCTCGAGGCAGTCACCAAGGCTGTGAATGGGGGTAAGGTAATGTATACAGCTTACCTCAACCTGGCCAAGGCCTTTGATACCATTTCCCACTCAAGTATCATTGATAAACTCAGCAAACTAGGCATCAATCCTTACATCACTAGGTGGGTTGAAAATTGGCTCAAAGACAGGACCCACAGAGTGAAAGTTGCGGATTCCAAGTTAGACTGCTGATGACTGCAAACTAGGAGTCATTATCAACTCCCCAAGTGATGCAGATATCCTGGAAAAGAGTCTCTTTGAGACCAATGACTGGTGTTGGCCTGAAGCTTAATGCCAAAACATACGTTATCATCCTTTTTGGAAGAAACTCAGTTCCCATGAATTATCACATTGATGGGAGCCCACTGAACACTGAAGGGGCCTTAAGAGATCTGGACACCCATGTCGACAGCCACCTCACCTTCGACCACCACATTGCCAATGTGGTTGGAAAGTCCTTCTACGTAACACATCTTATAACCAAAGGTTTCGCATCCAGGAAGAAACAGGTCATCATTCCTCAATACTCATCCCTCATTGATGAATCATCGAATATAACACCCTGTTTGCCATGTACCTGACCAGACACCTACAACAGCTGGAGAGGCCACAAAAGTACCTCGCAAAAAAGATCTGAGGCCTTAAACACTTGTCTTACATGGACAAACTTCAGCTGTTCTCAGTCTCTTATCAGCTACTTAGAGGTGACCTCTGCTTGACTTACAAAGCCATGTCTGACCCAGCCCTACTTGAAATGCTACACCTAAAGAAATCCCAATCCCCCCGTGCCACACGCTCCAGAGGTCACAACCTCATTAAGACAAATAACAGAACATGCTGGAGGGACAGGATAATTTCCCAAAGACTGCCCATACTTTGGAATAAGCATCCCATTCATGTCAAGCAGAGCACCTCGCTGGCTCTATTCAAGAGAAATCTTGACAAGTGGATGGGTAACAGAAAGTTCATCTCAGGGATCACTCCAGTTGCCCTACTGGATAGGGGCACTGTGAACTTACAGGTGGCACAGTGGCTGGGCAATTTTTTTGGGCTAGACTTGTAAAGGCTCCAGGACCATTAGCCTATTACACACCTACGAACCTATGAACCTATGAGAGTCATCTATCAAGGGGTACAGATGGTACTTGGAGTCTCTTCCTCATGTTCATGGAATTCTTCCTCATCTTCCAAATTAGACTTTTTTCCCTCCTGTCATGCATTTGCTGACTCAGAGGATAAAATAACCTGTTCCTCTGTCTTTGATAGGAAAATTTTTTTATTAAAATTTTTATGGTATGAAAAAAAAGAATCCTCATGGAGAATAATCCTTTATCTTTTCTTTCTCAATCAGTTTGTTAAAATCCGAAAGTTCAAAATACTTTCCCTTTATAACCAATTACCTCTTTTTCTCCCTTTCGTTTTTTGGTAATTCCATATTTAAAGGGTGCTTATCATCAAATTATTATAGCCTCAGATTTCAGACTTTTTTGAGGTTTTCTGTGTCTGGGTTACAGCATATGTTCTCTGCATTACCCTTTGAGTTATCCAGTGCTCAAAGGGTTTTCACAAAGTGTCAGTCTCCAGTGATAGCCTATTGTAGACTGCAATCTATTCACATTTAGACACATTGCTTACCTTTGCAGAGTCTTTTTCAAAGTGTCAGGAGTCACTCACTTGGGTAATAGATCTCCTTTGTAAACTGTTTTTTCAAGATAACATTCAAAAGTCTTGCTTGACCCTTCCCACAGGATTGTATTAATAGGGTCTATCCAATACAGTTCAATACAAAGGGCATTTCTTCCACAGGAAAATGTTGATCTGTATCCAAATCATTCCCGAATTCTTCCAGTCAGTCCAGAACTTTAGCAAGGGAATTTCTCAAGATATTCGGATTCATTGCATCCAAGATTATTGTGAATACTCTAACCAGACACCACAGGAGAAAGATTCAATGAAACCTAAAACTGGTTTGGTGCCAACATCAATATCCACTGACTTTTGAAATTCTAGTTTTTAGATTTGTAAAAGGGGAACAGCTTTGGTGGAGACCAGTTATATCTGAATCTATGTCCCCCATTTGCTGTTTCAGATTTAGTGCAGTCAGTAAATAGGAGACAGCTTTGATGGAGAAGTCATTTGCATCTGAATACAGCTCTACCATTTTTCCGTCCAGCACCAACACAGTCAATATCTACAGATGCTTCAGACTTTGCTTGAGAAGCTATGTATATGGGGTAAAAGTGCAGGGCCTTCAGAAGAAAAATGACAGACCCAAACACATAAATTTAAAAGAAGTGTTGGCAGTCATAAGTGGACTCAACTATCTCAATCATCTTTGTACCCCAGGGCCACTACAGCTTATCACAGTCAACACCACAATGATGTGGTATAAAAGCACACAGAGGGTTTCAGATCTTACCACCTGTGCAAATTAGCCATGGTAGATGGGGTTAATGGAGTTCAGCACAATCTCACAGGCATATTACATTCCATCAGAGCAAAACATTTTGGCAGACAAGCTGTGCATGACCAAGGAAAACCGTCATAAATATAAGCTGAATCTGGGTCTTCCAGATTTGATCCACCTGTGGGGAATACTTCTGGTAGATCTTGTTGCCTCCATTCATAACAAACAGCTGTTAAAATTCTGCTCTAACATTTCTTGCAAATAGAGCAGTAAAACAGATGCATTCTAGTTTCCTTGGGCAACAATGTTCCTGCATGCTTTTCTAGCCTTTCCTGGGATATCCATAATCATTCTGAAAATTCAGAAAGACTCTCCAAAAATCATAAAGGCAATTCCCTTCTGTCCAGGAAACAGTGGTTCTCCCATCTTTTGGAAACGCCAAGGGGAATTTCTGCAAGTTTCCTGACAGACTAGATCCACTCATGCAAAACAGGGTTTTTTGAAACACCCCAGCTTGAAGCAACTTCAACTAACTGCCTGGATGGTAGAATTGTAAGGATGTGCAATATGCATTAAAGGACATTTCTGTAGTGTTTTCTGCCTAAAATAGCATAGCTATTAGCCATAGCATAGTTCCCCATCCTCCCTCCCTATTGTTGTCTTGTTCTTAAACTTGGTAGCTTGCAGTTGCTCGCCCCTACTGTAAGTTTGATCTGGGACACTCATCCCAGTCCAGTCTCATTAGGTCATTTTACTTAATACAGAAAGAATATTTGGGAAGGCCAGTCCCCATAGTTTCTTTACCTTGAATTATCCTCTGTTCCTCCTTTCTCTCTTCCCATTAAAAAAGAAAAAAAAATCAGCTGTTGTTACAGTATTTGTGTTTCCTCCTCCTACTCTATTACTTCATTTTGTTTTTGCAACTCCTTGTTCCATAAACTGTTCAATTGCATCTTTTCTGCTGCATTTATTACTGCTTGTTTTTAACCTATTTAAATTGTGTTATTCTAAGCCTCTTAGTTTTGCCTCTTTGTTTTGGTCTAAGCACTTGGGCTTTAGGCCTGCCCCTTAGCTTTCCCTGGCCTCTCTCCCTCAAATTCTGACAAATATGGATGGACAATGTCCTACAGTTTCTCCTGTCAGCCTGGTTGATATGGGCATCCTGAGACAGTGTAGCAACTGCCTGATGTACACAGATAACCATCTGCTATTTCCACCTAGGAACACAATTTGTGAGAGCTGCAATTACATTAAGAACCTAGAGTCTATGTGCTCTCCCTCACAAGCCAGTATATCTGATACTGAGAAGTTTATCAACACAATCACTACACCTCAAACACCAGCCTTAACTACACAACACACCCACATATGCGGAGGTTCTCAACAAAAACATACCCAAACAAAGGAGACCTCAGAGACAAAAACACATGCGAATTCCACAACCCTCCACACCACATACCATGCATGATCCACACACCTGTGTCTCACAACCACAAAGGCCTAACCATAAACCCAACATATTAGTCATAGGAGACTCCATTGTGAGACACACAGATGTGTCTCTCACCAGGCTGGATAAGGAGAAAGTCACGGTTAGCTGTCTGCCAGGTGCAAGAATCCGCCATATCACACACACACTCAAGTCTCTCAACAACAGGTACTGTTATGACTCTGTCATAGTCCATGTTGGGGTGAACAACTTGAGACATACATCCCTGGACTATATGAAGAGAGACATGATTGAGCTCCCCTGAATATGGTCCCAGGCAGGTATTTCCCTAGACTTAAGCAGAATTCTACCATCACCCAGAATGATGCCTCAATACAAACAGAAAATGATTGACTTTAACAATTGGCTTAGTTTCTGGTGTCATTCCAGGGGGATCCAGTACCTGACAGCCTGGGAAGATATGATCGACAGGCCATGATGCTTTGCTGGAGACAGTCTGCATCTGTCTCACTTGGGCTTCAGGCTTCTGGCAAAGGCCCTTGTCACCCCATACTGCCTTTTTTAGGAAAAGTCCTGAGGTCGATAAAACCAACATAAAAATGTCAACAAACTGCAAATTAAAGGCCATACTGCTAAACACTAGGAGTCTAAACATGAAACTGCACTCATTGCAAGCATTCTTAACCCTGGAAGATGCTGACATTTGTGCAGACACAGAAACCTGGTTCAAAGCTACTGAGAGCACTCAGCCTTACCTGGTTACTCATCCAATCATACATTCATACCCCAAACTGTGGGTAGCAAAGCCAAAGGAGGTGGAGTTTCAATGTATATTAAAGTCACACACACACCTCCAGGCTAGTCAAACATCATGATGCACAGGAGACACTCCAGGTGCAGTTAACCACTGACAAGACCCCTATTCAAATCATAGCAGGCCCCCAAATTTGACTCAAGATGCCCACTCCACCTATATGGAACTCTTTGAATCTATCAAGATTCATCCCTTTACCCTGAGGTTGGGTGACTTTAACTACCCAGCCATAGATTGGAAAAACTACTCATGCCAGAATGCAAATGCCCAGAAATTCATTGATGTTATCAATACAAATGCCTTGAAGCAGCTAGTTGATACCCCCACAAGAGTCGATAATATCTTGGACTTGGTGTTAACCAACATGCGTAACCAACGCAGCACCCCTAGAACATCATCCTCCCTGGTACGATCTGACAATAAAGTCGTCACTTTCAAAGTCAGCATCTCCACTGACCCCCCTCTAGCTAGGGTCAAATAAAAAAAAAACTTCTACAAAGCTGATTAGAACCTCCTGAGGGATGGTATAAACAGCTTCACAGCCCCCTCCCCCTCTGATGGAACTGGCACTAATGTCCAAATCTACACCAAAGTACTATATGAGCACGTATATAGATGCATGGAATCAAGAATACATGACAGGACAAAATCATCCTCCACAAGGAAGAGTGAACCTGTCTGGTGGACATCTGCAATAAATAAACTATATAACAAAATGAAAAAATTGCTGTCCAGGACCAAGAAGGAGCAGGTGTCCAGTTGGAAGCAATCTCTCCTTAACGTGAACAAGCAAATAAGAGCACTATTGAAATCCTCTAAAGCCAACTTCGAGTCCAAATTGGCCACATCTACTAGATACAATTATAAAGCCTTCTTCACATATGTCCACAATCTCAAAGGAAGCACCCAGATCTGTTCAGAACTGGTGGTCAAAGACACCACATACACAAATGCTGTAGATATGGCCAACCTACTGGCTGACAGATTCAGTGAAAACTTCACCCCTCTGTCCCCCCCATCAGTAAATCAGGATATCCCTAGTACCTGCCTCCATCCCTTATCTCTAGGGAACAGGTCATCACTGTCCTCTCAAAGGCAAAAAATATAGCCTCCATTGGACCCGATAACATCCCAAGCTGCATCCTACATGAAGTCAGGCATGACTTTGCAGCACCATTAGGCACCCTATTCAACCAAAGCCTGAGTACTGGCTTTCTCCCAGCTAAGTGGAGGGCAGCCACTGTCATCCCTTTGCACAAAGGTAGAGCATCCACCGATCCAGGAAATTGTAGACCCATCAGCCTAACTAGCCTGATCTTCAAGGCCATGGAATGGATTAAAATGGACCTCATTAACAGGGACATTGGCAACCTCCAAACACTTGTCCCCACACAGTTTGGCTTTGTCAAGGGGAGATCATGTCTGTTAAATCTGGTCAACTTCTTTGAGACAGTCACCAAAGCCATGGACAAGGGGAAGATGTCGCACACTATCTAGCTTGACCTGGCCAAAGCCTTCAACACTATTCCCCACTCAGGCATAGTAGACAAACTCTCTCGACTAGGTATCAATCCATATGTTATCAGATGGTAGCAAAGTGCTCACTGATAGAACCCACCTAATCAAAATATTGGAAACCACCTAAAGCAGTAAACCCTTAACGAGTGGTGTACCCCAGGAATTGGTCTTGGAGCCTCTTTTATTCGGGATATATTTCTCTGAGGTGCAGGCCAAAACCAGTGGTCTATGGCTGACCAAGTTTACAGATGATTGCAAGCTGGGTGTGGTCATCAGTTCCCCAAGTTATGTGGACGTCCTCCAAGAGGGCCTCAACCAAACAAATGGCTGGTGCCAGAAACATGGCCTCAAGTTGAATGCCAAAAAATGCATCATCATCTCCTTTGGGGAGAGTGATGTCCCCAAATATTATCACATTAATAGCAATGTCCTAAGCACACAATCAGTCATGAGGTATTTGGGCACCCAGGTTGATACCAACCTGACTTTTGACCACCGTGTTGCTTCTGCTGTACGGAAAGCTTTCTGTATGGGCTCCTCATAAGTGAGAGTATCTCATCCAGGGACAAGGAGGTCATAACATTCCTGTATTCTACTCTTATAAGGCCAATTATTGAGTACAATGCCCCCTTCTGCATGTACCTCTCAAAACACATGCAGCAGCTGTCAAGACCACAGTTGTTCCCTCACCAGAAGAATCCAGGGCCTCAAACATCTACGCTACACAGACAGGCTAAAAGTCCTGTCTCTCTACTCAGTTTCATACAGACTCTTCAGAAGTGACCTCTGTCTGACATACAAAACAATCTCAGACCCCACCTTGATGGGAATGATAAATATCCACAACTCAAGAACACTCGAGTAACTCACACGTGCAACCTCAACCTGGTCTGTGACATCAATAGGACTTCTTGGAGGGATAGATTTGTGTCCCAGAGTCTCCCCTATCTGTGGAATAGACGCCCTCTCAACATCAAGCAGAGTACCTCATTATCCCTTTTCAAACACAACCTGGATAACTGGATGGGAAACAGAAAATACACCCCTGGGATTCCATCCATGTCCCTGCTGGATAGGGGCTTTGGGTGATGACTTGTCTAAACACGGCTTAAAGTCTTGGCTAGGCTTATAAAGTTCTCAGGGCCAACAGCCTAGTAACCTCCTATGATTCTATGATCCTATAAAGAAATGTACTGCTGGGAAATCATATATTAGTAAATGGAAAAGATTTTGTAGTTGGTGCCAGAATAAAAACTAGGACCATTTTTAGGATACTATTTCTCTAGTTCAACCAATCATCATTGTGTGAGTTATTGTCATCTTGTCTTCCTTACTCCTCTGTCAAGGCTCATGTGTCAGCCATTTCCACATGACTTCCAATGGATCCCTATGAAGGTATTTCTGAAAGACGTTTTGCATACTAATCCACCTGGAAAACAGGTAGCTCTTCTTTGGAGTCTTAGATTTGTTTTAGAAAAATTAACTCTTACTCCATTTGAACCAGCTCATCAAGCTGAATTGAGTTTCCTAACATGGAAAACACTTTTACTGACTGTTCAGTCCTGCAAGAAAACTAAGTTGCATGCACTGAGGCTGTCAACATGATTTGATTTTTTTTCACACATATAGGGTTTCCTAAGAAATAATTCATCATTTATGCCTAAATATGTATCCAGGTTTACTTTAAGATCCATCACCCTGCCTTCTTCCAAGAACCTAAAAATAAGAGAGAAAGGGTTATTCATACTACAGACATCCGCAGACAACGCAGACAACCAGACACCACATATACTAACTTGATGGGACTAAAATCTTCAGAATTCATTTTTTTTTTTTGTCTTTTTTGTTTTTTTGTTTTTTTTTTAAAGGCATGAACAAATCATACATGTCAAAGAAGAATGTTTCCAAATGGTTGTCTAAGCTATCTGCTTTTGTTATTCTCACCATAACATGTCAATTCTAGGCAGGCTCAAGGCATATTCTTTTGTGGTATTGGCTTTATCATTGGCTTTTTGGAAAAGGGGGATTTGGACTCTAGATATATACTAGAGGCAGCAACTTGGTCCTCTGTTCATACTAATACAAAGTACTACAAATTAAATTCATTTTCCTGGTCTAAAGCACGCTTTGCTAGAACCATTATCCAGAAGCTTCTGAATGCTCATCCTGCCTTCTCCAAGTCCTTATAAGCTATGGTAATCTACCCATATTGCTAAGGCCACTGCAACAGTGATCAAATGATGAACATAGTACAGCTACATAAGTAAACTACCATAACAGTAGATGCTCGAATGATCACTACTTCAGTAGCTGCCTCTACCCTTCAACCCCTTGTGGAGTCTTTTTATATGTTTTTTGTTGCTAAGGTATGGACACTGGATTTTCTTTCCTAGTATTATCCTTTTCAGCACTCTACCTTTCCTCTTTTAGTTGGCATGAATGCTCTGAAGGGCTTGGCACCCAGACTACTGATTTTCTACAGCTCTGATTGAGCTGTCAGTGGTTTGGGTGTGTGGAAGGTGCTCTTAAGCTTTGGAAGCTGGATGGCTACTATATGTTGTGCAAGATGTTACCCACATAGCTCAGGTTACTGCAGTGGTAATCATTTGAACATCTGCTTTTATGATTTTAAAAATATAGTTAATACTCCTAGAAAGCCATTCTTGCAAAAATTCAGACATATAAGTGAGGTTGTTTGTTTTGCTTGTATGTCCACATTTCAGCATACTGCCTAATGATCCTGTATATTCAAAGTGACATCATATAAGGGCTCCTGAAAAAGTGGATATGGCTAATGTAGATATTAGGTGAAGCAATGTTCCCCAATATATTTGAAACCCTATAGACCACCGAGAGGTACTTAATTGTTTGTATCTTTTCCAATCTATTTGACTTCTTTGTGGAATCTGCATGCAATCATCAAGCTTTTACTAATTTAAGCTGTGCATAGTAAAATGCATGACTAAATGAGCAACATTATTTGAACATCATCATGCTAAGTGAGGGAGAGTACAGCACTGCCCTTCATGCCTATCGGCACAGTCCAGCCATCTGCTAGAATCATCACAGTAATCTGGAAACATTAACATATACACTAATACTCACATGCAGTTGAACTACACATACATAATTGTAGTCTAGAGCTGTAGTGTGTGCCTACATCATGGTTATCCTGTGCAGATGTTTCTGTAGGTGTGTGAAAGTAAAGCTGCATCCTGCAGCCCTAACCAGGACAACAGCTTTCACTCTGATATTTGGATAATGTACATTACATGCATAATGAGATCATTTTAAATTGTATGTTACTTAATCTCATTATGTGGTAAGACTGTACCTGGCAATTACATCCCATTAAATGCCAATTGGTGCCCTTTCAGCATATTGCGATCTGCTAGATCTGCTCACATGTTGTCCTTCATGCACGTCTTCAGTGATATCAGCAAGTTAGGGGAGTGATTCCATCTCACTGGGCATGCTACACAATATTCTTTCAATTTATGAAAACCAGATTGATATTTTCTATTTAAAATAAGGAAGATGCTTTCTCGCACACTTCCTATCTTCTGCCTATGGCTCTCCTTTTCTATTTCTTAGCTCTAGTCTGCTCTTGCCCACTACCTTACTAGCTCCTTTTCAGGTGCCTCTGGGTATAACCCATTGATAGGCAGACCTCCTAATATCTCAGAAGGAAGAGCATTGTAGCTATTAAAGCAAAGGGCTGGGGAGAGAACACTCACAGGGAGAGTAGCTCGTTCCATGGTATGCAGTGCAAGGGAGTGACATGCAATAAAGCCATCATGGAGAGAGTGCTGACCCATGCAGCATACACTGAACATCCTGCCACTTCACTTTCTTACAGGTTACAGCTTGCAAGATTGCTGGCCTCCACTAGAGCAATATACTGAGTACCTTCCTCCTGGGGTAGGAGAGCTGGCCAATTACTACTTCATCCTATCTCCCCAGCCAGATCTTCTGATGCACTATGTTCATTCCTGAACATGCATTTCTTATAGTAAAGATGAACAACAACATTCTGCAATAGTGAGACAGGAAAGAAGTTCTTTCTGAGGTTGTATGTTCATCTACAGGGGAAAAATTATATTTGTTATTTATTTATTATTTATTTCCAGTTTGATGACCAGGAAAGTCCACTGGGCCAAGCAGAGCCCATTTTCACTAGAGGCACAAGGAGAAAAGCTCCAAAAGCAGTTAACAGAATATAACATAAATAAAGTATGGAATATACAGTATACAAAAACATAAATATACAATTTAAAATACAAATACAAAATTAGGGAATATACATTTAAAAAACACAAATGTTAAAATGTAGATAAAGTCAAAAGTAATACAGATAATATAATTAAAAGTACAAGTCATAAAGTGTTAATACAAGTTTAGTGTTTGTTCTAACAATAATGTTAGTGATCAGAGGTGATAGTAGATGTGATTGAAGGGAGGTTTGAAAGAGACAACAGTGCAATTTGGGTGGGAAGGGAGCAAGAAAAGTCCCAGTTTGAGGTAAGGTAAGAATGTTGGAGAGATTTGAAATTAGAGTGGTTGTGAGCATAGCGGAGGGATGGGGGAGAAAATTACATAGTTTAGCTAAGGAGTGTGATAGAAGTAATTGGCCAGGAGGGCAAAGGGATTTATATATTTTAAGGTGGTTTTGAGATCTAAGAGTAGGACTTGGGAGGTAAGCGGTTAAGTTAGATGAAAGAGATGGGCAGATGGATGGTTGAAATATCGGTTTATGAGCAGTGGTGAGTTGTATGAATTTCAGGTAATTAGGAAGCTCAATCCAGTTTAGGGAGTGGAGGGATTGGCAGTGATGTGTGGAGTATTTGGACCCTGTAGCAAATTTACAGACTTTGTCATAGCAATCTTCCAGTTTGTTTTTTAGGCTAAGTCAGAGATGAGTAAGTAGAGGGGTACCATACATAAGAGAGGGGAGCAGGAAGGAGGAGGCTTGAGTATGTCTGGTAGAAGTGGTTAGACAGTGATATTGTCTATGCAGCAGACCTAGTTTTTGATGTTTTTATATTATTTTGGATGTGGATATCAAATTTTAAATGTTCATCAATGGTGACTCTGAAGAGTTTGGTGTGAGGTACAATACGAGTGTTATTGTGGCTTTTCATTTTAAAGGAGCTTTTGTCTATGGTGAAATTTGTTGAAGGAGAGAATATCATGATTTTTGTTTTGTTAGCATTGAGAGCAAGATGGTTGTTTAGCATCCAGGTTTCGGTATTGGAGAATGCTGTTTGGGTTTTTTGAAGGAGTTTGGAGGGAGAGTGTGCTGTACAGATGACCGTGGAATCATCAGCATACTGTATCAGTATAGCATTATCTATAGATTTGTGAAAGTAGTTAAGGAAAATATTGGAAAGTAAGGGGTCAAGAATAGAGCCTTGGGGGATGATGGAGGAATTGTTGAGAAAGGATGAAGTGGAATTTTTCCATTTAACAGCTTGTTGTCTATTGGAGAGATAGCTTGTCTAACAGGTTATGGAGGATGGGGAGAAACTGAAGGAGGAAAGTTGAGATGAGAGTGGAAGATGTGAGACAGTGTCAAAGGCTTTGGAGAGATGTAAGTAAAGGATTAGCAGGATTAATGTGCTAAGGAAGGGCAGAAAAGCAGTGGTAGTGCTGTGGCCAGGTCTGAAACCATGTTGTGTTGGGGTAAGCAGATGATTGTGTGTTTGGTAAGGCAAGAGTTGATGATGAATGCATTTTTGAGGATTTTAGAAAGAGGTGAGGGAATAGCTATAGAATGGAAGTTAGTAGTGTCTGAGTTATTGCCGCCTTTGTGGAAAGGGGTGACAAAAGCTTTCTTCCAGAGTGAGGAGGCATAGGCTTCTTGGATGGACCTGTTGATAAGAATGGAAATGGGGAGGGCAATGCTGTCTGCAGCCATCTTAAGGAAGGATGGAGGCAGATTATCAGGAGCATAGGAGCAAGGCTTTAGTTTAAGGAGGAGATTTTTATGCTGCTGGTGGGGATAGGTTTAATACTTGAAAAGTGGAGTGTTAGAGGGAAAAGCAGTGGATGGGGACTATAAGAGCGAGAAAAGATGGGAAAGTTTGCTGTTAATTTGACTATGCAGTCAAAAAAAAAGGTGTGGAAATCAGATGCAATTTCATGGTCTGGGGAGTTTGGGTTAGGGCATGGATTGTCTTTTCTACCAGGGTTTAAAAGGGAGGAAGTGCAATTCCATAACTTTTTGGGGTTAGAGTTATGTTCTGATTGGAGTTTGGAGTAATAAGTTTTATAGTCTTTAGTTATTAGTTTCTTCACTGAGTTGCAGAGTTGTTTGAATTTGATTAGAGAGTTTGTTAACTTATTTTTTTGGTATTGCTTCCAACATTTGTCGCTGAGGTGCAATAGTTTTCTGGTTTCTTTAGATAGACAGGGAACGGTTTTGGCTGTTATTCTTTTTGTTCTAAGAGGGGCTAGGCTTTTTAGTAAGTCTAGGAAGGTTTTGTTGAAGTAATTAGTTGCGCTGTCCAGATGCAGTATCTTTAAGGGGCCCCAATTAATTTTTTTAGACAGTTGGGAAATGTCTGTGTATTGAAGTTGGTGAGATTACGAGCTTGAATGTATTGATGTTTTATTTGGACTGAAGAGGCACACCAGAGGGCATAAGCTGGTAGGTGGTCACTGAGGAGATCAGGTATAATTCCACTGTTTGAGATTAGGTTGGGATGGGTTGCTAAGATCCAATCTAGTGAGTGCCAGAGGAGCTGTCTTTACTGGGTCTTGTAGGGTAGTTTATTACTTGGGAGAAATTAAAGAGATTAATTGTTTGGCCTGGAAATTGTGAGAAGATAGTGGCCCGGTTGATGTTTACATCACCAAGGATGAATGTTTCCTGTTTGATGTTGGAAGAGAACCATGACAGAATGTCTTCAAGCATGGGCATCTTATCACCAGGGGGAATGTAGATGGCAGCTATAAATAAAGATTTATGTTTATTGGTTTTTATGAAGGCTATGGATGGTTCAGCAGGAGAGAATTTAGGAATGGGGTTATTGTATGGAATGACTGTTAGAGAAGAGGAGTAAATTATGGCTACCCCTCCTCCTTTCTTATTAGGTCTGTCATTCCGTATGATTTGGTAGTCAGGGGGAAGAATTTCAGTATCTATGATATGAGGTATGAGCCAGGTTTCTGAGACAGTTAATATGTCAGGATGGTCATGTGACAGCCAGGAGTGTAAGTTGGGTATTTTATTACAAATACTTTGGGTAGTGATTGTAGCTAGGTGGATGGCTTTGGGGGAGGATAATTGTGGTGATGTAAAGGAGCAGATGTTGTTAGAGACAGTGAGACCAGGATTGGGATGGATGTCACCAGAAAAAGAGAGAGAGATTAGATGCAAAAGATGGATGATCAGGTTCAATTGGGGGGGTGGGGTAAGTTAGGAGTGTAGTTGAGGAAGGTTCTACTATTTTCAGTGAAGTGACGTGAGTTAGCAGAGAGCGGGTAGCTTAAATTTATGGAAGAGAGTTTTATTTAGAGGGTATAGTTCATGGGATATGGAAGAGGAGGAATGAGGGGGGATTGTTTGAGAGGAAGAAGTTATATGAATTGGAAAAGAGTGTGAGGAGCCAGGGAAGATAGTAAGTTACATATAGGGGCAAAGGAGGGATATGAGGAAGGCTGAAGTGAGAAAACAGGTGGGGAGATGGAGCATGATGTAGAATGAGAGAGGTGTAGAAGTAAATGTGATATGGGGTGATATAGATTAGTAGGCTGAGGTAGGAGTGAGGGCAGTGGGAATAATGAGAGAGTTGGGGAAAATAGCTGGAGAGCAGGAAGGATATCTATGAAAAGGCCTCTCATTTTATAGGTAATTATATGCTGAATAGTTCTTGTGTTCATAGTGCTATACTTTTATTTTTAGTTTTAAAATTATTCATGGTTAGCACTCTTGTTGCACAGGGGGATGAAGACCTGACTGTGACGCAGATAGCCCAAGTTCAATTAGTAGCACTGATACTAGGTATGACAGGACAGGGAAGTAGTGACTTAGCAAACCCTGCCAACCTACCCATTCGTAGGGAGACAGGTTTCTCTAATTTGCTACTTGGGTGATGTTTCAGGTGAGCATAAGGTGTTACACTCAAAGTGTATAAACCAGCAAAGCAAATACTGCTAAGTGGTGCCTTGCACAGAAGCAGCCTTGGGAACAGTGTGTGTGTGTGTGTGTGTGTGTGTGTGTGTGTGTGTGTGTGTGTGTGTGTGTGTGTGTGTGTGTGTGTGTGTGCACGCGCCTGTCTAGGTATG
Organism: Protopterus annectens; assembly: GCF_019279795.1. Taxonomy (NCBI): domain Eukaryota; kingdom Metazoa; phylum Chordata; order Ceratodontiformes; family Protopteridae; genus Protopterus; species Protopterus annectens. The sequence goes on from NC_056735.1 coordinate 563,907,115, forward strand.
CTTGCTTCCCTGAAGTAGACCATATTTAAAGCTCATGAAAGCCACTGTGGGAGTGCAGAACTTTAAGGAAGAATAGCGCACTCCACTGGATATGAATATGGCCCACCCTATTTCATTCAACTTTTTCCAGAGGGAGAGCAAAAGGATGATGAAGTACCCTCGGTAGGAATAAATGTGCAATAAAACTACTGCCTAGCTAGGTAATGCCTGAATGTCACCTCCGATGAACGAATGGGCAGATTGGGAAGAAAATAGAAGACCCAACAGACAGGTTCAGTGGAGTTAGGGGACCGGGCAGAGAACAAAAAAATGTACAAATGTCTAGCTTAACATAATACGTATGAAAAAGAGAGCACTCAGACTTCAGCTTAGAAAACATTGCCCTGTGCCTGCCAACCAAAACATGTATGGAAAAGAAGCAGAAAATGAAATCTCCTAATTTCCTGTAGGATGATGCCCAATGTCTCCACTCAAAAAAGATCATCCGGGGCACTCAGCTTAAGTCAAATGTGTGGAACAACCATAACGAATGTCAAAAAAAAAAGAAAGACAAGGTGGTAACAGATACAGTCAGCATCAGTCGCTAAACAAATTAAAGCAACAACAACCTCTAGGAATTTGAACAATACAAGCTGCATGCATCAGTAGTCAGTCAACCAGTAGTCATGAAAACCAGGCTAAATGTAACTTGGTTTTCTGTACACATCATGAAATCTAAGGCAGTAAAAAAACATTGCAATGCAATCTGCAAACATTGATCCTAGACAATCCAAACTCAGTTAAGGAATCATGTAATGATGGGTTTAAATAGTGGAGTCAATAAAAACCTAATAGGAAACCAGGAAGTTCAATGTCTGGATATATTTAGAGATTTCCCTTAATACTTACCAAGTATAGCCAGTAAGATGTCTGTGATCTTTGCAGTGCTTTACAATATGATATCATGGATATAGGATTAATATCCTGACTATGTGGCTGTTTTATGCCATCCACTAGCAGCAGCAATAGCAGCAACAGTGGGTGAGGCCAGTGACAATCATCAGTAGCAGAATGAATTATGGTGCTCAGGAGTCCCAAGACAATGATCGGGTACAACACTTGGCAGCACGGGCAAGGTAGCAGCAATTGCTTAACATGTTTGTCCCATGACATGCATAGGTAAAGTAGTACCTAATGTCTGCAGTGTTTCTCTAAGGCTTTACCAGTCTGAGTTTATGATCTAGTGTGTCTGTGCATCAGATATTAGCTCAATACCACATAAGATAGGTGATGCTGTGTGTTCCCTTTGCCATCATTTGAAAAGGATACCTGTTTACACCATCACAAAGACAGTCAAAACAAACTACATAGGGGAAACATGGTACAAGGTACAAGGCATAAGGCAGCAGATGCACACTTTGTTTTGGACACTGTAGCATGAAACTGGCAGAAGAAGATATGTGCAAGACACGGGCCTCTGAGATAGGATGCAGGTGCTGGAATCACTGGAAAGATAGGTGGTAATATATCATCCTGTGAAATTGGTAGGGAGCCCATGAGTTATGTCTTCTGGTGTTAGTTGGCCATGGATAGGGTACAGGCTTCATAGACTCCCCTTATATGGAAGATATTCTATTTCTTGACTTCATCTTCCTGTACCTTTGCTGGTCTTAATGCACAGTGCTCATGACTTAATTTTGCAGTGATATTACATTATTGTGGGATGATGTGTGTAATAACTGTGTATGGAAACCCTTGATATATTCTAATAACCTAGTGTATCAACTACAGAGGAGGGTGGTTACATGGGTAAAGTAATAACCTAGTGTATCAACTACAGAGGAGGGTGATTACATGGGTAAAGCCAACTTAAGCATCCATACATACCTCCAGTAATAAACCCTGTTCCAACCACTCCACCTAGTGACATAAGGATCACTTCCCCATCTATTACTCTTCCTGACCTTACGATGCACTCCCTGTAATGGAATTCTCCATTACAATAATTCTGCGTAATATGCTTGCAGAATGAAGAATTCTAATCAAGCAGTGACAAGCCTGTCTCATTGTTCAGTTTTGCTGAACAGCAGCATTTATGTCCCAAAAAATAATTGCCATACTAGATCCCATAATTATCACACAAAACCAACTGCCATATCTGGTCACATAATTCTGGTCTGCATTCCGACTTTCCTGTCATCTGAAAGGAATGAACCTTAAGCGTTTTTACCAGAATGTTATTTTTGAAATCTCTTAATTATCCAGTCTGTCCTGCCTCACCCAGCCGGCATGCTGAATCCTGTTTGTATATGACACATACAATAATATGTTTTGCCATGAATATGTGTACAGGTAATGTTGTGTTTGTTAAATATGATCCCCAATAAAAGCATATTCATATTGTACAGGCCTTGTATATTGTACATCAGCACCATGTAATACCTTCTCACAATGGATAGCTTGTAAAATAGTGTACTGATAATGGGATGCATAACCCTCCCCAATGTACATGTTCCCAGTATGTAGCTATTATTCATTTTGGTATGGTACTACATAATGCTTCCCACATGGAATAGCTTGTAAATATTCTTTTGGAATGTTATAGATAACCCCTAAAACAATGTATTCACAGTATGCAGCCATATTACATTGTACATGGTACCACAAAATACATTTTGAGAGAAGACAGCCCATAAAATAGTCTGCAGATATTACATGGTATAGCCAACTCCCCATGAAAAATAGCATCACTTGCTGTTGTCAGTAAAAGGCATATTAGCCAACAGGTGAAGCAATTTGACAATCATGTTACAAATACACATGCCCTTGAAATGAGAGCAGAGGTTTCCGTAGACAATAAGCACCAAAACTGCAAGCAATATATAGATATGAAAATTCTCAGAAGACTAATCACAATTTTGCATGACTCATGTTATACCAGAAAACACAATGGCAAAGACAATGCAACTCCACAAATTTAAACACTTTCTGTGGCTAACTTAAGCAAATGAGTTGTATCATGAAGAAAAATCACTTAATTCTGCTCACACATTATGGATTCTTAATAAGCAGAATGTCTATGACAGTATCATTGTATTCTCAAATTTCCAAGGTGGCTACAGGAAGCAGAATTGTGCACAAGCACTGCATTCTGAGCAGTTAATGTCTGTGCACAGTAATACAGTTGTACGCATTAATGTACATTAACATGTGCTGCTGTCATTTTGGTACAAAATTTGGTGTTTTGCATCTTGTGAGGCAGAGATGGCTTTTATCACTTATGCCTCAGATATCCTCTGTGATTTGTGATAGAGACCAAGATGTTTCTTTTATCTTCTTCACACATGATCGATCCTATGAAGAATTGGATGACTTGGGCTTCATGCTTTCTAAGGCAACAGATATGTAGCAGTCTGCTGATCAGTGTTGGCACTGGTATCAGGGAATGGCAAGAGGTAGGAGTGAGATTCAAGCTGCTGCATTCAGCTATCTTTAGAATATTTTTTCCTCAAGAATCAAATACATTTCTTAATGCTGGCAGAATAGGCTTAAGAAGGAAATAAAAATGGTTACCCAATAAAGAGTAAGCTAGCAGCATGAGGGAGTTCTGATTCTCATTATTCTGACAACTAAGCCCACAGAGATCCTTTAACAGTGTTTCAAAGGAGAGGGCTCTAGAGACAGAAAAAGCATCGGAGCCGACTAAAAGAATCAAGAGTACCTCGGACTTGAAGCACAGACAGGTACTGGGAGATGGAGATGACAGGGAAGACCATCAATACAGAAATTAGTGAAGACCATCAATACAGAAATTAGTGAATAAATGGGAGACTATACCCCACATTATGTCAATAACAGTTCGACAGACACTGACGGGAACAAAGAAGTAATTGTAAAACAGCTTTTGTTCTTATTATCTGTATAAACGTTTCAAGATGTATATTACATGTTATATTGCAAAGCATTTTTATTTAGTGTGCAGACAGTGGTATTTTATATGTGAGGGTGATCTTAGCAATGATTGTTGTACATGGTAAAAATTATAAAATGGGCAATACTTTTACTTACTTTTGAGATATACAAGTTTTACAGTGTACCAACATGAAATCTGGACAGGAGCAAGTTAAAGTTAATATAATGTGATCTTGGGCTGGTAAGATCAGGTGTAAGTGTGTATTGATCATATTATATGTAGAACTGAAATAATATTTTCCCTTATTTTTACAGGTGAGGAAGGTTACATTATTGTCTGTGGTGCAAGGTATAGAAACAATCTTTTTTAAGCAAATAGGCATGAAAAATAAGACCAAACAATTGAAGGCATAAACATGCTAAGTTTATTACATCTTAAAAAGTATTAGTTTTTTCTATTAGCAAATGCTCTCAGTGGAAACAAGAATTCTGCAGGTGTTGGCAGTTGGCCAGGGGAATTCTGTAGAAATGTGTTTGAGAGAAATTTACAAACATTCTTTCATGCATCTGCAAAGTTGTTAGCTTTCTTTCTCATTATTGACTGCTTTTACTTGGAGATGATGTATCTGCAGGTGTTAATCTCAGGAGTTCTAAGCACTTTTTGCTGAGAGAAATGCTAAATTTAAAGATGTACTAGCAAGTAGTTCAGTGAAAAATAAACATTTTTTAACTGAGGGAAGTAGTATACAAGCAGTATACAAGTAGTAACCTCCTAGTAGCCTCAATACTTTAATGTATTTCACAGAGCAGTGCATAATTTAATTTATTTGAAAGTTGCCAGTGCATATCTTCTCAGAGCTGTTTTTCACATCTTGGAAGGGTATATAAATAAGAAAATACTGATAAAAATCAGTATAAGTGGATGCACAGGATGTAATACGCATTTTAACATGGGTAAGGTTAATTTTAGATGAGAAAATGCTTGTGAGTACAGCCATCGATTTGTAGTAATTGCTCCTCTCTGGAGGATTAAGCTACATTTGTTGAAACTCCACAGAGTTTTGTATGTTTTTTTCTGAGTTAAGAGAAGATGGGGGTTCTGAAAATGTATTTTGTTGTTTCAGTATTTCATTGAAGGAAAAAGTCCTGAAAATATAATGTAGGTTCAAACAGAGTTAAGAAAAATAATTGCATTAAAATCAACCTAACAAACATTAATTTGTATATGTAATCCATAAGTTGGAAATGCAGATTCAAAAGAATTGTCTTGTATAATAAGTAGGAGTAAAAGCGTCCATTGTTCTTTCATAATGACTATTCTTTCTATATTTCCATGGAATGTAAATGGCCTTGTAGATATCAACATAAAGCCAATAGTGACATTAAGAAATGTAGAATGCAGCTGGAAATATGTTTAGATATAGATGAGCATGTGATAAGTAAAGGATTTCAGGATGGACATTCAAAAGAATGTCATGAACAAAATATAAAATGAGTAATAATGCTTATTGTTAGAGAGGCTCAAATACCGATGTAAAATTAAAATAAGACAATAATAGCAGATTTGTGGTAGATAGGGACTTTTGGCAAAGAAAGAGGATTACACTGACATGTGTTTAAGTTCCACCAAAATCTGTTGTTATGGAGCTTAAGAAAATTTGGGAAGAAATAATCAGCGTTAAGCAGGAAATACATTTATTGGTGGGAATTGGAACTTGTTTTGCAATAATGATGATGTATCAGGGGACTTAGAAGGGAAAGTATAACAAAAGTGGGTATATTTTTAAAGAAATACTTGAGGTAGACTTTAGAAGAAATGCCTGAGCATATTTGGTATGGAAGATATGAATTCAGTATTAGGAATTCAGACAGATTTTTCATATTATTCTCCAATGTACATTAACTGTAGGATTGGGATTGAAATCATATTTCACAAAAGCATGTGTATTTAATTGAAATCATTAACACACATCCAATAACTATTTCAGATCATGCACCAATAAAAAACTAAGATAAAGATTGAGAATAATTAAGTAATAATGAGAAACTGTTGCTGTCCTACTTAGTTGTTTAAAAATAGGAATTTAAGGAATCAGTAGAGGATATTAGAGTTATTATGGAAGATAGAAATTTATTTTGAAGGGATTGCTAGCAAGTGGGCAAAAATAAAAATGGAATTTAAAAAATGGGTAGAAATGAAGGGGGAAATAGATGGGAAAGAAGTAATAGAAATTATTTAGAGAGGCTGACAAAGGTAAACTTACTGCAGAAGAAGGTGAATGTTACAGAACAAGAATAATAACTGAAAAGTACTAAAGGAAAAGTAAGGAAGTATTTAGATATGGTTTAGAAAAGTTTAGAAAGGTTGCTATTAAGCAATTATTATTTGAAAACAATACCAGAGCACAAAAATGTTTAACACAATGACTTGGGTATACAGGTACAAAGGCTGTTGCCAAATTTCGGGAGTCTATGACAAGAAAAATACTACTGGTACTGCTATGATGATATGAAATCATGCTGTCCTGAAACTCTCAAGTCTGTTTTTTTTTTTCATTTTATATTAATTGATTAATTACCTAATTAATTGATTTTGGATTCATGCTAAATGCCTAACGCTCAATAAGGTACTAATAATATGTGTACTTTTATCCTTTTGCTCATCGACAGATACATCTCAATAGGATGGGGTGCCACATGAGGTGAGAATGACTGGCTCCAGTACTGGATGCATGTCATTGCTATCAGTCTTAAAGTTCAGTGTGTGCCAATGACATCTTATACTTTTTCACTTTTACCTTTGCATACTCACTCTCCAAGTACATTTAATGAGAAATGGAACACTTAGCAGCTCAGGAATCTTCACTTCCTCTAGAGGATCTGATAGGAGTGTGGATAGTTTGTGGATAGGGGTGAAGATCTCTCTCTCAGGTGGACATCCATGTCCCTCCATTTATTGACAAAACAAAGCTGCAGCACATGGTTGATGCTGTACTGGAGGATGCACCTGACCATCAGGTTACACCCTTCTTCCATATCATGTCTTCCCTTACATATATATATATATTCTAAATCTTCACTGCTTTTATTTTCATATAAAGGGAAGGGAATCAACCCCTAAAAAGTGTAATTCCTTCCCACATCCCTCATGCTACTATCCTAGTTGTACCCCTTGTATTTGATCTTCACCACCACCCCCCGTTCATACTGTCCTATATACTGTAGTAATGATAATAATGGCCATGTGATTTTGGTAACCTTTTGGAAGAGCTGTGTATTAATAGAAACAATAGCTTAGCTTGTATACTGCCTTTTATTACTGGATACTTTAGAAAGTAAGTGTACTAATGAAGCATAGGTACAATCTGCATGTTATCACTGCTGTGCTTTGCAACATATTGAAAGAACCATACAGATAGCCATAGTCTCTCCATTTCACCAATCACAGTTATCATGTCAGAGCTGAGAGGGGATGCATGCTTCAAAGTGCAAAGCCATGGATATCTCAGGATGAGCAACAATGCCTTCACACACAGTTCGTCCAGAGGTGTAAAGCTCATTTCTATGAATTGCAGCCCTGAGGGTAACGCAGTGGATAGTGTTGTCACCTCACAGCAAGAGGTCTCCCTGTTTGATTCTTGGCTGGGGTGCCTTATCTGCTGCATCTGCATGTCCTCTATGTTTATGTGGGTTTCTTCTGGGTGCTCCAGTTTCCTACCATTTTCCAAAGGCATGCAGTAAGTGGATTGGACACTCTAAATTGGCCATAGTGTGATTGGTGTGGAAGAACTACTGTGGCAGGGATAGCCATCCAGTGGTGTAATCCTTGGCTGTAGATGATTGTCACTGTTAAAGTGACACCCCGTCCCTATGTGCAAAATGAGAAAAAGGGGTTGTTGATGGATGGATGGATGGATGGATGGATGGATGGATGGATGGATGGATGGATGGGTGGATACAGATAAAGTTGTAAGAAAATACAGTACATGTCCTGCTAAGCAAACATACCTATCAACAAGTCAGTATAAGAATAAAACAGAATATTCCTGCACAAACAGTTGTTTTGATACTAAATATGATGCTTTTAAGTCAGCTGTGTCTGTTTTAGAATTTATTTTTTTTACTGCTGCAACAGAACATGGCTAAACGATATGGGTAGAATACTAGGATTGACAATACACTTTTGTGATATCATAAAAGGATGGCAACTTTTTTATATGACATTCTAACTAAAATAAAGATTTATACCATGGAAGATATATGTATATATGCATTATGTATGTGAGAGTTAATGTGTTAGATAAATATTAAACTAGCTATTAATCTGTCATAGAATATAATGTTATCCTCCCATTTGTTTCTTGAGGTCCTCAGGCTGGTGTCTTTCTACCTGTTACTCAGAGCTGGAATAAGCATTATAGCAGACAGGAGTACCCATAGGATATCTGTTGTCTGGAGAAAATTTCCTTCTCCTAAATGAAGGAATTAACCACAGTACAACAGAAATTGCTCATAATAGAAGGTCTTTCAGTGTCTTCCATGCAAATATTCTCTACAAATGGCACAGAGGTGAGCCATTGGTTAGCACTTTATTCATGGGCTCATTAGCAAAAACTGTTATTGGGCAACATTCACGTAAACTTCTCAATTTATATCAGCTGTTCAAGACCACTGCTTCAGGGAATGTCCATTTCCACCATGCAACAGATGTTGTTTGTCTTTTCGGCTTTTCCCAGTTAGGGGTCGCCACAGCAGAACTCTGGTCTGCTAATGATTGGCAGCAGATTTTTTTATGGTGCCAAATTGCCAGCCTGACGCCCAACCTTCAATGAAGGCATGCCCATTCACGCATGTCTTTTGAATGCCACTCAACCGTGGGGAGGACATGCAGACTCCACACAGAAAGCACTCCAGCTGAGAATCGAACAGGATAACTTCTTACTGTGAGGTAACAACACTACCGCTGCACCACCACGGCAACAGATGTACAGAAAGATATTTATTTTCAGGTACAATAGTGTGTTTCAGTTCTGTTTCCTGCTTAGTTTAATTTTTATAGCATGAAAAAAGACAAATGCTGAACAGCAATGTAATGATTAGCCTTGCAATGTGGTTTATTTTGTGAGAAAGTATTACATTGCTAATAAGAAACAGTATTAAAAATAGGGTTGTTATTATAATTGGCATATAAGTTGCTTACAACTATTTAACTTTCTCAGACTGCTGTCAAATGCTAATACCAGTTCTGCACTGGGTGAAAGTCTCACTGTGTGTTCAAACTACCATTCAATCTGTTTAACAGCAAATGTTCAGAAGCATGCAAATAAGTGTTAATGTATTGCAGTGCATGGAGTAGCCAGATTATGCTCCAAAATCAATGAAATGATTGGCTTGCTTAATTCATTAACAATTTATGTGTTGTGGAATGTCACACCTTTAACAGGCTACACACATCTTGCTTTCTTTTTTTTTTTTTTTAACAGCTTGTTTAAATTGAAATAGATAAGAAATCATTATCTTGAGTTATGTACAGTTTTGAATATGAATAACTGAATCAATGAAAAGAAAAAAAAACACAACTAAACTATATACAATGACATTTTCCACAAGTACAAGTTAATAAATTACAAATACATTTGGATACAATTGCAATAGTATTAAGTTATTTATCTAATAAATCATATACTTTCTTCCACATTTTGCATGCAGTAGTATTCCTAGTGGATCTCACTCTATTGGTCGATATTTTTAAATTACAGACTTCAAGAAGTACATTTTTTAATTCAATTATTGAGGGAGGAGACTTACACTTCCAGTTTCTTGTAATGATTTTTCTGGCTACCGATAATATAGACCACATCAGAGGCCGATTACCTTCTCAAATACAATTTGGAACAGGAGTGTTAAACAATATAAGTGATTTAGAGAGGGAAAAATTGTCTGTAAAAATAGCTTGTAGGAAGATATTAATGTGATTACAGAATTTACTTAATTCTGTACAGTCAAAAACCACATGAGCCCAATCCACATTAACTTATTTATTACACCTCCAACAATTAACATTATTCTTATTAAATTTACTTAAAGAAAGTGGGGTGATAAAAGATCTATGCAAATATCTCCATGTGAAAATTTTCCATTTTAGTGATGAAGTGGTTATACTAGCTGATTGCAATATATTTCATTTGTCTCTGTCTTTAGGGAAATAATTATTTATTAAGGAGAAATAATTCCAATAGTTGTCTGGAGAATTATCTAGGTCTAGTTTAATTTTCTTGCATAAATAATACAAAATGTTCCTTGCCAGGAATTTATGATGTAAAGATAACATCATATACTGGATTAATTTAGGTATTGAACTTTTAGTTATTGAAGTCATAGAGTCAAGTTTATTTAAGACATATTTCCTACCTTCATGTAAATCCAGCCAAGAGGATGAATCATATTCATATTCACTTTTCAATAAATTAATGGATTTCAGGTCATTGTTAGAGATCATTTGGGACCAAAATATTAAGTTTTTCTGTTGAAAGGAATACATTTTTGTATAATCAGAAAAGAAAATAGCACATTGCATATAGGCTATAGGAAACAGGAGAAATAACCAGTCTTTATAAGTATTGAATTTATAAATATAGTTTCTAAAAGATCTCAAAAGGAGGGTTATATAGTTAGATCTAAAGTTTTAATAGGAATATGATAAGAAGTAATCTTTTAAAATCCAAATAAAAGTGTTGTTTAGTAAAGCTAGTTTCTGAGATTTGTTATTATTTATTGTATTACTCACTAATATTTCTAGAATATTTTTCTATTTATATATATATTTGGTATCTATAAGAAGGGAAATGGATTTGGCTATCAAATAAGCTAAGTAGATTTCCAAATTAGGCTTGGCTCTTGCTTTCTGAAGCATTTGTTGAAAAATAAACTTAAAAAGCATAAGATAAACAAATGTAAATATTTTATGAACAAGAAAAACTAATAAAACTGTACAAATAACAATGCTATTGATAAGAAGAATTATTTGATAGTAGTCAGTGCATTCATAATCTTTTCCATAATTGCTATAATATATTATAATGCACACAAACCCCAAATTATATTTTTCTTAAGCTTTCACATACAAATTGTCATATCCTGGAAACTGCACTACTTAGACATATATTGTTATAACACTTTTGTTAATCAGATACAAACTTTCACATGGCAACAAAAAATGTCTCTGTGACTGCATGTTTATTGAAATATTTATAGGAATATATGCTTACCTGTATAGTTAGCAATATAAATTGAACTTGAAGGATGTATGCTATTTATTCTTTATCATAACATGTTCAGTATATTTAATTTCTTTCTAATGTATTTAGTTATTGATTTATGTGCCAGTTAGGATCAGGACCAAAATGAAGTTTTATTCTATTGAGCGGCAGAGTTTATTTTTATTTATTTAAAGTTTATTGCCATTACATTTGTTTGATTACGGAAGGAAACAATTAGCCCATGTAATCTTCCAGAATTGTGTTTGTTATTTTGCCAACATACTAGACCTGATCATTACTAACATGGGGACTCTATGCTCCACACTCGAAGTATATCCCTCATTGGTAAGATCAAACCATCAATTAATTTCACTGGATGTCCACATCCCGACCCCACCCCCAGCCCAGAAAACCACAGTGAAAAATTTCTCAAAAGCAAACTTCTCACTTCTCAAAACTGAAGTGGAATCCTTCAAGGCCCCAGGGCCAGTGGAAACTACAGCCCAAACTGCAGAATCCTATATAAATGCATTCTACGGACATCTCCAGGAATGCATGGATCATGCTATCCCAAACAAAACCAAGACCCAATCATCCAAAGGCAGGCATCCAGTCTGGTGGACCCCTGCCATAAATAAACTGTACAACAGAAGGAGGAAGCTACTACATGATAGAGCAAAATCCCTAATAGGGAAGGCATCTCTGATCAGTACTAGCAAAAAATTACAATCCCTCATAAAATCCTCCAAGGCCAGCTTTGAGAGAAAAATTGCACAGGACACCAAAGACAACCATAAGGCTTTTTTCAGTTATGTTAGAAACCTGGGATGCAACTCCCAGACTTGTTCTGAGTTGATTATAAACGACAAAAAATACACTGAACCCACAGACATTGCCAATATCCTGGCAGACAGGTTCAGTGCAAACTTCTCCACCCCCCCCCCCCAAAAGAGCAAGTATCTATCCCGGCAGAGGGCTGCCTCCCAAACATCTCAGATGCTCAGGTGAAGGCTGCCCTCTCCAAAGCAAAAAACACTGCTTCCATGGGACCAGATGGCATCCCAGGTTGCGTCCTACATGAACTACAAGAGGAACTAATCCCTCAAATAAAACAGCTATACAATCTCAGCCTCACTACAGGATATGTGCCCACAGAATGGCGTACAGTAACAGTGGTCCCACTCCACAAAGGTGGAGCGTCTACGGACCCTGGAAACTTTCGCCCCATAAGCCTGACTAGCTTAGTCTGCAAGGCTATGGAGAGGATCATCATGGAGCTCATAAACAAAGACATTGGGGACCTACAGACACTAGATCCTACCCAGATCGGCTTTGTCAAGGGTAGATCCTGCCTTTTGAACCTGGTTGACTTCTTTGAAACAGTCACCAAAGCTATAGATGAAGGAAAGGTAGTCCACACAGCTTATCTGGACCTTGCAAAGGCATTTGACACAATACCCCACTCGGGCATCATAGATAAGCTATCCAGCTTAAATATAAACCCCTATGTCACAAGATGGGTCGCAAACTGGCTCAAAGACAGAACCCACAGAGTAAGAGTTGCTGGAGCCATGTCAGACTCGAAACCGGTCACAAGTGGCATCCCACAGGGTTCTGTCCTGGGACCACTCTTGTTCGGTATATACTTTTCTGAGGTACAGGCAAACGTGGGAGGACTATGGCTCACCAAGTTCGCAGACGACTGCAAACTGGGCGCAATAATCAACTCTCCAGCTGACACAAACATCCTTCAAAAAGGTCTCACAGAGACAGATAACTGGTGACAGCACCATGGTTTAAAGCTAAATGCCAAAAAATGTATAGTCATACCCTTTGGCAAAAACAATGTGCCCATAAATTACCACATAGGCGGAAACCCATTAAGTACAGAGAAAGTTATTAGGGACATGGGGACCCAAGTTGATAGCAATCTCTCCTTTGAAAACCACATTGCCAAAGTGGTTAGAAAGACCTTCTACATAGCCTACCTCATCACGAAGAGTTTCACATCTAGATCAAGAGAGGTAATCGTGCCCCTTTATTCATCCCTCATCAAGCCCATCATAGAATACGATGCCCCTTTTGGGATGTACCTTACCCGACACCTGCAGCAATTAGAAAGACCCCAAAAGTATCTCACCAAGAGGATCAAGGGTCTCAAACAGATGCCATATGCTGCTTGGTTAAAAAAACTCCAGCTCTACTCAGTTGCATACCACCTACTTCGAGGCGTTCTATGCCTGACATACAAAGCTATGTCAAATCCAGAATTAATGGACATGCTCCACCTCAGTAAATCTAAATCCCTTAGAGCCACACGCTCGAGGGACTTGAACCTCAGCACAGAAATAAATAGAACTTGCTGGAGGGACAGGTTCATAACCCAGAGGCTCCCTTCGTTCTGGAATAGAATTCCAGTTCATGTGAGGCAGAGCACCTCACTGAATCTCTTCAAGAAGAATCTCGATAAGTGGATGGGGGATCGTAGTTTTGTCCCAGGGATTACTCCAGTGTCACTAGTAGACAGAGGCACAGTAAACTAAACCTTAAAAAGGGCACAGTATACTCAAATCAAGGGGTGGCGTAAGCCATACACAATCGGGCTATGCTTATAATTGCCCCAGGGCAGATAGCCTAGTATGAATCTATGAACCTATGAATATCTGTAAACATGTGCAAGTATTTGGTTTCTGAAGTATTAAATATATATGGAAATATTGTTTGCTTATGTAATTACCAGCAAATAACTAGCAATATCACAGATATTGTGTAATTGGTCTACTTCAAAAGAATGAAAACCCACTTACCCAAATCTCTAAAATACCTAGATGACTTTGCCAAAACCACAGTTTAATGAACACGCTGAACACTGGAAAGGTACTGTGGGATATAAACCACTTTGCCACCATGGTGAACTTTGCCCCTTTCCCCACTGTAGTGAAATCTCGGAGTTGGCATATTTATTTAGAGGTGTTGGAGGCACAGCCCCCACATGGGGGGGGGTGGGTGTGATTTGCTTCGGTGTGTATTTTTTGTATGGATGGATGAATGATTAGTTTCCCTGAGTTCATTATTAGTGTTCAAAGTATTCGATACACTCTGGTTTTGGTGAAGTCACCCCAGTCTTTAGAGATTTGGCTAAGTGGGTTTTCATTCTTTTGAAGTAGACCGAGTGTGATATATATATATATATATATATATATATATATATATATATATATATACGGATATTGACAACTGATTTGACTTTAGTGATCTCTCTCTCTCTCTCTCTCTCTCTCTCTTTCTCTCTCACTCTCTCTTTCACTGTCTATGGCAATGGTTAGTATGTTTCAGCTTTCTAAAGCTTCAAAACCTTTACCCGTATTGCACTACTGTTTTTTCCTAACTTTTGTAGCATATGGGAGAAGCAAAATCTCCCTTTACTTCAAATAATTATAATCATGTCTTTGTGGCTATAACTCAGGATGTTTTGTTTGCTCAACATGGATGCCAAGGTTTACTTCTCAAGATTCACTCATAAATTTCTTGATATAAATATATTAAGCACATATCACCCTGATTATGACCGGAGTCCCATCCATAATCTTCTATATTAATTATGGAATGCACATAAAAAGATACCTGTCTATTCTTTAACCTTTTCTTCATGCATATATTTCAGTTAGGTTAGCCTGCGAGGACAAGGTAAAAGTTAAATAAAATTAAATAAAACTAAATTCTGGGTTCATTAATAAGTTATATTTGTTAATTTTAATTTGTGCTATTTATTTTTTATCATAACATGTTCAGTATATTTAATTTCTTTCTAATGTATTTAGTTATTGATTTATGTGCCAGTTAGGATCAGGACCAAAATTAAGTTTTATTCTATTGAGCGGCAGAGTTTATTTTTATTTATTTAAAGTTTATTGCCATTACATTTGTTTGATTACGGAAGGAAACAATTAGCCCATGTAGTCTTCCAGAATTATGTTTGTTATTTTAGTTTATTGTTATTATATTTTATTGCAGAAGGAGGCAATTAGCCTATAGTTTCAGGATTTCCCTTTTGCTTCTGTAGTCTATCTCTCTGAAGACGCATCATGGAATTCCACTTTCTGCTGCCGCAGTTATATTCCTCTCTCAATGGTTCTAAAATGAGAAAGAAAAAAAAAAGAAAGAAAAATGAAAAATAGACATACCATGCTGACCTTTTGACATACAACACTAGAACACAGAGATAATATGATATTTTTTAATTGATCGTCCTAATTTTTTATAACAGTTAGTCAAGCTTTCTTCCTAGCTAGGAGTTATTCATCAGGAGTTGATCCCAACCATTGGCTTCTATGTTACCAACCTATGTTGCTCAATCTAAATGTATCACATAGCCTCTGCACTGAATGTTTTCTGTTTGTGGTGGTCAGACCATGTGTAATAAATACCCAAGGCAGCATTCCTTCTGTATTACACGAGATACATCAAAAGCAAACACATAAAAATTACTACACGCAGAAGTAACCCATTTGGCACTCTTCCAGTTACTTTCCTTATTGTTTTATCTTCCCTTATTTTTGACACTACAACCTTCTACTTTATATGCTAAAACCACGCTTCAAACTACTATCCTCAGTGTTGAGCCTAATGCCTGCCCCTACAGTTTTCCTTACAGCTCTCTATTTGGGATCAAGTCAAATGCCTTATATTTAGGTAAACCTCACTTGCTGATATTCCATTGCTACAGTTACCTGTTGTACAGTCATATGACTATACCAGATTAGACAGACAGTTCCACCTGGCAACAAACCCTTGTCAGTTGTTGTCCTAAAGACTTTTGTGCTTTATGGAAGATGCATTAAAATGTAGATTTTGGAGCAAAGGCTACAGAGACACTATGCTTCCTAAAGCTAAAACTGGCAAAACAAACAGATTTACTAGTTGTAGAACCTAACCCTTAGCTATAGAAAAGATTAGCATCTATGAGGGTTCATTACTACATATGGGACCGATTTATTTAGAGCCACTCAAGCAATGAACAAGTATTGTAATATCTGATTACAGAGCAACCATTTATGGCAGGTTTTACTTACCACTTCAAAAGAAATGTTTAAACCTCATTTCAGTGGCTATAAAGGAAGAGGCCTGACATCTGACAGTACATCAGAGAAAGAAATGAATGGCCCAGTAAGTTTTCCTTGTGAGAACTGCAGACATTGCCATATGCAAACTGAAAGATTTTTTGTCATTTAACATACCGATAAAATATTTACCATCAGATAATTTACTACTTGTTGAATGGAATACATTATTTACATAGTCATACATAGCTGCCATGCTTTTGAATGGATAAAACTTATAGACCAGTCAGGATGTGTATTATAGAGCATTTAAATGAAATTAGACATACATGAGACTTAGTGCATAGTATGTTTCTATATTATACAAAAGGAACTGCATTAAAATTACAGTTTGTTTTTATCCCTAGGAATATGATGAAAGAATAGTAAATGGTTTAGCAGAGGGTATAGTGAAAAAGTAATCAGTGAAATTTTAACTATTTTAACAGAAAATATGAAACTACAATATGTCTTATTCTGTAGTAGGAAGAAATAAAAATATACAGTACAACAGAATGAAAACCAAAACTGTACTGTGTGTAACCTTTAAATGAGATGTGGAAGCCATTAAAATGTTATTAATTGGAAACTAAAAATTCTTGTTAGGTAGCAGAAAAATCTGAAATTTGATTGGAAGTTATTACTTTGAATATAGAAGAACCCAGAATGTAAATTATACACTAGAAGATTGAACCATACAAAATTATGAGAAAATAGCAAAGAAGAGCACATTGTCTTATACGTTTTGTGCTGCATGCAAATACATTAATTACATTTGTTTATCCAGTTTTGAGAAAGAAGCACAATTTGTCTTGTTAATAATAATGTGTAATACTCCAAATGGAGTTTATACAAAACACTTAGCTTGTAAAGAATGTAAAGATTTTAATTGAAGGTAACACTGTTTTAAATGTAACAGTGTGGAAGATTTAGTTGCAGATGTAACAGGACTTTTGTTTCTTTGCAGGTGCTTATCCAAGACTAAATGAAGTTGTCAGAGTAAAACTGTTATTAAAGAAGACATGTCTGAAATATCAAAAAGGATTTTATAAACTGCATTTTGTTAGATTCTGAGTTACTTAGGAACTGTACTTCTAAGCTGCCACTTCTTAGATAAT
This sequence comes from Protopterus annectens, assembly GCF_019279795.1. Lineage (NCBI taxonomy): Eukaryota > Metazoa > Chordata > Ceratodontiformes > Protopteridae > Protopterus > Protopterus annectens. The sequence goes on from NC_056735.1 coordinate 563,924,482, forward strand.
AAGGTCTGCCACAAGCCTGTTTCAGGAGAGGCGAATGCAAGTATGAATATGTTGTACACATAAAATATTGAAAACTCAGTATTCACTTCATACAGGTTCAAGCTAAATGCAGAAGGGTAATAGTAATGCAGATGTGCATTTTTTTTGTAAATCATTAGTAAAAGCATAATTTATTTATTTAATTTATTTTACATTTGTTGACCGGGATAGTCCGACTGGATGCATGTCCATTTTCAGCGGAGGCCCGGGAAGAAAAGCTCCATGGAATAACAATTCATCATAACATGTCACATATTACAAATAACAAATAAATATATTATTTACAGAGATTAGATGGGCAGACAATACAAAATACATATAGAATATTTTCAGTGATTAGAAGAGCAAACATTATAACAAATTGTGAGAATCGAATAAAATTACATATATACCAGATATAATATACCTAACCAAATCATGAATACTTCAAGTGTGCTTGTCTGCTTGTATTTGAGTACCTGAAGTTGGACTGCTTCTAGATACAAATCAAATCGTATTGCAAATTTCCAGATAGGATAAACAAGAATAAAATATTGTAACTATATAGAAGCATAAACATGATAAACCAGTTTAGAAGGCACTACAAATGATAATAAAATGACTTTGGGATGATGTCAAGATATTTACATTAAGAAAAATCTTATATGGTTAAAATTCCAGTGTCACCCGCTTGCTTCATAGGAAAGACAGAGTTTGCTTAAGGTGCCCTATAAATCTGTTCATTTTAATAAGATCTTTGAATTTATAGAAGTTCCATGAATGCTAACATTGCTTTATGAAGGAGTTCCAGGTTGTTTGTGTGATGTCTGTTCCATTAGCTCAATGCTTCACAGTGTGTATGTGGAAGTCCAAAATACTTTTTTGTTGTTTTGTTTTGTTTTGTTGTGGTTTGAGGGAGGATCATGATGACAGAACCTGAAAAGGTATACATTGAGTTAAATATTTCCTTGCATTGATTGGTTAAGTATCTGAAGAATATGTTATATATAGTAAATGGTGTTAGTGAGTTTTTATGTATCCTGAAGAAGAGAGCGGTACAAAAAAGTTTACTGTCTGCACATAATTTGTGAAATAAAGATAACACTTATTATCAAAACTTTATTTTATGGATTCATTTATTTTAATAGCTGTTTTTTGTGGGCTTATTTCAGGTTTCAGCATTTCAGTGCTATTATTATTTAAGCTCATACAATCTTGTGAAGTATAAATACTGGGCCTTTGTGTCCTTCACATCTAAAATAGACATGTTTATGGACTAATCATGACCTTAGTACACGCATGCATTTTCTTCCATGGATTATTTGAGAATGAAATATCATAGAAGAGTATGATGCCTTCCTGTACTTTATTTTCCAACACCATAAAGCTTCCACAAAACCTAAGGAGCAAATTATAGTTTTGCTATGAGCAGTTAACACCCAAAGACCTAACTGTTCAGTTAGAAGTGATCTAAACAATATCTCCCTAAACATTTTCTACATAATAGTCAATATTTTTTTATGTCAGCAAGCTCCTCTGTAGCCTCTGTGAGGATTTCATCCATATTACCCCATTTACTCTGTTATACTAAACCCATAGTCTCACTGTGGTTTAACTTTGAAATATTGAACTACCACTCAAATCTGTGTCAAGTAAAATAAGAACACTTTTGCAGGCACATGTATCCCCACCCCACCCCCCCACACACATTTATTTATATATATATATATATATATATATATATATATATATATATATATATATATATATATATATATATATATATATATATATATATATATATATATATATATATATATATATATCCTGACTCCATAGTAGCGTAACAAAGTCACCTGCAATACAGTGCAAGCAGAGATTCTCTGCAAGACACATTACACTACAGCAGTGGCAGGGAGCTCTCAAAGCAATGACTAGAAAGAAATAAACTGAAAGAGCCAACACATTGGCCATAAAGTGAAATCTCCCAGTCTCAGCATTAAAAAAGCAACCACAGTAAGGGAATCATATCACCAGGGGAAACAGAACTGGGGAAACACCGTACAAAAAAATTACAAGAAAGAACCCAAGAAATATTTGCTGTTGCTACACACAGTTGAAAGATTGCAGTGATCTCTTTCATCCATTTCTTGATGCAGGCCTAATCTTCAAATATCTCATGTCATACACACTTTCTATACATAAGCCCACAGTTAAACAGGAGGTTGAACAGTTCACCATATATCTGTCTTTTGGAAGCTAATGATCAGATCATGGCAGGTGTTAATAAATCTGATTGCAGTCCAGAAGATCAATCATGGGAAGAAAAAGGCATCAAACATCAGAAGTCATTTACAAATGTACAGAATCATTGTATCACGTGTTTTTAAACTGCAGTGTATACACAGATTTTAGTGTTCCCTCAAACTGGGTTAAAAAAGAGACTATCATTCTAATGCTTCTTACCCCTGTCATCAGCAAAATACATCTGCTGGTAGTTGGTTGTAAAAGGAAAAACTTCAAAGATCAATACACGTTAGGTTCAAGCAAGGCACACTTTATTACTTGCAGCAAGGAGACAAAGCATGTAGGTACAAGGTTTGTCTGGCTGTCTAGTGGTCAGTATATTATTCTTATACAGTTCTCTTCATGTCACATAGAAAATGTTACTAATTTACTGCTGACATAGTTGGACACAGCTTTCTGTATGTTACACAGAAAATGTTACCAGGCTTATTGTTGACATGGTCAGATTATTGCTGTCTTACAAAAACATTTGAGAAAAGCAACCTGGCCTTGGGTTTATTTTAGTCCACCTTGTCTCTTCAATTCTTTCATTGTACAGTTCTAATGCATGTGATACATGTTGTCTAGATTCAATGTACATTTCTAGCTTTGGTGCAAGTAGTGCTGACTATAGTTTAAGCTTTGAAACATCTATGGTTTTCTTTATCAAGACTTCTAGCAGCTGCACATTTTCTCATGGCATAAGCAGAAATAGAATGTCTCTTATTAAGCTCCTGGTAGCTGCACATATTTTTCATTGCATAAGCAGAAAAAAGTGTATTTTATTAAGTTTCTAATAGCTGTGCAGATTCATGCAGTATGAACAGAATACATGTATTAACCCTTTTAAGCCTTTAATGTACTAAGCATGCACATTGCTATTATGCATTTTCCTATCATTTCCCCCCTTTTTAATACTTTTATTCTACTTTCAAAACAAGCACAAACATTTTTTTCTTCCCTTAAGCTCTTCCTACTCAGGATTTGCAGTTAAGAGAGTCATTTAGTTTAAACCCATGAAAGCATTTTCAGTTTTTCAGTAACTCTTCGAGTTCGGCATCTTGGTATAAGGTTTCCGAAACTGAAATGTCTACAACATTTTTGATTAGTCCTTTTATGCAGGGGATGCAGCAGCACCCACGCACCATCAGTAGAGCTATCCCTACACAGATGGCAATCAGAATGTTCATCAAGATACTGGCCCGCCCCCAAACAATTTCTGGAAAAAGTCCGTCAATTAATTTGGTCCTGGTTTGGTCATGGCCGACACCTGCTGGATTACCTCAAGATGGTTGTCTATCTCGTGTTTGTGGTCAGGAGTATACGAACAGCACACCTCCTGGATTAAAGCGCATGTACCTCCTCTCACCACTAGGGTGAAGTCAAGAGCCATGCGATTTTGAAGTACCACTGTTCTCATGGCAGTCAGTTCATCGGTTACCAACTCTAGGGCAGAAAAGGTTGCATTACTCATTATTTCGAGAAGCTTAGACAATTTTCTCAGTTCCCAGATTGATTTTGTTGCTCCTTATGCTGGTAATACGCCTGCCCATGATATGATAGTATCACTCAGATCCATGTGTGATAGTCCTTTGTTATTTCCAGGGCCTAAGTCATGATGGTATTTCCAGGGTGCATTGATTTGTCCCACTGGATTGACAGGTTTCTTGATTTCTCGGACATTCCGAATCTTCCCTTGAGGTAAAACTGTCGTGTGTCGTATGGCCGGAACCAGGTATCCCAAAAAAAAATTGCCAGACCAATTCTCGGGTAGCCATTTATATGCTTTTCTTTCGCATACAAAGTAACATTCTTCCATAGTAGTAACTTTACTATACCCTTGCTCTGCATGAAACATTGTTCTGTTGATTATAGACAGTTGTTTGTAGAGATCAGCATTAAATTTTACTTCCTCAATTGTCCTATGCATCAGTTTAACAAATGAATCATAGCTCATGTTGCAATAGAATCTGATGTTATTGTATTTAGTGTAGCATCCGTAGGGAACAGTTACATTGCAATAGCTCCAACCCACCTTGACTGCATCATTCTTATAAAAACACACAGTTCCTTTCTGTCAAATAGACAAGTGCAATGCTACCTTATCTTTTGATGTGACATCTGATGTATCATGAATTAAGTTTTCCCAGGTCTTGTTACCCCTAGGGGAACTGCAGTTAACAGTAGCCCCCCCATATGCTGTTGGTAAAGCTGTGCAAATCCATCAATTCAAAACATTGAAGGTTTCATCATACACATATTTAATTGCCTGGTAAGTATTAAAGTTCGGGTGCCACTCAGCATGCTTATTTAGTTCTACTTGTATGGCTGAGAAAAGAAATGGCCACAATAAAAAGATTATTGTCACCAGTACAGTCAACAGGATTGTCATGTAATATTTTTGTGGAAACGGTTGTTCTGCATTTCCATTTTCTCTGGTTCTTCCAAGTAGGTGTATATGGATCTTACTGTTTTCTGTGATCTTATTTTGGACACGTGATCTTACTCTCTGCCCTAATAGGACCTTCAGCACTGATGGTTTCTTCACTGGGTTTGAGACAGATCAGTCCTATTGATCTGACCCCCCTTTGTAGCCAGACTTTGTGCCTAGGGTCCCGAAGGAGAGGTAAGATCTTTGTCTAATTCAAAGTTTTTTACCAGCTTGCAGTGCGTCAGGTGTATCCACGAAGCTCTTTCTGCTATTTTGACTGCAGTAGGTGTCAAAAGAAGCACCTGATAGGGACCTTCCCACCTTGGCGATGCCCAGTTCTTTCGCTTCACAATTTTAATCCATACCCAGTCTCCTGGCGTCACTGCCACTTCCGATGTTTCGGTTTGTTTTTTTATCTAAAACAGAATTTGACTGCAACAGATGTTTAGAACTCAACAATTTTTTCATATATTCAGCTAGTGTAAAATCGGCTTCCTGGTCTGATAACATAGGAAGTTTCCACTGGGGTGTATAAAAAGCTCTTCCAAACAGTTTTTCAAAATGAGTCAATCCTTTTGCTGTAGGGACAGTTCTCATGCTCAACAGTGCCAGGGTAAACAGTACAACCAAGTTTTTCCTGTCTCAGCTATTAATTTTCTCAATTTGCTTTTTAATATACCATTATGTCTTTCAACCAGCCCTGCAGACTGTGGATGGTATGCACAATGATTTTTTTAAAGAAATACCAAAATGCTTACTTAACTGCTGTATAGTTTGATTTACAAAATGTGCACCATTGTCAATGTAGATTCTTTTCGGAATGCCAAACCTAGGAATAATTTCCTTGACAAGTCCTTTTGCCACTGTAGCTGCATCTGGATTTTTGGATGGAAAGGCTTCCACCCACCTGGAAAACATATCTATAATGACAAGACAATACTTTTTGTTTTCACATTTGTTCAATTCAGTGAAATCCATACAGATAGTGTGAAACGGATATGGTGGTGTGGAGAAACTCCCTTGCTTGGGCTTTATTGCCCCCTGTGCATTATGTTTGTTACAAATCAGACACATCAAACAACATTTTTTAGAGTAGTCTGTAAATCCGTACGTAGTGAACACTTGGTTCACCAGCTGTACCATCCCCCCTGTTGAGACATGGCATTGTCCATGGCTCAACAATGCTGCATAGCGAAACAAATTAGAGGGTAGTATTGGTTTTCTTTCTTTAGAGATGTACAGCCCCTTTTTGAGGATCGCTCCTCGTTTTATCCATCGCTGTTTTTCAGCTTGTGTAGTGAGTGTCTGCATTGTTTTTAACATGTCTAGATCTAAGGTTTCAGATGGTTGCAATTCCTTATTTAAAAGAAATACTTCTGTGGCCGCTTGTTTTGCAGCAGTATCAGCTCTTGCATTACCTTTTGAAATCCTATCCTGTTGCTTGTTGTGAGTTGTACATTTGCAAATGGCCACTTTCTGAGGTAACTGAATAGATTCTGAAAGATCTAAAATAAACTGTGCATGATTTATAGGTTTGCCAGTAGATGTTATCATTCCCCGGTTTTTTCACTGTTGTGCAAACACATGTACATTGGAAAAAGTGTACTGGCTGAAAGTAAAAATGTTTACACATTTACCCTTTGCTAGGGTACATGCCCATGTCAGGGCAATCAATTCTGCTGCCTGTGCAGATAAATAGTGCGGTAAAGATTTTGCTTCTACAATCTCAGTATCAGAGACTACTGCATATCCTACTAGGTTTTTTCCTGTAGGACTCCTTTTGCATGAGCCATCCACGTAATATGTCACCTCAGCATTGTCCAAGAGGACGTCCGTGAGATCTTTTCTAGGTAGGGTTTTTTGCTCAATTACCTGCAGGCAGCGGTGGGGTGTGCCATCTTCAGGGGTTGGGAGCAGCGTAGAAGGGTTCAAAGTTGTACATCATTCAATTGTCATATGAGGTTGGCTCAACAATATAGTCATGCAGGAAAGATGCCTAGCAGGGGAGAGATATGCCACTTTTTCTTGCAGTAAAATGATCGCGACTGCATGGGGCACTAACAAAGTGAGAGGGTGGAACAAGACTACTGAGGCTGAAGCCTGCACTGCCATTGCAGCTGCAACTACTGCTTGTACACAGTGGGGTAAGGATCGTGCCACTGGGTCCAGTTGTGATGAATAGTAAGCGATGGGGCGTTGCTTATCCCCATGCTGTTGTGTTAATACTGACATCATGAAACGCTGCTTGCAATCTACAGTCTGGAAAAAAACGTTTATGATAGTTTGGCAATCCCAGAACTAGTGAGGATGCTATTAACTGCTTTAGTTTACAAAAGGCAGACTCTGCCCGTGGTGTCCATTGTGACAAATCCTGTGCTGCCATAGGCGTCTTATATATAAGGTCAGTTAAGGGTGCAGATTCCAAAGCGTAGTTTGGAATCCAGCTTCGGCAAAAATTAGTTGTACCCAGGAAGGACATCATTTCCTTCTTGGTAGTGGGTTTTGGTGCTTGTAAAATTCCTACTTTTCTGTCCTCATCTAATGTTCTACCTTCCTTGGATATTACATATCCTAGGGATTTAACCTGTTTTTTCCAGAGCTGCAGTTTGTCTTTGCTTACTTTATGTCCCTCAGCAGCTAAAAATTGCAGAAGTGCTATGGTATCTTCCTTACAATCCTGCTGGGTGGGGGCAGCCAGAAACTGTCATCAACATAAAGTAAAACCTGGCTACCTCTTGTTGGGTTGAATCCTGCCAAGTTGCTTGTCATTTCTTGTGAGAATATTGTTGGACTTTCACAATATCCCTGTGGTAGGCACGTATATGTATATCTTTTTCCCTGAAATGTAAATGCAAATCAATACTGGCTATCAAGGTGTATCGGTTTTGAAAAGAATGCGTTGCTAATGTCTACCACAGAAAAATACTTTTGTTGAGGTTTTAAGTCATTCAACAGGGTGTATGGATCTGGCACTATGGGTGCCCTTGGTATTACCACGTCATTTACAGCTTGCAAATCCTGGACCATACGCCATTCTCCATTGGCTTTTTTAACTAGAAATAAGGGTGTGTTACATGGTGACTCGGGAGATTCTATTAGTATCCCTCCTTTAAGTAAGGATGCTTTAATAGGCTTTATCCCTGCCTCTGCATCTTTTCTTAAGGGATACTGTCTTTTTTGTGGTCTGAATACTGACTTTGGCATGATAGTGACGGGCCCCGCTGTACGAATGAGTCCTACATCTGATTCCCCTGTTGACCAGAGAGTCTCTGGTATACCTCGCAATGCATTTTCTTCCTCCTTTAATAGGAGTGTCCATCAGCTGTCCTTGCTAGATTGTAAGTGCACAGCTGGGTTGGTCTGAGTTATCCAATTCAATTTTTGTACTTGTATCCCCTGTCCTGACAATTCTAGTTCTGTCTGTTTCTCCCATCTCGTGGCTTTTTCTCCTAGGTCTGCCCATTTTATATTTTTGTTTTTAGTTAAACTAACATGTGGTAATCGATTAGATCTATAAAGTGCAAAAAACTCCTGGGGCAGTAAACAGCTGGCTACACTGTTCCCTTCTGTGTCCCAGTACAGGTTATGCAGCATCAATCTATTTGTATGATTCTTAAATAATTCTTTCTCATATTCCTCACCAGGTCCTGGTGTGTTACAAAAATACAGGGTACAGTGCAACAGGTGTTGCTTATCAGTGTCAAGGGAGGGAAACTTACTGATGGCTATGCTCATTAGTTTCTCAGTCACAGTCCCTGGACCAGTCGTAACCAAGTCCTGGCTATACCAGTAAAACATTTCACACTCTGATTGCACCACAAAGGTATTATTTTGTCGCTGTGCTTCCATACCCTGCATGGTTGGGACTACTGCTATACCAAATATCTGCATGAGGTCTCTGCCCAAGAGATTTACTGGGTATTTTTGCAGAAAATACAATTTTGCTTTTCTGTGTTAATCCTGAAAATGGATCAGTTATTGCAATGTTATGGGAGAGAGGGTCCCGATACAGCTGTCCATTAGCTGCTTTGACCAGTATGTAATCAGGTGACTCTATGTTTTCTGGTAGTTTGGAGGGGTATATCAGGGTCCGTGATGCCCCTGAATCACACAAAGATTTGACCTCCCTTCCTTCTACCAAGAGTGTAACTTCTGGTTTTGTGTCTGCTAAATAGAGCTCCAGGCTCAACAAAGCTAGATCTAATATTTAATTTTCTTCATTGTCACTGACTTCCTGCACTTCCTCTAGTCCTTCTTTCACATTCTCATTTTTCCTTTCTTTACTAGCCCCTTCTGGTGATTCTTGACTATCATATAGTCAGTCCTCACCCTCCTTGTCTTCCGTTGTTACCTTCTTGTTTTTCTTGCAATCCCTTGCCAAATGTCCCTTTTTACTGCATTTAAAACATTCTCCCCTTTTCTTTCGCCCTTCAAAGTCCTCTGATCGCTGATCAGATTGTTTGTTTCCCTGTGCATTTTTCTTGCCCTTTTTTCTGGACTGTACTACATAAACTTCTGCTCCATCTTCTACAGAAAATACTTGAGCTTTCTTTTTCTCTTTGCTATTAAAATGCCTTTCGGCATGCCTAGCATATTCAAGTAATGACTGTAACCTGCTTGTACGATGGTCTACCATGTGTTTTGTAATAAAACTGCTTATAGGCGCACTACTGCCTTTCAAAAATGCATTCTTTAACTGCTGTTCATATGGGGAATCTTGTGTTTGATCTTCAGGAACCTGCATTCTACAGTGGTTATTAAAACATTCTAACAATCTGGCATAGTACCTGTCAATTGTTTCACCTTCTTGTTGGATGCCTTGATTAATGCAAGTCCAGTCTGCCCTAGGTTTCCACTTTTCAGAGATACGGTCTGTAAGACCTTTTACTCTTGTGTCTAATTCTGTGCTGCTATGTGGGAGGGGTCTTCATGCAGCGTCATGAGGGTTCCAGTTGCCACAAATCATGTACCAATCTGGCCCTACAGTCTGTCTAACTACTTTTTCTACTTCTTCTCCGTTTAAGTTATAACTTAACCTCATTCCTTGTAAGTCTTCTGAGAATTTTCTAAAATTAATCTTCAGATGGGGAATTCTCTCAGTGGCTTTCCGGATATCTTCCGGAGTCCAACATCTATATACCAAGATAGTTGGGTCCTGATTGTCCTGACCTGCCTGAGGATTAATTACTTCTATAAGTGGGCATATTTCTTCTTCTTCTCCTATAGATCGTGAATTCTTAACTATTTGCCATAACTCAATACCTTCTTCTGAATTACTTGCCTTTGTTCGGGACCTGGTCCTGATGGGATCTCTGATTTTAGTTAGTTTTAGTTTTATAATACCTCTATCTTCAGTGACCACAGGATATAGTGGGGGTGGACTAACCTGTTCACTCGCTTCATATTCTGGTAAGGGAGGCGGAGGTGCTGATGCTATTACTAAGTTATTATCCTCCTTATCTAAAAACATTGCTTTTGAATCTTTGTTCCTTTGGTCCCTACGGTTTACTTCCTCCAGCCACCTGTGTGCTTGAGGAATTCCTAACCGCCGTTGCTTTTTTACCTGACACTTCGAATCGTTTTTGAGTTATTTGATAAGTTTGATAAGCGAGGATTTTTCTAATTTTCCATCAAATTCATATTTATTAACCCATTTTGAAAAATATTTAATATTATTGGCACGTTGTGACTGCATATATTTTGCGTCTTCCATTAACGGCGGGTTCGGGGGTGTTTTTGTGCAATTATTACCCATTTTATTTTACCTTTGATTGTTACGTAACTTCTCTTAATTTTAACGTGTACCATGGATTTTGTTATAGTCTCTTCAGAATGACTGCCTACTTATTTTGTTTCCCCTGATCTATGACAAGACAGTATTCTTTTTTTATCCCTGACTGTAAGAAAAATACAATCTGATAAAAAACAATACACATCTAGTCCCTGATCTGAAACAGAAAAAAGAATAAAGTAGATTCACCTTACCTGAGCCCACGTGATTGATTACCAATTCGCGGAGACCCGTCCTTCAGTCACAGATCAGAAAGTGGCTGGCCTCTTTTGATGGCAATTCAGTCGGAGAACTTTATATATAAGAAGAACCAATTTGGTTTCTTCCCCATATGGTTTCAGCCACCTGGCCATCTGATCCGAGGTGAAGAGAGGGTTCCTGCTCGAGGGACCAATCTGTAAAAGGAAAAACTTCAAAGATCAATACACGTTAGGTTCAAGCAAGGCACCCTTTATTACTTGCAGCAAGGAGACAAAGCATGTAGTTACAAGGTTTGTCTGGCTGTCTGGTGGTCAGTATGTTATTCATATACAGTTCTCTTCATGTCACATAGAAAATGTTACTAATTTACTGCTGACGTAGTTGTACACAGCTTTCTGTATGTTACACAGAAAATGTTACCAGGCTTATTGCTGACATGGTCAGATTATTGCTGTCTTGCAAAAACATTTGAGAAAAACAACCTGGCCTTGGGTTTATTTTAGTCCACCTTGTCTCTTCAATTCTTCCATTGTACAGTTCTCATGCATGCGATACATTTTGTCTAGATTCAATGTACATTTCTAGCTTTGGTGCAAGTAGTGCTGACTATAGTTTAAGCTTTGAAACATCTATTGTTTTCTTTATCAAGACTTCTAGCAGCTGCACATTTTCTCATGTCATAAGCAGAAATAGAATGTCTCTTATTAAGCTCCTGGTAGCTGCACATATTTTTCATTGCATAAGCAGAATAAAGTGTCTTTTATTAAGTTTCTAATAGCTGTGCAGATTCATGCAGTATGAACAGAATAAATGTATTAACCCTTTTAAGCCTTTAATGTACTAAGCATGCACATTGCTATTATGCATTTTCCTATCATTTCCCCCCTTTTTAATACTTTTATTCTACTTTCAAAACAAGCATAAACATTTTTTTCTTCCCTTAACCTCTTCCTACTCAGGATTTGCAGTTAAGAGAGTCATTTAGTTTAAACCCATGAAAGCATTTTCAGTTTTTCAGTAACTCTTCGAGTTTGGCATCTTGGTATAAGGTTTCCGAAACTGAAATGTCTACAAAATTTTTGATTAGTCCTCTTATACAGGGGATGCAGCAGCACCCACGCACTATCAGTAGAGCTATCCCTACACAGATGGCAATCAGAATGTTCATCAAGATACTGGCCCGCCCCCAAACAATTTCTGGAAAAAGTCCGTAAATGGATTTGGTCCTGGTTTGGTCATGGCCGACACCTGCTGGATTACCTCAAGATGGTTGTCTATCTCGTGTTTGTGGTCAGGAGTATACGAACAGCACACCTCCTGGATTAAAGCGCATGTACCTCCTCTCGCCACTAGGGTGAAGTCAAGAGCCATGCGATTTTAAAGTACCACTGTTCTCATGGCAGTCAGTTCATCGGTTACCAACTCTAGGGCAGAAAAGGTTGCATTACTCATTATTTCGAGAAGCTTAGACAATTTTCTCAGTTCCCAGATTGATTTTGTTGCTCCTTATGCTGGTAATACGCCTGCCCATGATATGACAGTATCACTCAGATCCATGTGTGATAGTCCTTTGTTATTTCCAGGGCCTAAGTCATGACGGTATTTCCAGGGTGCATTGATTTGTCCAACTGGATTGACAGGCTTCTTGATTTCTCGGACATTCTGAATCTTCCCTTGAGGTAAAACTGTCGTGTGTCATATGGCTGGAACCAGGTATCCCAAAAAAAAATTGCCAGACCAATTCTCGGGTAGCCATTTATATGCTTTTCTTTCGCATATAAAGTAACATTCCTCCACTTTAGTAGTAACTTTACTATACCCTTGCTCTGCATGAAACATTTTTCTGTTGATTATAGACAGTTGTTTGTAGAGATCAGCATTAAATTTTACTTCCTCAATTGTCCTATGCATCAGTTTAACAAATGAATCATAGCTCGTGTTGCAATAGAATCTGATGTTATTGTATTTAGTATAGCATCCATAGGGAACAGTTACATTGCAATAGCTCCAACCCACCTTGACTGTATCATTCTTATAAAAACACACAGTTTCTTTCTGTCAAATAGACAAGTGCAATGCTACCTTATCTTTTGAAGTGACATCTGAAATATCATGAATTAAGTTTTCCCAGGTCTTGTTACCCCTAGGGGAACTGCAGTTAACAGTAGCCCCCCATATGCTGTTGGTAAAGCTGTGCAAATACAGCAATTCAAAACATTGAAGGTTTCATCATACACATATTTAATTGCCTGGTAAGTATTAAAGTTCGGGTGCCACTCAGCATGCTTATTTAGTTCTACTTGTGTGGCTGAGAAAAGAAATGGCCACAATAAAAAGATTATTGTCAACAGTACAGTCAACAGGATTGTCATGTAATATTTTTGTGGAAACGGTTGTTCTGCATTTCCGTTTTCTCCGGTTCTTCCAAGTAGGTGTATTTGGATCTTACTGGATTCTGTCATCTTATTTTGGACACGTGATCTTACTCTCTTCCCTAATAGGACCTTCAGCACCGATGGTTTCTTCACTGGGTTTGAGACGGATCAGTCCTATTGATCTGACCCCCCTTTGTAGCCAGTCCTGATGGAGAGGTAAGATATTTGTCTAATTCAAAGTTCTTTACCAGCTTGCAGTGCTCAGGTGTATCCACAAAGCTCATTCTGCTATTTTGACTGCAGTAGGTGTCAAAAGAAACACCTGGTAGGGACCTTCCAACCTTGGCGATGCCCAGTTCTTTTGTTTCACGATTTTAATCCATACCCAGTCTCCTGGCGTCACTGCCACTTCCGATGTTTCGGTTTGATTTTTTATGTAAAACAGAATTTGACTGCAACAGATGTTTAGAACTCAACAATTTTTTCATATATTCAGCTAGTGTAAAATCGGCTTCCTGGTCTGATGACATGGGAAGTTTCCACTGGCGTGTATAATAAGCTCTTCCAAACAGTTTTTCAAAATGAGTCAATCCTTTTGCTGTAGGGACAGTTCTCATGCTCAGCAGTGCCAGGGGTAAACAGTACAACCAAGTTTTTCCTGTCTCAGCTATTAATTTTCTCAATTTGCTTTTTAATATACCATTATGTCTTTCAACCAGCCCTGCAGACTGTGGATGGTATGCACAATGATTTTTTTAAAGAAATACCAAAATGCTTACTTAACTGCTGTATAGTTTGATTTACAAAATGTGTACCATTGTCAATGTAGATTCTTTCCGGAATGCCAAACCTAGGAATAATTTCCTTGACAAGTACTTTTGCCACTGTAGCTGCATCTGGATTTTTGGTTGGAAAGGCTTCCACCCACCTGGAAAACATATCTATAATGACAAGACAATACTTTTTGTTTTCACATTTGTTCAATTCTATGAAATCCATACAGATAGTGTGAAACGGATATGGTGGTGTGGGGAAACTCCCTTGCTTGGGCTTTATCGCCCCCTGTGCATGTTTGTTACAAATCTGACACATCAAACAAAATTTTTTAGAGTAGTTTGTAAATCTGTACGTTGTGAACATTCACCAGCTGTACCATCCCCGCTGTTGAGACATGGCATTGCCCATGGCTCAACAATGCTGCATAGCGAAACAAATTAGAGGGTAGTATTGGTTTTCTTTCTTTAGAGATGTACAGCCCCTTTTTGAGGATCGCTCCTCGTTTTATCCATCGCTGTTTTTCAGCTTGTGTAGTAAGTGTCTGCATTGTTTTTAACATGTCTAGATCTAAGGTTTCAGATGGTTGCAATTCCTTATTTAAAAGAAATACTCCTGTGGCCGCTTGTTTTACAGCTGTATCAGCTCTCGCATTACCTTTTGAAATCCTATCCTGTTGCTTGTTGTGAGCTGTACATTTGCAAATGGCCACTTTCTGAGGTAACTGAATAGATTCTAAAAGATCTAAAATAAACTGTGCATGATTTATAGGTTTGCCAGTAGATGTTATCGTTCCCCGTTTTTTTCACTGTTGTGCAAACACATGTACAGTGGAAAAAGTGTACTGGCTGTCAGTAAAAATGTTTACACATTTACCCTTTGCTAGGGTACATGCCCGTGCCAGGGCAATCAATTCTGCTGCCTGTGCAGATAAATAGTGTGGTAAAGATTTTGCTTCTACAATCTCAGTATCAGAGACTACTGCATATCCTACTAGGTTTTTTCCTGTAGGACCCCTTTTGCATGAGCCTTCCACGTAATATGTCACCTCAGCATTGTCCAAGAGGACGTCCGTGAGATCATTTCTAGGTAGGGTCTTTTGCTCAATTACCTGCAGGCAGCGGTGGGGTGTGCCATCTGCAGGGGTTGGGAGCAGCGTAGAAGTGTTCATAGTTGTACATCATTCAATTGTCATATGAGGTTGGCTCAACAATATAGTCATTCAGGAAAGATGCCTAGCAGGGGAGAGATATGCCACTTTTTCTTGCAGTAAAATGATCGCGACTGCATGGGGCACTCTCAAAGTGAGAGGGTGGAACAAGACTACTGAGGCTGAAGCCTGCACTGCCATTGCAGCTGCAACCACTGCTTGTACACAGTGGAGTAAGGATCATGCCACTGGGTCCAGTTGTGATGAATAGTAAGCGATGGGGCATTGCTTATCCCCATGCTGTTGTGTTAATACTGACGTCATGAAACCCTGCTTGCAATCTACAGTCTGGAAAAAAATGTTTATGATAGTTTGGCAATCTCAGAACTAGTGAGGACACTATTAACTGCTTTAGTTTACAAAAGGCAGACTCTGCCTGTGGTGTCCATTGTGACAAATCCTGTGCTGCCATAGGCTTCGTATATATAAGGTCAGTTAAGGGTTCAGATTCCAAAGTGTAGTTTGGAATCCAGCTTCGGCAAAAATTAGTTGTACCCAGGAAGGACATCATTTCCTCCTTGGTAGTGGGTTTTGGTGCTTGTAAAATTCCTACTTTTCTGTCCTCATCTAATGTTCTACCTTCCTTGGATATTACATATCCTAGGGATTTAACCTGTTTTTTCCAGAGCTGCAGTTTGTCTTTGCTTACCTTATGTCCCTCAGCAGATAAAGATTGCAGAAGTGCTATGGTATCTTCCTTACAATCCTGCTGGGTGGGGGCCGCCAGAAAATGTCATCAACATAAAGTAAAACCTGGCTACCTCTTGGTGGGTTGAATCCTGCCAAGTTGCTTGTCATTTCTTGTGAGAATATTGTTGGACTTTCACAATATCCCTGTGGTAGGCATGTATATGTATATCTTTTTCCCTGAAATGTAAATGCAAACCAATACTAGCTATCAAGGTGTATCGGTTTTGAAAAGAATGCATTGCTAATGTCTACCACAGAAAAATACTTTTGTTGAGGTTTTAAGTCATTCAACAGGGTGTGTGGATCTGGCACTATGGGTGCCCTTGGTATTACTGCGTCATTTACAGCTTGCAAATCCTGGACCATACGCCATTCTCCATTGGCTTTTTTAACTAGAAATAAGGGTGTGTTACATGGTGACTCGGGAGATTCAATTAGTATCCCTCCTTTAAGTAAGGATGCTTTAATAGGCTTTATCCCTGCCTCTGCATCTTTTCTTAAGGGATACTGTCTTTTTTGTGGTCTGAATACTGACTTTGGCATGATAGTGACTGGCCCTGCTGTACGAATGAGTCCTACATCTGATTCCTCTGTTGACCAGAGAGTCTCTGGTATACCTCGCAAGGCGTTTTCTTCCTCCTTTAATAGGAGTGTCCATCAGCTGTCCTTGCTAGATTGTAAGTGCACAGCTGGGTTGGTCTGAGTTATCCAATTCAATTTTTGTACTTGTATCCCCTGTCCTGACAATTCTAGTTCTGTCTGTTTCTCCCATCTCGTGGCTTTTTCTCCTAGGTCTGCCCATTTTATATTTTTGTTTTTAGTTAAACTAACATGTGGTAATCGATTAGATCTATAAAGTGCAAAAAACTCCTGGGGCAGTAAACAGCTGGCTACACTGTTCCCTTCTGTGTCCCAGTACAGGTTATGCAGCATCAATCTATTTGTATGATTCTTAAATAATTCTTTCTCATATTCCTCACCAGGTCCTGGTGTGTTACAAAAATACAGGGTACAGTGCAACAGGTGTTGCGTGTCAATGTCAAGGGAGGGAAACTTACTGATGGCTATGCTCATTAGTTTTCAGTCACAGTCCCTGGACCAGTCGTAAGCAAGTCCTGGCTATACCAGTAAAACATTTGACCCTCTGATTGCACCACAAAGGTATTATTTTGTCGCTGTGCTTCCATACCCTGCATGGTTGGGACTACTGCTATACCAAATATCTGCATGAGGTCTCTGCCCAAGAGATTTACTGGGCATTTTGCAGAAACTACAATTTTGCTTTTCTGTGTTAATCCTGAAACTGGATCAGTTATTGCAATGTTATGGGAGAGAGGCTCCCGATACAGCTGTCCATTAGCTGCTTTGACCAGTATGTAATCAGGTGACTCTATGTTTTCTGGTAGTTTGGAGGGGTGTATCAGGCTCCGTGATGCCCCTGAATCACACAAAGATTTGACCTCCCTTCCTTCTACCAAGAGTGTAACTTCTGGTTTTGTGTCTGCTAAATAGAGCTCCAGGCTCAACAAAGCTAGATCTAATATTTAATTTTCTTCATTGTCACTAACTTCCTGCACTTCCTCTAGTCCTTCTTTCGCATTCTCATTTGTCCTTTCTTTACTAGCCCCTTCTGGTGATTCTTGACTATCATATAGTCAGTCCTCACCCTCCTTGTCTTCCTTTGTTACCTTCTTGTTTTTCTTGCAATCCCTTGCCAAATGTCCCTTTTTACTGCATTTAAAACATTCTCCCCTTTTCTTTCGCCCTTCAAAGTCCTCTGATCACTGATCAGATTGTTTGTTTCCCTGTGCATTTTTCTTGCCCTTTTTTCTGGACTGTACTACATAAACTTCTGCTCCATCTTCTACAGAAAATACTTGAGCTTTCTTTTTCTCTTTGCTATTAAAATGCCTTTTGGCATGCCTAGCATATTCAATTAATGACTGTAACCTGCTTGTACGATGGTCTACCATGTGTTTTGTAATAAAACTGCTTATAGGCGCACTACTGCCTTTCAAAAATGCATTCTTTAACTGCTGTTCATATGGGGAATCTTGCGTTTGATCTTCAGGAACCTGCATTCTACAGTGGTTATTAAAACATTCTAACAATCTGGCATAGTACCGGTCAATTGTTTCACCTTCTTGTTGGATGCATTGATTAATGCAAGTCCAGTCTGCCCTAGGTTTCCATTTTTCAGAGATGCGGTCTGTAAGACCTTTTACTCTTGTGTCTAATTCTGTGCTGCTATGTGGGAGGGGTCTTTGTGCAGCGTCATGAGGGTTCCAGTTGCCACAAATCATGTACCAATCTGGTCCTACAGTTTGTCTAACTACTTTTTCTACTTCTTCTCCGTTTAAGTTATAACTTAACCTCATTCCTTGTAAGTCTTCTGAGAATTTTCTAAAATTAATCTTCGGATGGGGAATTCTCTCAGTGGCTTTCCGGATATCTTCCGGAGTCCAACGTCTATATACCAAGATAGTTGGGTCCTGATTGTCCTGACCTGCCTGAGGATTAGGTACTTCTATAAGTGGGCATATTTCTTCTTCTTCTCCTATAGATTGTGAATTCTTAACTATTTGCAATAACTCAATACCTTCTTCTGAATTACTTGCCTTTGTTCGGGACCTGGTCCCGATGGGATCTCTGATTTTAGTTAGTTTTAGTTTTATAATACCTCTATCTTCAGTGACCACAGGATATAGTGGGGGTGGACTAACCTGTTCACTTGCTTCATATTCTGGTAAGGGAGGCGGAGGTGCTGATGCTATTACTAAGTTATTATCCTCCTTATCTAAAAACATTGCTTTTGAATCTTTGTTCCTTTGGTCCCTACGGTTTACTTCCTCCAGCCACCTTTGTGCTTGAGGAATTCCTAACCGCCGTTGCTTTTTTACCTGACACTTGGAATTGTTTGTGAGTTGTTTGATAAGTTTGATAAGCGAGGAATTTTCTAATTTTCCGTCGAATTCATATTTATTAACCCATTTTGAAAAATATTTAATATTATCGGCACGTTGTGACTGCATATATTTTGTGTCTTCCATTAACGGCGGGTTCTGGGGTGTTTTTTGCAATTATTACCAATTTTATCTTACCTTTGATTGTTACGTAACTTCTCTTAATTTTAACGTGCACCATGGATTTTGTTATAGTCTCTTCAGAATGACTGCCTACTTATTTTGTTTCCCCTGATCTATGACAAGACAGTATTCTTTTTTTATCCCTGACTGTAAGAAAAATACAATCTGATAAAAAACAATACACATCTAGTCCCTGATCTGAAACAGAAAATAGAATAAAGTAGATTCACCTTACCTGAGCCCACGTGATTGATTACTGATTCGCGGAGACCCGTCCTTCAGTCACAGATCAGAAAGTGGCTGGCCTCTTTTGATGACAATTCAGTCGGAGGACTTTCCATATAAGAAGAACCAATTTGGTTTTTTCCCCATATGGTTTCAGCCACCTGGCCATCTGATCTGAGGTGAAGAGAGGGTTCCTGCTTGAGGGACCAATCTGTAAAAGGAAAAACTTCAAAGATCAATACACGTTAGGTTCAAGCAAGGCACCCTTTATTACTTGCAGCAAGGAGACAAAGCATGTAGTTACAAGGTTTGTCTGGCTGTCTGGTGGTCAGTATGTTATTCTTATACAGTTCTCTTCATGTCACATAGAAAATGTTACTAATTTACTGCTGACGTAGTTGTACACAGCTTTCTGTATGTTACACAGAAAATGTTACCAGGCTTATTGCTGACATGGTCAGATTATTGCTGTCTTGCAAAAACATTTGAGAAAAACAACCTGGCTTTGGATTTATTTTAGTCCACCTTGTCTCTTCAATTCTTCCATTGTACAGTTCTAATGCATGCGATACATTTTGTCTAGATTCAAGGTACATTTCTAGTTTTGGTACAAGTAGTGCTGACTATAGTTTAAGCTTTCAAACATCTATTGTTTTCTTTATCAAGACTTCTAGCAGCTGCACATTTTCTCATGGCATAAGCAGAAATAGAATGTCTTTTATTAAGTTTCCGGTAGCTGCACATATTTTTCATTGCATAAGCAGAATAAAGTGTCTTTTATTACGTTTCTAATAGCTGTGCAGATTCATGCAGTATAAACAGAATAAATGTATTAACCCTTTTAAGTCTTTAATGTACTAAGTATGCACATTGCTATTATGCATTTTCCTAACATTGGTTAATTGGGTGACATTCCAGAATACCAGTGAACTGGTCTGTGGATATTTACAGATGACAGTAAAACAAAACAATTATATGTGAGAGAATATTTTCAGCTAAACTACATTAGCAGCATATTGCATTTTTTGTTCAGCTGAGGTATTCTTTACATTAGGTTCCTTAATTGTGACACTAATATAAATACAAAGCACAGGAATTAAGTTAGAACAGAATAAGAGCCCTGTGTGTGGTCTGCTGTTGTTGGTTTGAACTGGACAAAGAGCACACACAACTAACCCTACAGGCATGATTAACCACATATCACAGTCAGTGCTGTAGGCATTATATGAGCAAGCAAGTTCAAATTCTATAACAACACATCTGAGGTGCATATTCAAACAGATTTCAAAATTGCAGTCGTGGGCCATACAGCAGGGCGTGCAATTCTAAAAGTTCATCTAAATGCTCAGAGACATTTGATTTCTCTCACAGAAATTCCTGGAAGTTGGAAACAATCCTAACATTTAACAGAAAATAAGCTGATGAAGCAATTCCAGAAATAAAAAATAAATAAATAAATAAGTGCCATTGGTATGGGGCATACTAAACTCCATGCAGTCCTTTCAGGGCATAAATAATATACTAGGGACTCAGGAGGTATGGTTGAAATTGATGAGGGAGTATAGAACTGCTCCAAAGGAAACAACTGCAGTTTATATGTGGGGGACAATAAGAAGGGTCTAAAAGTTGGAGAAAGGGAAAATACTTTTCCAAGTGATTTGCTAACATTCTAGTCTTTACATAGGAGGGAAATCACTGCACAATTTGGTTTACTAACCTTCAGATCTTGAAAGGCTTGACTTACAATGTTTATGAGCTCAACTCATTAAGGTTTCCCAAAGAATAAGCTATTACCTTTACTAGACACATGCTGAACATCTGAAAAAAGAGACTATGGGTGATTAAGTATTTATTGAGAGCATTTTGTTGATCAATAATATCAAGGCACTTTGTGCTAAAAGGTTAGCACTTTCAAAACATTCCAAAAAGATCATTACTGACAGAATTTGCTTGAAGAATATATGTCTCACTTTATAGAAATGATCAGATAACAATAGATAAAGTGAAGAAAGTGAAAGACCTGGACACCAATGTTATTAATTTAAGTAAAGGTTATTTAACCAATTATATTATTCTGTGCTGGTTCTGACAGCAGTTTATATAACAGTACAGTGCTGTGTTTAATGGATAAAAAGTGGTGTCACAGGCACTTCAGTTTTTGTAAGGACATCTGTTTGCCAACTGGTGTTAGTAATTAACATACTCAAACAGCAGTAACAAGTTGTGCCTGCTGTGCTATATTAGGGGCCTTATGGGAAGACAGAGTTTGTTTGCCTTTGTGAAACTAATCAATCTCCTTTCAGAAAGTTCATACATTGCTGTTAAGAGCATCAGCTTGGAGATATTGTGGAAGTCATACAAAGACATTAGTACATCATTATTTTCACAAGATATTTGATTAATTATCAGGAGTGGTAGTTATAGATAGAGAGATATTTGTTAACTTTGCATTACATCAAAGCTTACTGAGATAATCTACTTGAGCAATTATTTTTTTTGAGGAAAATAAGTCAAGAATAAACTTAAAAAAGTATATATTTGTGTGTGTGTGTGTGTGTGTGTGTGTGTGTGTGTGTGTGTGTGTGTGTGTGTGTGTGTGTGTGTGTGTGTGTACACATCTGTGCCATGCAATCATTCCCTTACTATTCAGTGTAAAAGTATTGTTTGCTACATAAATCACACTGAGGCATGAAATAATGGAAGAGGAAAATAGAGACAAAGAGATACTGTGGTCCTACAAATATACAAAGATGGTGAATCATTAAAAAAAGAAAGAAAGGAAAAGAAAACCTCAAATGATGCAGAAAATATGCAGACTAAGATACAAGCTCTCCAAATGCCTTTGTGTGTGTGTGTGTGTGTGTGTGTGTGTGTGTGTGTGTGTGTGTGTGTGTGTGTGTGTGTGTGTGTGTGTGTGTGTGTGTGTGTGTGTGTGTGTACGTGTGTGTGTGCCCATGTGCAAAAAAAAAATCAAAACTGTAACACACACAAAAAAAAAAACTTAAACCAGATCAGTACATTTTTCATTTACTGATTTGCTGATAACATTTTTTGCAAGGGGCAGATATGATGTTATCCCATACTAACTGAAAGCAATATACTAGTAAACATGCATTTAATACCACAAAGTTGGAAGTGCAAAAATATTTTTATTCTCTGATATTATATCAAAAATTACCATTACATGTCTATGTTCAGACCTCTGGAGACAAGAGTTTTATATTTAGAATCAAATAGACCTCTAAAGCATTGAAAGCCTATCACCATCTCTTGGTAAATGCACTAATGCCAAAACGAAATATTTAAATCACTCAAACTCATGATATTTAGACTAGCCCGGTCAACAAATGTAAAATAAATAAATAAATAAATGTATCTAATCATAGGCAACTATATTTATGGATTTTGCTTTGAACTTATTATTTTTTACTGTATAAAGTTTGCTGTGCTGGAGCTTTTCTCCCCGGGCCTCTACTGAAAATGGATTTTATTCCAGTTAGACTAGCCCGGTAAACAAATGTAAAATAAATAAAAATAAATAAAAAATAAAAAATATTCATGTGAGTATGTTACCATTGGATTAGCAAGTTTCTTTTTCTTTGCATCTGGTGCATGTTCTAAGTCCTTTTTAAATGTCTTCATCTTCCTATCATCTCTCCACCTGGCAATTAAAGTTATTTTCACACACTACTATATCTAACAAAATAAAAATTCCTTCATTTAGCAAATTTTGGCACTGCTCATCATCACTTTTATCACAAAGCAAATATGCATATATTGCACCCCAAACATACAAACATGCCTATTCTAGCAGTGAGTATTTTTAAGGGGCACTTTGCAAGTCAACGCTGTTGTCTTTTCCCAGTTAGGGGTCGCCACAGCGGAACGCCGGTCCGCTAATGATTGGCAGTAGATTTTCACGAACGCCGAGGTGCCAGCTCGACATTCAACTTTCAACAAAGGCACGCCCATTTACACATGTCTTTCGAACACGCCCACCCAACCGTGGGGAGGACATGCAGACTCCACACAGAAGGCACTCCCTGCACTCCAGCCGAGAATTGAACAGGAGAACCTCTTACTGTGAGGCAACAATGCTACCGCTGCACCACCGGTGCAAGTCAACAATTCTCCCAAATTTAAGAGCTTTCTGTAAGAAAAATTATCTCTACTAGGTAAAATGCATTTTAAGATATTTATTATGTCTCAAAATTTTCTATTTTTGTATAACTTGTATAAGAACTTTCAAAAAACGTTTATTCTTAATCAAACAAAGCAACTGCCTCGATTAATTTAATCTTTGCCTGTTGTTTGTCCTCAATTAACTCCCATAGTTTTTGGTCCTTCATTTCCAACTTATTCTCGATTTTTCTGGTCATCTCTCAAGCGCCCTTCCTTTTCTCCAATATTTTCAACTGAAATACTGGAAAATGTTTCACAGGTGCAATCTCTCTGTGGTCTTTATTACCAGAGGAGTGAGAAGCCGAATCTCCTTCTGTTTCACAGCTCAGTTTTTGTTGGATAAACTTTTGTATTTCCTCCTTAGCATGCACTTCATCAAAAATTGATTTTGTCCCTCCAGGGAAGAATACCTTGAAGACAGCTGGATACAGCAGTTTGAATCTTACACCTGGGTTTTAGAATTCTCTGAACAGAGAGATGCACTTACTTCTCTTTTGCCTGGTGCAAAATGAGTAATCAGTGGTCCTTGATTAAAAAAATATATATATTTCTAGTCTTCTTTTATACAGGCAGTATAACCACTTTCAATTAATATTTTTTCAATCTGAGACCCTAAATCTACTGATGCATCTCTGCCTGGAGAAGTATACTTTAATCAATTCACATAGAAACATGGATTTAATCAACTGTGGGGGACAGGCACTTTTAGCATGCAAACAAAAAAAAGCCTTATCTGCAATTTCCCTACTGTATAATCTAGCTTGACTTGTATCACTTGCATTTCTTTTTAATGAAATGTCTAAAAAACTAACTTTAGAATCTGTAACTGCTCACATAAATTTTACACCCCAACAATTTTCCTTTAACATGTAAACAATTTATGCTACCCTTACAATGAAGTAGAAGGTCATCAATGTATCCTAAGATTGTTCATAAATTATTTCCTAAACATGAACCTTCTATAAAACTGTGCCATGAGTATGTTCATATATGATGGGGCAAAAGGTGCTCCCATTGGAATCTCTTGCTTT
The DNA here is from genome assembly GCF_019279795.1 of Protopterus annectens. NCBI lineage: Eukaryota > Metazoa > Chordata > Ceratodontiformes > Protopteridae > Protopterus > Protopterus annectens. The sequence continues at coordinate 563,948,782 of NC_056735.1, forward strand.
TGAAGCAAACTTTTGATGCCATAAGCAAGCAAGTTGTGTGACAAAAAAGACAAAATAAAAAAAATATATATGTCCCTTAGCTTAATAGTGTGCCACATCTTTTATTCCAATTTTATGCAGGATTGTAGAGTAAAGGTCCTTCGCATCGACCTTATGTTTCTGTATACATGGATGTGCATGCATGCAAATCCCAAAATGTAAAAATATTTATAATTAAGGTTAGTTTATTATTTATTATTTAATTTATTTAGGTTAGTTTACTGATAAACATTTTGCATGGGGCAGGGATGATCTTTTCTACACCCTCTGTCAGCAGAGTTGTACCCCACACCTCTGCTACCTATATTTGCTATCTCCAAGATGATTGCTCTTTGGAGTAAAGGACATAGTGTGAGGATATTGCAACATTGGACTTTGCATATATTCCCAACTTTAAAATAGCAGTATCACAGTTCTTAGGTTTACAATTACATGTAATTTTTACAAGGAGTGTGTGTGTGTGTGTGTGTGTGTGTGTGTGTGTGTGTGCGCGCGCGCGCGCGCTCGCGCAAGTGTGTGCAGGGTGTATATGTACACACCACAGTTATCATCTTTATGATACTGATGTATTTTTCTTTTACTAAACCGTAGCTAATCATCAGAGAGCAAAACAGAGGATGTTACCTCCCAGTACAGGAGTTTCTTGAATGCATGGGAGAGAACTAAGTGAAGGACCACCAGAATACTCCAAAGAAAGAGGAAAAGAAGACACAGACTGAGACATTCTCAAGTGTCTTTGCCTGTGATTCATAAGTTTAGAAAATTAGTGTGTCAGAAGGCACTATGATAAAACTCCGTGATTTACAACTCATTATGCAAATAAAGAACAGCACAGGATGTGCATCAAATGTATGAATTACATAGAACAAACAGGAGTTATGATGCAAGGAGTGATGCTGCAAGCAGTCAATCTGGGTGTACAATAAATCTCTACGAAATTAAAGAAAATCTACTCTAATTGTCACTTGAGTACATAGACTTATGGTATTTTGAGAACTTAATTCATTATATCATTTACTATGCTGGCACATAAAATAATCAGTATCCCATTACTTCAACTGTTCAGCCCTTGTAATGGTGAAACAACCAAATGGAATGGTGGATGTCATGCTTCTACAGCCCTCACTCATGCCACATGTTAATGAGCAAAAGATAAATCAACAGATTTGATGTTTCATGTTCCACACCTTTGAAATAAAGTTGTCGTCTACCTGCAATAATGAGAATATGATTAAGTGAGAAGCAATGACATTCTCGGAGACAGCAAAGTTACTGCAAGCCACACATGTCCTCGATGTTCAAGCCATTACTTGACAAGAAGCAAAAGTTATCAAGCTCTTACAGGGAAATTAATGACTTGTGGAGCCCTCAGAGATAGTCATAATACTTTGTGCATACTTGGATTCAGAGATGGCTGGAGTGCATCATCATATGAATAGCTTCCCCCAGCCATGCTCAACAATTAACCCCTGATCTTCTACTGGCAAGACAGAGGGCCCATTAAACTTTAAAACTGCTGTCTAAATCTTATAAACTTCACTAACTTTAAGGTACTGAACTTTGCCAATATTCCCAAGCTGGTTGCAGTTATCTGTCAAAAATAAATAAATAGATAAATAAAATAAATCTTTCAGTCTTGACTAGCTACGAAGTCTATCTATACTCAAATTACTCTATAGAAGAATGAAGTTACAACAAAGGCTCTTACCAAAATGCAGCAGCCATGCCGTACACATAGATTATTTATTCAGTCAAAATATGCTGTGACATTCTTACTAAAATGGTTGAATGCCTTTCAGCCATTTGCTTCTACAAAAACTACTTATCATTTTCTTGTATAGTCACAATATTCTAGAGAGTTCTACCACCAGTATGTTTATAGCCAATTACCCACAGAAAGAGCAAGCAGATACAGCAGGAGAGGGATCCAAGAAAATGACCCTTCTAGTAAATGAGTGGTAGTTCACAAACTACAACATGAACATTTTCTTAGCATACGTAGTGCAGAAAATAAAAGTTCAAATGCCAGAAATCCATCAAACCTGCCAGTAAGGGTACAAGTTAGGCATCGTTCTCAGGTTCCAATAAGCATTAATTAAAATGTATGTGCTGTTAGTGGTGGTTAAAAATAAAATGGAAACCAAGCAGGTGAACAACTTGTAGAGGTTTACTTTTCACCGTCCTATTGCAAGATTCCTGGGCAGAACCAAAAATATTTGGGGTACAAAGGCCCAAACTTAGGAACAGATTTTAAAAGGTGTTCTTATAAATATAAAAAGTTCACAGAATTACAGTTTTTGGTTTAGCTTGCATTTTCTGAGAGTATGAAGTATAAAACTCAAATATCTGTCATTTAGTGACTTCAGTCCTCAATTATTTGCCAGAAAACCACAAATTTTATAAGGAGCAGATCTAATATATGAGACAAAAATCTTCCTCAAGATTCAGCCAGCACTGCACAGTGTGCAGGAATAGTGCAAGAGCTGCTGCACAAAATATGGCTGACGAGCAATCCAGAAATGAGCTCCCGGAACGTGCATAAGTGCTTCAACACTATTCCTGCACGGACACAGCTGCTGTATGCTAATTACCCCATTTTCAGGTGAAAAACATGCAAATGGGGTGAATTAGCAATTCACGAAGCAGGCAGAAATGTATACGGCTACCAACCGAATACATTTCTGCAAATTATAAAATGGAGGCACGAAAGCTACAAAGAAAACATGTATTCAATGTAGGAGGCATGCCAATGGCCATATAGATGGCCATTGGCATAGTAAATAGTTGCAAAATTATAAAAATCTTTTATTTTTTTGGCCAATTTCAACCGTTTAAGCGTAGGGCACCGATGTGTAAACAGGATCAGCTCAAAAAAAAAAAAAAAGCTGGAAATAAGCTTTTAAACCAAAATCAGCATTCTGCCATAATAGTCAATGGCATGCAGAAGACAACAATACCATTGAATGGTGGTTGCTAAGGGGGGAAGGCTGAGTGTCAGTCTTGTAACCATGCATTAGCAGTCAGTTTTATGCAAATGAGAGTATTGATACTGTATCACAGATTTCCCCTCAATGTTAGCTAGCACCCAGCCATGTAAGTGCAGCAACACCATGGTGCAAGCCTAAAAGGTAGATGATCTCATAAAGGGGAGTGTCATGCATGCTGTAAGCTTACTGGAGCTGTGTGGCCCGTGGTTTCCCTTAGCTAAGCACAGCTAAGGAAGGGGGTGTGTCTGAGCTTTCTAGCAGTGTTTATGTTGTTTAAAGCAGTGTGCGTGTAAACAAACAAACAAAAAAAAAAAAACAGGAAATAGCAGCTCTGTTCACATCTGAGCACTGGGTATGAACGGCATTTCTCAGGGCTTAAACGGGAAGGCAATGGGAAGGGAAAACAGCAGTAGGAAGGCAATCAAGGAGAACTAGCATAACTGGCAGGTGAAATGTATCAGAATCAGCCAATTACACAGGCATCAGCCCAGCCCAGTCCAGCACACTATTATAAACTATGCAAACACCTTTCACTCTGTTTTTTTCCTGCAAACTCTACACCACCGGTGTACACAGATGGGGAAATTTTACCAGACAAAACTAACAAAATGATAGGAGATGCTTTCGCTCTCATACATCAATATATGGAAGAGGCTGAGGGTGGTGAGGATGAGAATGCTGACAACCAACCCACAGTGAGGAGAAGGAGAAAAGTGTAGAGACCCAGGGTAACCTACCCTGGGCTACACGAGCTGGAGATAGTTGAGCGCTATAGGGTGGACAGGGACATCCTACAGCAAATTGTTGAGCTGTGCTGGCCATGCCTCACACACAGAACCAACAGATTGGAACCCATCCCAGTGGATACCAAGGTATGTGTAGGCTTAAGAATACTAGCCACAGGTACCTTCCAAAGGCCAAATGGAGATATCATGGGGATCTCACAGGCATCAGCATCCAGGGTACTCCACTAGTTCCTGGATGCCATGTCAGCACACACCAATGAGCACATATATTTCCTCAACACCCGTGTGGCATTGACCAGCAATATGCATCTTTTCCACCAAATAGCAGAATACCCTGAGGTAGTGGGTGCTATAGACTGCACGCACATACACATCAAAGCACCACCTGATGAGAGGGGTAGGGTCTATATAAACTGCACCCCTCCATCAACTGCCAGGTCATGTGCGGTACCCAGGGCATTATAATGAATGTGTGTGTGTGCTGGCAGGCCTGGAAGCTATCACGACTCCCACATCTGGCATATGACACAGCTGTACCAGAGATTTGTCAATGGGGACATCCCATATTGCCACCCAGTGGGGGATGCTGGTTACGCACTGGAGCTGTGGCTGATGACACCCATCAGAAATGCACACACACCCAAACAATAACTCCATAATGAGGCACACACACAAATGAGAATCATAATAGAGTGTGTGTTTGGGATGCTCAAGTCACAGTTCCGGTGCCTGGACATATCTGGTGGAGCCTTGCAGTACTCTGCAGTTACATGTACACAAATTTTCATTGTATGTGCCATGCTACACAATATAATCCTGTGGAAACAGCTGCAGCAGGAACAGCATGGGGTAAGGTAGGGCCACACAGCCCCCACCATTGCCAAGGCCAGCACAGGCACAGAGTGACTCGGAGGAGACACAACCTGAGCCTGCCCATGTAGGCAAAATGAGGCATCCCCAGTATGCCCAGGCTTTGGCAAAGAGGCAACACATAGCACATACACTGACATGGTAGGAACCCAGGGAATGACACCTCTGTCTGACATGCACATACAGTAAAAGAGATGCCAAACATGACACTACCTGTGTTTTACCATGTATAGGGAGTGTATAATGTACATCCATCATAGTCAGCCATCCAGCAGCATCCTCAATACTGGCACAGACACAAGTAACTCACTCTTGCTATCAATTGCTGAATGAAGTACAATGTTCTGCCAGTTGTAGCTATGGTATGGATGTGAGCATGCAAGGGAATCGGGTGGCTGAATGGGATGGCAGCAGATACTGGACACCTATATGGGCAGCATGGAATCCATAACAAATACTGGTGTCAACAAAGTAGACAGTACTAGACAAGGTAACAAATCCCATTGCAGTACATGTGGTGGCCCAAATGTGTGTCCATAGGACACACACATGCATGTCAGTGAGGTTCATATACCCAAAAACAGCCTCAGCCAGCAGGACAGGTGTAGATGACCATAAAGAAAGGCTGTGCTAAGGCCTCCAATTAATGGCAATGGATAACAGTCCCCCTCCAGATCTACACAGACAGACTACAACAGGTCAGGCAGTTGTATGCTAGTTCTGCAGGGAATGAAGTCTGAAACTGAAATGTAGGTCAATAAAACCTAACATCTGTACTCTATTGATATGCCTCTAGTCTGCATGATAGGTCAGAATACAAAAAGAAATGGAAGCCAGCAGAGTACCTGAAATACCAGCAAATGTTTACAGTTGTCAGGTGTGCCCCACACAATCCTATGTAGAAATGCAGTAACATGTACGAGTGGGTTTAATAACAGTGTAGCACAGATTACCTGAGCTGGCCCAATTTACAGGATAGATTGTTGCATGTGTACAATTTGCAGGGCTCTGAGTGTTAGGTTGTTGTGTGTTGTACATTTTGTGGAAGTGGTCTGCATGTAGGCATGGAGGGTTGTGTCCTGGTTGCCCATGGCAATTACTGTTGTTGACAGGGCCATGTTCTGACAACTGCAGTGCCAACCACAATGTATCCCAGCAAAACCCAATTCAACAGTCATCCATACTCATTGTTCAGATGTCAGTATCTGTCACCATCTGAAAAATGTGCATGCCATGAATGTAGGCCCAAACATACACACAGTACACAGGTGGCAGTACCCTAAACAGAGTACATAATATTTAACTGTCAACTGCACACACCTTTGGAATAGTACATACAGGTTAGTAGCACATTAGTTGTCTGTGTAGTATGGAATACTGATGTATTCTGGCCAGTCACTAGCAGACCACAAAAGGCACAGTTATGAAGTAATGAGAGAATGCCTATGTCCCCGCACAAGGCAGCATAAGGGGAATGTATCAGGTATATCCATGAGTCAGCTGCAAGAAGCCTCCATATCACACATGCACTCAACTCACCCCACCTTCATCCACAGGTTTATCGCAGGTCATATCCCTGCTTTTGGGAATGAGTACAGCATGACCCCCACTTCTGTATGGGAATACCCACAGAATGCAGCATGCTGAAGAGGTGTCCTGTGAAGGTGTGTCCGTACCCTAGCTGTAAGCAGCACCCTGCCAGCATCCAGACCAATGGATTAATATAGACAGGAACAATTGCCATTAACACCTTGCACACTTACCCTGGCACCCCAGGGAAATCCAGTGGTTTGCAGCCTGGGATAGTAGGAGTGACAGAATGCACTGGCCTGCTACAGATGGCCTGCATCACAACTAAACCTCTGTCAAAGGCCTGTGCCTCATCTGTACTGCCAATCTAGGTTATCTCATGGGGTCCCAAATAATAGCAAAACACAGGCCACCGAACACAAATGCAAGGCCATGTCGACAAATTCCAGTAGCATGCCCACCATGTCCTACTGCATGAACTGTGGACCAACCCCTAAATAATGCTTGGATGAAGGGACAACTATAGGGTTACTTCACAGATATCACTCGCATAATGTTAGGAAGAGGATAGAATAACAGAGTAGGGGGGGTGTAGAAGCAATGACACCATGGAGTGTGTGAAGTCTGAAACTCTGATGTGTGTCCATACTAACTCTGCCTGCAAACCCAGTAATGGGTGGCTACAACCCGCTCATAAACCACAATGTGAAGGGGAACTGAGCAGATATATGAGCCCTGCCTCTGGGTAACCTAGGTGAATCTGTACAGCTGAGAGGTATGGCCACAGCAGGATATGGCCATTCTGTTATGTCGATAGATGTACAAGCAGGGGATCCTCAGACACCAAAGTGCCAAGGTGCTGGACTACTTACACAGATCCATCAGCAAGTGTCTGCAGCTACCCCTCAAGAAAGGCATGAGTGTACAAGAATATGTAGGCTGCAGACCACAATACTGGATACAGCTTCATTCATCTTGTATTTCTCCAGGAAATAACTGTGAGCAAATACGTATATCTGTTGGTAGTTAATGACATAATACATCACAGTGTAAAACAGTACATGTCTGAATATATCTGCTAACACCAACCATGTAACACAAGCAGCACAGACAGCAATAGGTACAGTATCCCACTATCTGTTGCCCATTGTGACTCCATATTGTCAACCTTTCTACAGATATCCTGCAGAAACAGGTTGCTAGCTCTAGGTGAAGAACACAAATTCCTGCACTGGAGTACAACCTACCTGAAATGGATTCACACACTCAATAGAGAAGGTTAAACTGGGCATGTTCCTACACTTAGAGAAATGAAGCCCATGTCTGACAACAACAGTGGACTATACATATGTCAGTCACAGATGTCTGTGCACACTCCACATTGTACACCATTCATGCTTTGCACACACATTGGATAGGAATACTCACACATATCTAAAGCCAACACACTATACTAGGTCAAACATAAACACAAACAAATGTGGGAATGAGAGAAGCAGACAGTGACAAAGAGACTGCCATCATAAGTCCTGTCCCACCCACCACACATCCAATTGGCCAATACCACATGATGTGCCGATGTCAATCACTGTAGATATTTGCTTTTGGTAGCCCTCAGCCCTATAGTGTCTGTGGTGCTTGTGATAACTGTGTAGCATGATAGTACAAATCAGTATTTATTTAGCATTTGTATACCCAGTCCTGTCAAATGTAAAGTTGTGCGTGACTGAATGTTGTGTGTGTGTTCCCAGAGGAATGGTTTATGGCCCATTCACACACACTGAACTTCCCATAACCCATGTTAGCACTCATGCTGATGTGGGTCACCTTGAAATAACCCTCTGGCCATTTATTAGTCCCATAATCTCCGTGGCACTTGTGATAACTGCGTAATGCTATCGTGTAACATACTAGTCAGGTAGGAGTTCTAATCCCAGATATGGAAACTGTGTGTGTGTGTGTGTGTGTGTGTGTGTGTGTGTGTGCGTGTGTGCGTGTGTGCGTGTGTGTGTGTGTGTGTGTGTGTGTGTGTGTGCGTGTGTGTCTGTGTGTGTCTAGAGGTGAATGATTTTGAGGCCATTCGCAGTCACTACATGGCCCATTGCCCCACTTTAGCAAGCCTGTTGATGTCAGTTAGCTTGAAATACCCCTTTGGAGAAAAGGCAACCCTGTAAGCTCCGTGGTGTGTGCCACAAATGTAGAACAATGTAGTAGCAGTAACTATACAGGTATGGGTTTAAATCTCATCTATGGCAAGTGTTTATGTGTGTACCTCAAAGATTTTGGCCCCATTCACGGCCAGTACACATCTCAGAGCCTGACTTTAGCAGTCCTGCAGATATCATCCACCTTACAAGTACCTGTTGCCAAGCCTAACCCATATCAGGTCGGTGGTGCATGTAGTAAGTGTGTGACAATAATGGTCTGTAAGGATTGTTAGATAGAGGTTTGAACCTTACCCCTAGTAAATGTGTGATTAGGGTAAAATTATTTTTGGGATCTGTCACCCACTACATCACCCAATGCCAGTATTTACAAGGGCTGGTGATGTTACTCACCTTAGACGTACCTTGGGACAACATCCATCCAATAAGCTCTGTGCCACGTGTGATAAATGCGGTACACTGCAGTAGCAATACATAGCTAGATAGGGGTCTGAATCTCAGTGCTGGCAAGTATGTGTGTGTGTGTGTGTGTGTGTGTGTGTGTGTGTGTGTGTGTGTGTGTGTGTGTGTGTGTGCGTGTGTGCGTGTGTGTGTGTGTGTGTGTGTGTGTGTGTGTGTGTGTGTGTGTGTGTGTGTGTGTGTGTAGATCAATGATTTTGAAGTTTTGATTTTGAATTTTCAATTAATTATTTAATCAGTCAATTGGTCATTATCTACTTCTTGTTTCAGGTAAAATCAATTTTTAAAAACTTTGTAAACACTGTCATAGAAAATAGTGTGTATGTGTACCCACACAAATTATATATACACACAGATTTGTGTGGGTACACATACACACTATTTCCTATGACAGTGTTTACAAAGTTTTTAAAATTTGATTTTACCTGAAACAAGAACTAGATAATGACCAATTGACTGATTAAATAATTAATTGATTAAATGTTTAATTACTAAAAGTATTTAAGGCATGTAACAACTAATAATAATGGATTCTGATGAAGTCTGGTAACTATAGAGGAAAGCACGCTCAATCCCAGTTCGTTGTATGTGTCTTTTGCTGTTTATTAAATTCATTGATTTTTTATCTACGAGTGGCTGATATTTTTGCAACAATATCTACTTTTGGTAATTCTGGCGAGCTGTAACATTCATTTATTACGGGAGTATACCCTTTATGGTAAAGCCGGCGGAGGTGTTCAATTTGTTTGCTTTTCCTACGTGAAGGAGTTGTGGTTGTGGTTATTAGGTATAGGTTCTAATCTTGATCCTGGAAATTGTGAGGATGTGTGTATTTCCCTGACAGAGTGTGTCTGTGTCTCCATTAGCACCTGCTTTTGTGAACATTCACATGTACTACACTTCCCTTATCCCTTCTTTAGCACTGTTGCTGATGCCACTCACCTTCAAAGATACCTTTGGACAGCTCTCCAGTATGTAATCTCTGTGGTGTGTGCAATAACTGCATAGCACTATAATAACAATGCAGTCAGTTATGGGTTTGAAACTCAGTATTGGTAAGTGTGTGTTTGTCATCAGTATCCTATTGTGGTGAGTGTGTACTGAAAGAATCCATTGCAGTGTGGGTTTTGCTACATCATTATATTGAGAACCTATATGTCCCATTGTCCACATTACAAGGCCAACCATTTTCAGACACTGTAGATGTTGTTGTAGACAATTCTCAGCCATGAATGTGTACAGCCATGTGCTATTACTATGTGACAGATTGGATTAGTAAACAATATAGGCAACTGTTATAATACCCAGATACCACTCTCCACCCACGATTTATACACAAACATGCTTGGCTCTTACTCCCTTACACCCTTCCTTTCTCAGTTTGTCTCTGTCTCTCTGTCTCTCTGTCTCTCTGTCTCTCTGTCTCTCTCTCTCTCTGTCTCCCTCTCTGGTGGATGTGGAAAAGTGCACCTGTTTGGCATAGGCAGCAGCTTGAGTTTTGTAAGGAATGCTCATGATCAGCTGATGGCCTGTGCAGGAATTTCAGTCCCCCATTTGCTAATTGCATGTGGAACAGCTGTGGTATCATTCCTATAGCCAATTGCATGGAAACACACTACTATAGCTAAGCCTGTACATGTGGGTGTTGGCCCTTTTTCTTCACTGTGAGCAGGACTTCATGTGGGTGTTTGACAAACAGCATCGCAGAGGGTAGTTAGAAATACCTCTTACAACATACATTGTGGAGACAGGCCAACAAACAAGAGGGGGATGTTCCAGACATGGGGAGAGAATGTAAGTATTGCTGTTCTACATTTGAAGTAATGTTGGTTTAACAATTTTTGTGAGGATATGGCTGTTCTACATGATTTAAAGTCTGGCATGACAGTGTTATGTGGTTGACAAAACTCTCACCTGTAGGGCTATCTGCAGACTGTCCAGAGTTTGGGGTCTTATATATGCTGTGTTACTCACACATTTCCTATCTTTAGATATGCAGTAGCATACTCTGATGATTGCAGTCAGTACATGGTGACATCCATGTGAGTTACTGACTACATATCCTTCAGAAGAGATATGTCACAACAAACCCTGTTACACCAGGAAATTTATCAGATTATCACAGCAATATGTCAATATTGGCACTGTGTTTGTGCCTCTGTCCCCCGAGTCTGTCACCCTTTGGCCATATGTCATGCAATAAGAGGTGCATATGTACAGTACATCATTATTTACTGACAACATACCTGATAACAAGCCAGAGCGATATCATAGTGCTAGACATGTTATGTATAGTAGGCCTCATATTTGAGGACAAAACCTGGACATTCTGTTGTAATGTGTACAGTAGTGAGGTCTGTGTACTTATGGTGATTGTTGACAGAGTGTGTATTATGAATATGCTACTTGGCCTGTGTACAACCTATGGTAGATGTCATTGTTCTTGGTCCTGTTCTATCTGATGATGCATGCTGCTGCAGTTTATGGTACCCTATCAGCGTACATGTTTGTTGGGCCAGACTGACACATGTCCAATATCAAGGTCAGGCATCAGACTACACCGTGTATTGGCCCAGTATATGTAAGGTTACTGTGTGATTGCCTCATATGAGGGTGGTGTTGTTCACACAGTACATATACTGTAATATTACTTAGGCTTACCACAATGTGACTGTGACTGTGCTCAGATTGGTTGTGGGTATGCACTTTCCCACTGGTGTCTGTTACTCTGTGCTGTTACATGCCTGTAGTGCCTGCTATATTTGCAAGTACATGTGTATTTCCCCATAGGAAACTTGGGTCAGTGTTGTGGCAGTTTGCCTGCAGTTTGCACAGTGCTTTGTAACATGCCTAGCAGTTCAGTGTATTTACCTAGTGTGATGCTATGTACAGATATTTGTCAGATGAACTGTTGTCTGGCCACCATAATTGTTGTCTATGTCCGAAAAAGCAGTGGAATGGTGTAAAGATGTATATTACTAAGTAGTGTGAAGTATGTGGTCTTGGGACTTCTGCTCCTCCAGTTAATATGTGTTAGCAGAGACAGGAGTGTGTGAATGCATCAACTGTGTGAGCTTATCTATTCCAGAATTTTTGTGATATCCACATTTACATGGCTGTAAACATCCACTTTGTCAGGATTGGTCCACACATCTTGCACTAAGGAGTTCTGTGAATACCTCTGCACTGACCAGATTGCGTCAGACTGTCCATGTTTAGTGGTCATATCTCTGCTGTATTCCACAGGATTATTACTGTGATTTGTGTGGTACTTCACTATGATGATCTTATGATCTCTGTCATTAAATGATGGAGTTCATGTCAGTATCACAATCGACTTCCCACACAACATGCCTGTTAACACAACCCCTGTTACTGTAGCAACATTCCACAGTTATGCCTGCAATACTTACATGACATCCCCTTGCAGTAAGAGGTTGTGACTATTGGTGCTGAGGTATGACTCTAGTACAATGTTATGGAGATATGTTTTATATATATATATATATATATATACATACATAGATACACACACATATATAAAAACAGAGGTGGCTAACTTCATGGCATCCATGCAAATGAAGAAAAGTTGCATGACTGTCAAATCATACACCAATGCACTGTACGAACACATACACAAATGCATACATCTCACCATACCCAATAGAACTAAGACTCTCTCCTCAAAAAAAAAAGGAAGCCAATCTGGTGGTTCCCTGCCATAATAAACTCTACAACAGAAGGAGGAAACTGATGTGGAATAAGGTGAAGTCCCAAGACTGGAAAAAAACCCTTATCAACCTCAACAAAAGGTTGTGATCCCTCATCAAATCATCTAAAGCTAGCTATGAAAATAGAATTGCAGCAGATAGAAAAGACAACCAAAAAAACTTATATAGTTATGTAAAGAATCTTCATAGCAATACCCAGATTTGCTCTGAGCTGCTGCTGCACAATGGTTCCTCCTATACCGAGCCAACAGATATTGCAAATATACTGGCAGACAGATTTAGTTCTAACTTTACCCCTCCCCTCCCCAAAAGGACATATCACAATACCAGTAAATTGCCAGGCACCCAGTATTACTGCTGCACAGGTTAAAACAGCACTGTCCAAGGTCAGGAATACAGATTCTATGGGACTTGACAGTATCCCTGGCTGTGCTCTACATGAACTACAGAGTGGAATGGCACCTCACCTGTGTGCCCTGTTCAATCACAGCCTCACCTCAGGCTTTGTCCCTACTGAATGGTGCACTGCTACACTCGTCCTTCTCCACAAAGAAAGAGTGATTACAGACCCCAGGAACTATCACCCCATTAGCCTGTTGAGTCTGATATGCAAAGCTATGGAACGCATCATCATGGACCTAATAAACAAGGATATAGGGAATCTCCAAACGCTAGTTCCTACACAGTTTGGTTTTATGAAGGGTAGATCATGCCTACTGAACTTGATTGACTTCTTTGAGTCAGTCACCAGAGCTGTGGATGAAGGTAAGGTGGCTCATACAGCCTACCTTGATCTGGCCAAGGCCTTTGATACCATTCCCTACTCAGGAATCATAGAAAAAACTTACTAAGTTAGGCATCAACCCCTATATCACTAGGTGGGTTGCAAAGTGGCTCACAGATAGAACCCACAGTGCGAAAGTAGCTGACTCCAAGTCAGACTTCTGACCAGTCACGAATGGAGTCCCACAGGGTTCAGTCCTGGGTCCTCTCCTGTTTGCTGTCTACTTCTCTGATTCCAGGCCAACACAAAGGGACTCTGGCTGATAAAGAATGCAGATGATTGCAAGTTGGGAGCTATTGTTAACTCTCCAAGTGATGTTGACATCCTACAGAAAGGCCTCAATGAGACCAACAACTGGTCTCAGAACCATGGCCTTAAGCTCAATGCCAAAAAATGTGCCTTCATCCCCTTTGGGAAAAACCTGGCTCCCTTGAGTTAACAAATTGATGGTAGTCCACTGAGCACAGAAGGCATTATAAGAGATCTGAGAACACAGGTTGACAGCAAACTCTCTTTTGACCAACACATTGTCACTGTGATCAGAATGTCCTTTGTGGCAATTCTCATTACTAAGGGTTTTGCATCCAGGAAGAAAGAGGTCATTGTCTACTTGTATTCTTCTCTCATTAGGCCAGTCAACGAGTACAATACCACATTTGACATGTACCTAACTAGACACCTGCAACAACTGGGGAGGCTGCAAAAGTACCTCACAAAGAGGTTCCTAGGCCTTAAGCAATTCTCCTATATGGACAGACTCAAAAAACTCCAGCTATTCTCTGTCTCATATCGCCTACTTAGAGGCGATCTCTGCCTGACTTACAAAGCCATGTCTGACCCAGCTCTAAAGAAATCCCAATCACTCCATACCACATGCTCTAGAGACCTCAACCTAATTACCACAATCAACAGACCATGCTGGGGGGACAGGCTCATAACCCAGAGACTGCCCATGCTATGGAATAGACTTCCCATACATGTCAAGCAGAGCACTTCACTGGCCCTATTCAAGAGAAATCTTGATGAGTGGATGGGAAATAGAAAATTCACCTCGGGGATCACTCCAGAGGCTCTACTTGACAGAGGCACTAGGAACTAAGGTTGGGTGGCACAATGGCAGCGTAATCCTATGGGCTAGGCTTGTAAAGGTTCCAGGGCCATTAGCCTAGTACACACCTATGAACCTATATATATATATATATATATATATATATATATATATATATATATATATATATATATATATATATATATATATATATATATATATATATATATATATATATATATATATATATATATATATATATATATATATATATATATATATATATATATATATATATATATATATATATATATATATATATATATATATATGTATACATATGTATACACACACACATACACACACACACACACACACACACACACACACACACACACACACACACACACACACACACACACACACACATACATATATATATATATATATATATATATATATATATATATATATAAATGTATATATACATATGAATTATAGATAAACTCACTAAACTAGGTATAAAACCCTATGTCATAAGATGGGTTGCCAAGTGGCTCACTGACAGAACCCACACTGTGAAAGTAGCAGACTCCAAATCCAACTTCAGAGCAGGGACAAGTGAAGTACCACAGGGTTCAGTCCTGGGTCCTCTCCTGTTTGGTAACTGCTTCTTTGAAGTACATGCTAACACAGAAGATCTTTGGCTAATGAAGTTCGCAGATGACTGCAAACTAGGAGCCATAATCAAAATGCCAAAAGAAGTGGACATCCTACAAAAGGGCCTCACTGAGACAGATGCCTGCTGTCAAAGCCATGGCCTCAAGCTCAATGTCAAAAAGTGTACTGTCATCCCTTTTGGTAAAAATTCTGTACCCATGAACTACCACATAGGCGGTAGTTTACTTAACACTGAAAGTGTGATAATAGACCTTGGGACACAGGTGGACAGTAGTCTCTCATTTGATAATCACATTGCCATAGTAGTCAGGGAATCCTTCTACGTGGCACACCTCATCACAAAAGGTTTCTCATCCAGGAAAAAAGAGGTCATTGTTCCCCTCTACTCATCACTCATTAGACCCATTATAGAGTACAATGCCCCTTTTGGTATGTACCTCACAAGACATCTACAACAACTGGAAAGGCTGCAGAAATACCTCACAAAAAGGATTACTGGCCTCAAACAGATACCGTATGCAGACTGTCTAAAAAAACTGCAGCTTTACTCCATCGCATATCACCTACTCAGAGGTAATCTCTGCCTAACACACAAATCTATGTCAAACCCAGTGCTTTTGGACATGTTCTACTTAAAGAAATCCCAATCCCTATGAGCTACATGCTCTAGGGATTTAAACCTTGTCACCACAATAAACAGAACATGGTGGAGGGATAGATTCCTGTCCCAGAGACTTCCCATACTCTGGAACAAACTTCCTATCTATATCAAACAGAGCTCCTCATTAACACTCTTCAAGAAAAATCTTGATGATTGGATGGGAGATAGGAAATTCAGCCCGGGGATCACTTTTGTGGCTCTGCTCGACAGTGGCACAGGAAAATCATTTTCTTGGGTGACGAAAGCCAGGGTACTTTTTGGCTAGGCTTATATAGGCCTTAGGACCAATACCCTAGTACCTACCTATGAACCTATATATATATATATATATATATATATATATATATATATATATATATATATATATATACATATATCAAACTATGTATATAAATATATATGTGTATGTATAGGTATACATATATCTACATATGTACATATATATCCACATCCTTGTTATGTGTAGACATAACTGTTGTATATACTAGATGTATCACACCATATTTATCTGATATGTGTATATTTAGATGTAACAACATACTTGATTCAACACTAATATCACTAACAAGTACTACACAATTGTAGAAGTCAAATCAGTTGTTCAATACTATTCAGTATGTGTACTGACAGATATATTAGAAAAAAACAATAATATTTTTTGCAGTTGTGATGGCTTAGTGGTTAACTGCTGTGACTATAATCTACAGGGTCCTGGATGCAAGACCTGCAAGGGCTTTTGTTGCTAGGCAGAACAAGGACTGTTGGATACAGAGTGGTTAGGGCAGTTTTGAGCAGCTTTTAGTGCGTTGCATGGGTTTGCCTAACGGTAAGTGCTGCTAACTTACATTTTAATGAAAAGCCGCTTACACCATGTAGGCTTCGCTTACCAGTGTGCAAATGTGCTTAGCATTTACATTTAAGCAATGCTTACACCTCATAAGCATAGCTCAGTCCTGGTAACCAGTGATCACATTCCAATCTGATGAAATAGCATGGTAATGGCATCTTTAATAAGTGTATTCAATTCTATGTACATAACATGCTTCCATGTGCTGTCATCACAGTAGCAAGGGGTGTGAGTATACTGTCTGAGACACCTGAGTATATATGGATAGTAAAACAATATTTTCCTTTTGTATGTGTTTCATACATGGGTAGTATCCCAGATTACATGCAGTCACACTTGCATGTATTGTATCATTGCATCACTACTGTTAACAGTGCTTTCCAAGTAAGAGTAGATTGCAGATTGTAGTACTGGAACCATACACCCCTGCATGCAAAGCTGGACTCTGAGTATTGACTATCATGTTCTTGGTGTGTGAGCTGTGTGTTATTAAGTACTTGCTACTGGATATTGATCTGATATGAGGATATTAACTGTATACTACTATGTGTATAGGACATGTCATTGAGGGCTGCTGTCATGTAGTAATGGCATGCCTATCAGTGTCAGCCATCTATCTGTCAAAACATTAATCCTAATGCATAACCTGTTGGCTAGCTGATTTCTGTCTGTCCTCTGTATAGATGTGCAGATATCAGGTATCCATACTGGCTGCTCACAGGCAATCTATGCTTGACTGACACTGACATGTCTGCCCAGCTGTGTTTTGAATGCCACAGATAGGAAACCCCACCCTGTATGCACCACATGCCATGGGTACCTCAACTAAACTACCACAGTCAACAGAACATGCTTGGGTATAGGTCTCCAACCAAGACACTGGCCATGTTATGTAATATATGTTGCTTAGATGTCAATTGGAGCACCTCGCTGGCCCTCTGCAAGAGACAACCAGGTGACTGGATGTTGAATTTTTCTGTTACCCTATGGATCACTCACATTGCATCAGTTGATAGATGGCCTGCTCACAAATGTCAGGTGGCATGATTCCACTGTACCCACATCCCCTACTCTTCTCATCTCTCCATGGACAATATCCTGGTACACACCTAGGAATACCTGCATCTATGGACCCCAGTACTGATAAATGTGTCAGTTTGCATTGCTGAGAATAACAGTGTCTGCAAGTTTGTAAACATGGAGTTGATAATACCCTGAGGACCTTCTCACACACTACACCCCCACTGCCATAGTTAGAAATGGCTGCTGCTGTAATGTACATTAAATGTACCTTGTTGCACTCTTCACCCCATGTGGCTACCTGGAGCTTGCAGTGCCAGCACAACACTGTTGTACAAATGGGTAGAGAAGTGTGGGTTACCCTCTGAGTCCTGGCAAGTGTGTGTGTATGTGTGCAAGTGTGTATATTTGTAGGATACAGCATTCTGAGGCCACATTCTCCAAACAAAATATACCTGGCCATACAGTATAAGGCATAGTGATGTTGCTGACCTTAAGAGAGCCATGACAAACCATCACCCTATCCCTGTGGCATGTGCAATAAATGCATATCCCTGTAGTAGCACTGATGAGATAGATAATGGGTTGTATTGCAGTCCTGGTCAATGTGTGATTGTCGGTATGCCTAAGTATCATCAAGGGTTTCAGTGAGTAAAATATCCAATGTGGGGTATTGGTGCTGGGTATATTGTCTTTACACAATAGTACTCCCAGTACATATCCGAGGTCCACTGTATGAGGACCACTGTCACCATCAAACATACAGGTAACTGAGTAAAGTATCTTTCCAATGATACATGTGCTGTGTGCAAATTATCTGTAAAAGAATGGACTCACTGACAAGGTAGTTAGCACTGATAAACCCAGGTCTCTCAGATTTGTCTATGACTGTTTTGTGTTTGTCAATGTGTATATGACAGTATGGCATACTGTGTATTGTCCATTAATACTTACCATACTATACAAGGCCTGGTGATGTTCTTCATTTAGCAAGAGACTTGAGACATACCTCATCCTAAAACTGTGTGGTGTGTGCAAATAAGGCCAAACACATTAGTAGCAATAAGTACCTAGGAAGGGGTTCTGCTCTCAGTGTTTCCAAGTAAGTGTGTGTGTATGTGAAGGGATCTACTTCAGTTTGCAGCATATACATGTCCCAGGAGGTCATCTGTCTGAGAACTGACTGGAAAAAGCTAACATTTCAAAGGAATCATGTCATGGAAATTCATTCCATCAAAACTAGTAGTAGATGTGTAAATGCACTCTCCCCCACTGTATAGCTGTACAGCAATACTGGAGTTGGTATATATAATTGGCTGTCGATGTGGACACAGCCACCCTCATTGAGGTTATTGTTGTGTGTATCCCGACGCTTAGTCTGCTGTAATACTGTACAGTGTATGTTAACAGGTTAAGTAGTCGTCACTCACACTATGTGCGGCTGTACACCACCCCACACCCTCCAAAGTGTAGGGCTGTGACAGTCACACCAGCACACCTATGTTTACCAATGTCTGGATTGTACTACATTTAGGAAGGCAACATATAGCCTGCCAGTACCATCTTTGATGACATTAAAAAAGCAGACTGATTATTTACTGATGTGATGTTTTGCCTATTATGTCTTGGTGGAATTACATAGGCTAAAATGGGTTCACTGCAAAATTAAGTACATCCATGTGTACAGTATTCTCTGTGTATTGCATCAACACCAAAGCGTTTGTGTGTGTGTGTGTGTGTGTGTGTGTGTGTGTGTGTGTGTGTGTGTGTGTGTGTGTGTGTGTGTGTGTGTGTGTGTGTGTGTGTGTGTGTGTGTGTGTGTGTGTGTGTGTGTGTGTGTGTGTGTGTGTGTGTGTGTGTGTGTGTGTGTGTGTGTTATAGACAAACATCTGGTGTGTGCCACCCAGTACACTTACCATTGCTCATGGTAGAAGGGCTTGTATACACCCCTTAAACCTATCAGCCATGTGGCACATGCAGTAACTCTTATACAGACCTGTTAATTGTGTTCAGCTGTACCCAGGATATGACACAGTCAATGTGTCACCACAGTGCCATACCACTTGTAGGAAACAACGGCAGACCAACATCCTGCTGACATATAGACACATATAACACAAACTGAATACATTATGGAGACCACTATCAGTCAATGTTAATAATAGCTATAATGCATAATGGCTGGACAGCCACACATCCTGACATGTAAGCATTAAATGTTTCTGCTGATAACATGTTACACAGCATTACATTGCTATACCTTAATACATTCACCTTGTGCATCAGAACCATATTAGCCTGTCCCGCCATCAATGGTATGGATAACAAGGATGTGACACAGGTATTATCATATGCACATGGTGTGTTGTGGGTTTGCCAGAGACCTAGGCTGAGCCATTTAGTTGACACCATGTGTGTGTGTTAGAGGGTTTTTTATTAAATGGGATGTGCAAATGTGGTGTGTGTAGGTATGGAGGTGCCCTAGCTGTGTTGGTGATGTTTGTGTGTGTGTGTGTGTGTGTGTGTGTGTGTGTGTGTGTGTGTGTGTGTGTGTGTGCGTGCACGTGTGTGTGTGTGTGTGTGTGTGTGTGTGTGTGTGTGTGTGTGTGTGTGTGTGTGCGTGCGTGTGTGTGTGTGTGCGTGTGTGTGTGTGTGTGTGTGTGTGTGTATGCACACAGTTCGGCCGTGTGGCTGCCTTATACAGGGGTTGGTTGGACAGCTGCAGACCACTCATGGCAAGGTGTGCAGTTCACCATCTACGGCCATGGACACGAGAACTGTGCTTGCCAGGGGCCACACTGCACCCATGTACACAGTATTGCTGTGCACCTGTTCAGCACCCTGCCATGTGCTGTGCACCATGCCTCACAAGTGTACACACCATTTCTGAATGTGTATATGTTTAGCAGTTATGTTTGCTCTGTTGCTCACAGCCCCTATGAGTTTTATGAGACATACCTGGGTTGATATGAGGGCAGATGTCAATAAAGAATGCCTGACATCCTATTTGCAGATCTCATCATCAGGAGTGCATATATGAGCAATAAAGTCCAATTATACTGACAACATACAAAGCTTACTGTGGTTATGAGGAGTGTACACACCCTTATTGACATGCCACCCTCTTCTCTGATATGCCATGCGGCCACAATACTGCATATGTTAACATTACATACACCTGATATGTGACATATGACCTGTGCAATACAATGCAGTATCAAACAAATGTCTTAGTTGTTCAGATGTTGATTGGGATGCATACAATATGTGGGTTGCATAAGTGTGCACACCCTTAACATGATGGTTTGTTGCAGCACCTGTTAAGTGAACTACAACAGTCACTATTCCTGGAAGGTGTATACTGGCATGGCCCATCTTCACTTGCCATTATTTGGTCACTCCGCCCTACAAATGTCCCCCAGCTCTGCCAGATTGCAAGTTCAGCTCATGTGCACAGCCCTTGGAGGTCACACAGTGCCTGCACTATTGCTGTGGAGTCAGGGTTATGTCTGACACAATGCATGACCTTGACTGTGTTCAGATATAGCCATTCTTAGTGACCTTTGGATGTATGCTTCAGTTCACTGTTGTGTTTCAGGATGAAACCCCTCCCCATCCTCAGCCTTTTTGCAGAAGCTTGACAACTATGGGCCACACATGAGTGCCATTTTGCAGTGTCCCAAATTCAGAGCACCATGTCTACTGGCCTAGTTCCTGCTAATGAACAGCAAACCTAAAGGTGTACACTAGCACCAGCAGGGTACAGATGGAGATGGTGGGTCTGAGGTAGAGTGAGGTGTTCCTTGTTCAGCACATGTATCTTTATTAAAACTGTCTGTAGATTTTAGCCTTGGTCTCAGTACACCATTACACATTGCAACACATGCCTTTAGGAGACTTGATGTTATGCATAAGCTACCTCTAGAGAGCCCTGGATGATGTCTCCTGTGGAACAACTCTTCCATCTGATTACCCTAACCCATAGGCCACACTTATGCAGAGGCCAGGTAATTGTCGACACAGGTACTACACAGGCAGTACCTGCTAGACATTCCTGCATGTCCCTCAGTGTTTTTGCATGTGTCTGGGCAGCCTCTATGAGCAGTTTGCAACATATGTTGTCATCTGTCTTGGATGGGTATCTGTTTATTTTCTACATTAATGG